>NC_053495.1:179937413-180280538 GCF_905171775.1 Rana temporaria
GGTAGTCCAAGTAACTCTGCCCACAGCAGTAAACGTCTTCTCTCGTGTTGACCAGCCCTGTACCTCCTCTTTTCAGTTCGGGGCTCTCGCCTCCCTGTGGCCCTCTCTATATTAAAATATCTATTCTCCCAGGGCATGAGAAGCAGTTAAGGGAAGATAGGAGCATCCATAGGTGAAGAAAATTCTGGGCCGAAAAGGGTGCTAATTACATAAAAAAATAAAAAAAAAAAAAAAAAAACTTCCACTTTCAAACTGGGGAAGAGAATTCGACCCTCTAATAAAATGAATAGATCAACGAGGGGCGGTACCACAAAACCAACCAAGAATAACTCGGGGAATAGCTCCATACAGCAATATATGACGCAGGAAGGGAGCCTTAAAAGCCCAGGTCTCGCAAAAAAAACTGAAAAGAAGAAAACTGAAAAAAAAAAAGATGTAGGAACAGGTAGTGTGGAGAGCTCTAGAGGTGAAACGACACTAGAAAGCGAGCAAGAGCAAAATAATGCAGAGGAACTAGCCCAAGATACACAGCCCCCCACAAAGGCAGAGATGAACGCAATGCTGTTGAGGATGGAAAATGTCATGGAAAATATTATAAGGACAGAAATTAACAAGGTAAGAATAGACCTTGGAGGGCTTCGTGAAAGAGTGGTAGAGACAGAAAAGAGAATAGAGGAGCAGGACCAGGAAATAAACTCCTTGAAAAAGCAAGTAAAGGCTCTGACTGAAAATCAGAGATCGGCGGCATATAGGATCGAGGACCAGGAGAACCGCAACAGGCGACAGAATCTTAGAATCAGGGGGTTGATAGAACAAAAGGATGAAGACCTTAGAAGCATTATGAATACAATCTTTAACCCTCTGCTGGAGAGATCAGTAGAAGATAAGCCCCTTAAGATTGAGAGATTGCACCGTGTGGGGAATCCCCAACAGATGGAAAGATACGGCCCAAGGGATGTGGTAGTGAGGTTCAGGAGTTACGTCGATAAAGCAGAAATATGGAGTAGGCTTAGGGGAAAACCCCCCCTGAGATATAGAGACACAGACTTACAAATATTCCCCGATCTGGCGAAAGAAACACTGGCAAGGAGGAGATGCTTGAAACCCCTCTTAGAGCTGATGCGGGCACAAAATATTAGGTACCAATGGGGATTCCCGGCGTGCCTCATAGGTATAAAGGGGGGCAAAACAGCACGACTTAGGTACCCGGAGGAACTGAATGTATTTTGCCTTAAAATGGATTTAACAATTCCTGAACTTCCTGATTGGGTTGATTAGATGGGCTCTGCCTAGCATGGAACTTTGAGAAGCGGGACGGTGAGGTGGGGGGAGGGGGTGGGGAGGGCGGAGCCAAGGGAGAGCCCCGAACACCACCACGAAAGAGGAGCCAAGGATGAAGGCGAGTAGTCTTCTACCAGCGGCTCACAGGCCAAGAGCGGGCCAGGGTGGGGGTGGGGGGGAGGGGGGGTTGGGGCAAGGGGGAGGGGGGGAAGGGAGGGGGGGGAAATGGGAAATGGGGGAAGGGAGGGTAACGGGAGGGGGACCATCTGAACGACTCCACAGGAATTCTTCTCAAACTCAAAAAAAAAAAAAAAAAAAAAAAAGAGAGATAAATGACAGATATTAAGTTCTTATCATATAATGTAAAAGGATTAAACTCCCATATTAAGAGACATAAAATTCTTGCCGAAATCACGCAGTATAAAGCAGACATAGTCTACCTACAAGAGACCCATATTACCTTAGAGTCTAATATAAAGTTGTATTCATCTGATTATCCCGTCTGGTATTATGGAGACACAGTCTCATCGAGAGCCCGGGGGGTCGCCATAGGATTTGCAAGGGGAGTTAGATGCACATTGGTTGACAGATTGAACGATCCGGAGGGGAGGTTCTTGTTCTTGAAAGTAAAACTAGGAGAGGAGGACTACACTCTGGCAAATGTGTATGCACCCAATGTGAATTCGGCTAAATATATTAGTAAAATTCTCAGAAAATTAAAAGATTTCGAAGAGGGACATGTGGTGTTAATGGGGGACTTTAACTTTTGCATGTGCCCGAGCCTCGATAGTACGTCCCATGCTCAGGGGAATAACGGTGAGCACCTCAAGCTACTGAAAAAACAAATGATACAAAACCAAATGATGGATGTCTGGCGAATTCTCAACCCCAAGACACGAGACTATACGTTTTTTTCCCCTGTGCATGGGACGTACTCGAGGATCGACTACATCCTCGTAGACCATAGACTTTTGGAGAGGGTGGTCGAAGCAAGGTGCGAGATCTTAACGCTATCTGACCACGCCCCTATAACCATGAAAATAAGCACATCCATACAAAAATGCATTCCTCCTGAATGGAGATTGGATGAAAGTCTGTTGAGAGACGAGGAGGTGGTCGAGAGAGTACAGAAAGAATTGGAATGGTATTTTCAGGAGAATGACAAGGAGGGAATCACAGGAGCAACCCTGTGGGACGCCCACAAAGCGTATATAAGAGGGATTTTTATTGCTGAGGGGGCAAAGAAAAATAAAACAAGAATGAGTAAACTAAAAACATTAAAAGAGGAGATTTACAGGCTGGAACAGGAACATAAATTACAGGGCCAAAAGAGGGAAACACTCCGTAAGTTAACTATAACAAGGGATGAATACAAAGCCCTTGCCGAGCAAGAAACCAAGAATTTCATAGACAGGGTAGAGAGAGAAAGATATGTCTGGGGAAATAAACCTAGTAAAAACTTGGCCAGAATGGTAAGAAAAAAGAAAACCAGGAATTTTATCGAAAAAATCAGGAATGGGAATGGGGACTTAGTATATGCGACAAATAAAATAGCAGAATCCTTTAGAAGCTATTATGAAAAACTATACGACGTCCAACAGAAGATCAGGGACCCAGCCGAAAAAAAGGATAAGATCAGGGCAGTATTACAGCAAACTAATCTACCGAAGATAGAAGAGCATGAGATAGAAAGAATGGAGGAAAGTATAACTGAGCAGGAAATAAGGGAGGTCCTAAAAAATACTCCCAATGGGAAAAGTCCTGGACCAGACGGTTTCACGTCTGCCTACATACAAAGGTTTAGCACCATCTTAGTCCCTAGACTATGTCAATATTTCAATGGGTTGGGGCTAGACTATGAGATGAGTAGAGAGGCATTAACAGCTACGATCACTGTCATTAAAAAAGAAGGAAAGGACAATACGAATTGTTCAGGGTTCCGACCTATCTCACTCCTGAATGCAGATACCAAACTGTATGCAAAAATTCTGGCTGAACGAATGAAGGGGGTAATGACTGCCATTGTCCACCCGGACCAGGTCGGTTTCATACCTGGGAGGGAGGGAAAGGACAATGGAGTTAGGGCACTTCTTCTCATGGAGCAGATTAAAGAAAGAGAGACCCCTGGTCTATTCCTGTCAGTAGACGCCGAGAAAGCGTTTGACAGGGTAGACTGGGGGTTCCTGATACAAACACTAGAATTTATAGGAATAGGCCCAAGGATGATCAAATGGATCCAAACGCTCTATTTCCATCCATGTGCTAGGATCAAGATCAATGGATCTCTATCCGCACCCTTTGAGATGAGAAATGGAACCAGACAGGGCTGTCCCCTATCCCCCCTTCTTTTTGTCTTATCATTGGAACCCCTGCTTGCAATGGTTCGACAAAATCCAGAAATATATGGAATAGAAGTTGGAGAAGATGAGCACAAATTATCCGCCTTCGCAGACGACATTCTATTCTATATAAGTAGCCCAAGAGTCACCCTCCCGAACTTAATAGCTACCCTAAAACAATATGGTGAGGTGTCAAACTTCAAAATGAATACAGAAAAGACGGAGATCCTGAATATCAACATTCTTAAAGAAGAAGAACAATATCTGCGGAAGAAATATAATTTCAAATGGCAAAAAGAAATAAAATACTTGGGAATAAAACTGGCAAATACCATCAAGAAAATATATAGAATAAATTTTATCCCCCTACTCAACGAAATAAAAAGTGAAATTAAAAACATATATAATAGACCAATTTCGTGGTTCGGGAGGATAAATGTGGTAAAAATGGTTCTCATCCCAAAAATCCTATACAAGTTTCAAATGGCCCCAATTTACCTACCACCGTCATACATCAAAATAATTAACTCCCTCATAATGAACTATATCTGGAATAATAAAAAACACAGGGTGTCTGCTCAAATCCTAAAACGGGCCAAGAAAAAGGGAGGCTTAGCTGTACCCGATATCAGATTGTATTATAACGCTTCGGTTCTCTCACGGGTTATAGAATGGGCTAAAGAGTCCCAGGACAAAAGATGGATAAATATTGAATGCACATTAGCGAGGGCACAGTTAGGGAGATTAATTTGGAATCCACCACAACACAGATTCTTACACTCCTCAACACACACAATTACTCACAATGCATGGAGGATCTGGGATAGACTTCACAAACAATTAAAAACAGAATTCAACTCACCCCTTATTGATTTAAAAGAAAATGATTATTTCATTCCGGGGACAAAAGAAGTAGGGGGAAATTGGATCACAAATAGAACACAGTTAAAAGATATAACACTAGATGGCAAAATTAGGACACTTCACGATATTAAATATAGGATTGGAATTAGGGCGCTCGACGAGTGGAGATACTTGCAGTTAGTCTCATTCGTCAAGCGCCTACCACACCCTTTGAGGTCACAAGAGGATTACACCTTATTGGAACAATTGTGTAGCATCGAAAGTTCAAAAGGAAATATATCTAAAATCTATAATTACTTGCAGAAAACGGAAGAGTTTGACACGCCAAAATTTATCCAAAATTGGGAAACAGACTTAGGGGTCCCAAGGGGGAAAACGACCATAGGAAGAATCCTGAAAATGACTCACACCTCGGCAGTAGACATAAGAACTGCCGAGATGAACTACAAATGCTTGACGAGGTGGTACGCCACCCCAGATAAAATGGCAAAATTCAGAGGAGGAGAGTCAGAGGAATGCTGGAGAGGTTGTGAGTCAAGAGGAACAATGGCACACCTTTGGTGGGACTGCCGGAAAATTAAAGCCTATTGGAAAAAAATCTTGTCCCTGATAAAGGTAATAACAAAAAAAGAAGTGGAAGATAACCCTTGGGTAGTTCTCTTTCATGGGGGGGAGATTCCAGAGAAGGAGTACAAGGGTTCACTGATCCCTCATTTGCTGAACGCAGCAAAACGATTGATTCCCCTTAAATGGAGAGATGCGAAAAGTCCGCAAATGTGGGAGTGGATCGACTCCGTAGAGGACACTTATAGGAGAGAGAAATTAAAATACGGGAGCTATAAACATAAGGAAGGGGAAAAGGAGATATGGTTACCCTGGTTGGAATTTAAAAAGTCCTGGAGGTTCGCAGAAAACCTGAGAGAGGAATAGGAACACATTTTTCAATTAAGAGAATGAATTCTTATAGTGGAGTCGTGGGATGGTTCTGGGAGGGGGTGGGTAGGGGGGGGGAGGGGGGATTTAGTGGGGGAGGGGGGAGATGGGATGCTGGGTATTGTTTTTTTTTGTCACGCAGATATAATCTTTTAAAAATTCCGTACTTACTATAAAAGAGTGAGTTCTAAACGGTGAGAAAAAAAAAAAAAAAAAAAAAAAAAAAAAAAGGGGAAAATATAAAAATAAACAAATAAATAAAATAAAAATTATAACAAGTATAAAAACTCGCAAAAGAAATACACCACAAATGATGCTAAACCAGATGTAGAGACGGAATTATGAATAAAATCATGAGCAAGTCTCTTGCTGTGGTGAAGTCTGAAGTGGCAAAAAAGAAAAAAAAAAAAGAAAAAAAAAAAAAAAAAAAAAAGGACAGTGTACTGGTGAGAAGTTTGTGTGTCTGTTGCTGAATGTAGTTTGCCCCTCCCTGTGTCATTATGCAAAGAAGGGGGAATGTCCCCTGAGTGTATATCTGTGTGCCTTTGTTCAAATAAACAGTTCAGCAGCCAAAACGAGTCCTGCCTAGTTCTTGGTTGCAAGCGGCTGTAATATCTGATATCTATATTCAGACTGGGAGGAAGCGGTATATGACGGAAGCACTCAAGCTGAGTGTGGGATGTTCCGTTACACACCTATTCAGATAGGAGATGCGACGGCGTATCTCCTGATACGCCGTCGTATCTCTGAGTCCGGCCGTCGTATCTATGCGCCTGATTCATAGAATCAGTTACTCATAGATATGCCTAAGATCCGACAGGTGTAAGTGACTTACACCGTCGGATCTTAGGCTGCAATTCCAGGCCGGCCGCTAGGTGGCGCTTCCGTGTCTTTTACGTGTCGAATATGCTAATGAGCATTTACGCCGATTCAGAAACGAACGACCGCCCGGCGCTTTTTTTTTACGTCGTTTGCGTTCGGCTTTTTACGGCGGAAAGTTACCCCTGCTATAGCAGGGGTAAGTGCGGCGTATCCTATGTTAAGTATGGCTGTCGTTCCCGCACCGAGTTTTGAATGCGCTGTTCGATCGGCGCGGGGATGCGCCTGATTTGAATAGTACACACCCCCTAGCCACGGAATTTGAATTCCGCCGGGGGATTTACGATAGGCCGCCGCAAGTTTTGAGGTAAGTGCTTTCTGAATTAAGCACTCGCCTCAAAAACTTGCGGTGGCGGATCGTAAATTAGATTGGTTACGCGGATCTAAAGATCCGCTAACCTATCTGAATCCGGCCCCTGGTGTGGTAAAACATGGTGTCACCCCCCCACGGGCCTCTAAAACATGGTGCCACACCCTGGTGGTGTCATCTCTCTGGCGGGTGTCACCTAGGTGCGGTCTGCACCCCCATAACGACACTACGTGTCTTGGTACATCGGAGAGGCAGCTCCTTCAGCTTATGTTCCGGTGTTCTTGGTTGTCCTGCAGAGTTTTTCAGCATTAAATAAATTAGCACCTCCGAATCAGAATGCAAGCTCTGGTGGTTCTCACTGACACTAATTGGGCACATTCCAAGTGTTCAGGATTCCCTGGCCACCTGGGATAGCATTTTACAGAATGAATGACTCTCCTCCTAGCTTACTGTGACTAACAAATCGTCATCTGCAGGATTCACTTGCTTGTCTTTGGGCTTGGCTAGCCGGCTCTAGTCTCCAAACTTTGGCGTGGTTACTCTAAAAGCGTACACGGTGAAATTTGTATTTGCCTGGTTTAGCGATGATAACCCTCTTGTTTGCCAAACATGGAAACCAGTGATTTGTAAATAAGGTAACAACGGAAAGGGGTTGATTTCATGCTACTAAGCTATTTTAAAAGCTCAGCTGTGGCTGAGCCCCTAGGCAAAGGTCACTAACCCACAGCCACCAACATAGGCGTGCGCACAGGGTGTGCCAGGTGTGCCTGGGCACACCCTAATCACCCTGTGTGGTGCAGATTGCCCTGAAATATACTGCGTTAAACCTGCTCTAACGCACAGAAAAAGACAGCATTAAACGGCACTTAACACACTGAAATATACAACGTTAAGCGTGCACTAACGCACAGAAATATGCAGCATTAAACGTGCAGTAACACACTGGAATATGCTGCGTTAAACATGCAGTAATGTACAGAAATATACTGCGTTAAGCGTGCAGTAACGCACAGAAATAGACCCCTGATATTTCACCAAAACTCCCTAATGGGGCTCCTAAAATAAAGTAAATATATAATAAAAATAAAAAACTACTGACACCATCAGTTTACTGTATATACACATGCAAATATTGAGCTTTGGGGTGCACACCCTAATGCAATAGGCTGCGCACACCTATGGCCACCAATCACCTATGTAGGCATTAATACTAGGGGGTGCACTCAGTACAGTTTTTTAAGAATGACTACAAGTACCGATACTCTTTTTCAACTACTCGCTGATACCATTTACCAATACCTATTTCTTTTGTGCGGCCCAGTGCGATTTGAGCCCATACTAAATGAATGAGCTAAAATCTCACTGCAAAGAATCGCATGTGATTTGAACAGGAATGTGGTGCGATTTCTGTCTGAATCATATGCGGTTTCCCGCAACACTCCTGTGCAAACCCATGCTGAAGTCACTATGATAAGCCTGGGTTCACACAGGAGCGGTGCGGAAAACCACATGCTATTCAGACAGTAAACATAACCTTAGTGGTCCATTAGTGGCGTGCAACTTATTAAAAAAGTTTACTTCCGGGAAGCCCAGGTGCTTTGTACAGCCGGCTAAAGATTGGACTTCATTGGCGCGAAAAATCTTTTTTTTGGTGTGGAGAATTCTATCTTTTAGGCCTCGTAAACACGATAGGTTAACCAGAGGACAACGGTCTGAAGGACCGTTGTCCTAGGTTAACCTATGAAGCTGACTGATGGTCCGTCGTGCGTACACATCATCAGTTAAAAAAACGATAGTGTCAGAACGCGGTGACGTAAAACACAACGACGTGCTGAAAAAAACGAAGTTCAATGCTTCCAAGCATGCGTCGACTTGATTCTGAGCATGCGTGGATTTTTAACCGATGTTTGTGCTTACTAACGATCGGTTTTGACCTATCGGTTACCAATCCATCGGTTAAATTTTAAAGCAAGTTGCCCTTTTTTTAACCTAAGGTTAAATAACCTATGGGGCCTACACACGATCGGTTTGGACCGATGAAAACGGTCCATCAGACCGTTGTCCTATGGTTAACCTATCGTGTGTACGAGGCCTGACACCTGAACCCATAATGGACTACTCATTGGGCCGGATTCAGATACATTGCAGTATCTGTCGGCGCGGCGTAACGTATCACATATACGGTACGCCGCAGTAACTTAGGGCGCAAGTTCTTTCTGCATACGGAACTTGCGCCCTAAGTTACGGCAACGTACCGTATATGTGATACGTTACGCCACACCGACAGATACTGCAATGTAACGGTGGCGGCGTAACGTATGTGTGTCGGCGTAAGCCCGCCTAATTCAAATGGGGATGATGTGGGCGTGTTTTATGTAAATTCACTGTGTCCCCACGTATTTGACGTATTTTACTAAAGGCGCATGCGCCGTTCGTGAAAAAATACCAGTGCGCATGCTCGCAATTACGAGTCATCATTGCTTTAGACGTGAACGTAACTTACATACAGCCCTATTTGCCTACGACTTACGCAAACGACGTAACATTTTCAAAACTCGACGCGGGAACGACGTCCATACTTAACATTGGCTACACCTCATATAGCAGGGGTAAATTTACGCCGGATAAAGCCTAACGTAAACGACGTAAAAAAATGCGCCGGCCGGACGTAGGTTTCTGAATCGGCGTATCCACCTAATTAGCACATTCATCGCGTAACTATACGGAAGCGCCACCTAGCGGCCAGCGTAAATATGCAGCCTAAGGCCCCGTACACACGACCAAACATGTATGCTGAAACTGGTCCGCGGGCCAGTTTCAGCATACATGTTCGGTCGTGTGTGGGCGCGAGCGGGCCGAATTCCAGCAAACATTTGCCCGCCGGGCCTTTTCCCAGCGGGCAAATATTCCTGGACGTGTTTTAAAACCGTCCGCTGGAATCCTGCCCGCTCGGACATGTACGGTCGTCAGTACAGACCTACCGTACATGTCCAGGCGCCCGCCGTCCCTCGCATGCGTCGAATGACTTCGACGCATGCGTGGAAGCCTTTAAATGGCAGGCCCGCCCACGTCTCCGCGTCATCGCCGCGTCATCGTCGCGGCGACGACGCGGACACGCCCCGCGTATTGTTTACGCGCGGACTTCTGTACGATGGTGTGTACAACCATCGTACAGAAGCCCTCTGGCAGACATGTATGGTGAAAACGGTCCGACGGACCGCTTTCACCATACATGTTTGTCCGTGTGTACCCGGCCTAAGATACGATGGTGTAAGACACTTACGCCGGTCGGATCTTAGGGGAATCTATGTGTAACTGATTCTCTGAATCAGTCGCATAGTTACGACCACGCACACTCAGAGATACGACGGCGTATCCGGAGATACACCGTCATATCTCCTTTCTGAATCCGGGCTAAGATCTTCTTGGTGTTTTTGGTTGGGGTTCTGCTTTCAATAAAGGAGTGGAAAGACTCTCCCTTCTCAGGATGGATTTCCAAGCCCCTGGCTGCTGCCTGTCCATTCATAAGACTGGTGTCACTGAATCCCTTACGGTTATGACGAGGTTAAAGATAAATGCACCACTTGTGGTAACTTGTCGCTTTCCACTTCTCTCTCCCCCACGTCTCCTTGGTAGGACGGCTTCTTAAATAAGACAAATATTTGAAAGAGATGACAGCAGATGAATTTGTTTGTATAGCAGCCTGCAAATACACCCCAGAGAACCATCACAGACATGACAGAGTAAATAGGGACTCACGGCCCCCCTCGGGGCTGGAACTGACGGGCAAGCTATGGATGGAAATAGCTAGGAATGAAAGTTTGGAGGACAAAAATGGGAAGCCTAGGGACCTGCGGTCAGGACACACACCGGGAAATGTGTAAAATCTATTTGTAGAGGCCATTCGGTGTCAGTCATGTCCATTCTTAGCCCTTCTATTTGTGACAGGAATGACACCAGGGTTTGGAAGTCCGGAGAGACACAAGCCCAGAGCCCCCCATATGTTAGCAGTTTTCGAGACGCCGTGATTCACATATTTGTATGGACTTGTTGTGAGAGGAACATGGGCTTCAACCACTCCGATCGTCCTATCCTGGAGTCACATTACACACACGCTCCACAGGAACACATATAGCTAGGTTTATTGATATATGGAAACTCATGGAGAGGACTATAGGAGGTGGTTTGTTTAAAGCTGAAATCCAACTATGAAAATTCTAAGTACAAGAGGCTTGTGTAGTCCTTCTTGAATCTTGGTGTGTTTTGTGTATTCAGCATCTATGCAGTAATCCAGTGTGAAGCTTTACCTCCATGCAGGAGCTTCCTGTAACCACTTGCTTACTGGGCACCTATACCCCCTTCCTGCCCAGGCGAAATTTCAGCCTTCGGCATTGCGTCGCTTTAACTGACAATTGCGCGGTCGTGCGACGTGGCTCCCAAACAAAATTGACATCCTTTTTTCCCCACAAATAGAGATTTCTTTTGGTGGTATTTGATCATCTCTGCGGTTTTAATTTTTTGCGCTATTAACAAAAAAAGAGCGACAATTTAGAAAAAACATAATTTTTTTACTTTTTGCTATAATAAATATATTTTTTTCTCAATTTATGCCGATACGTATTCTTCTACATATTTTTGGTAAAAAAAAAAATCGCAATAAGCATATAGGGCCAGATTCCCGTACATTCTGCGGCGGCGTCGCATAAGCTATATACATTACGCCGCCACAACTTACAGGAGCAAGTGCCGTATTCCCCAAACACTTGTTCCGTAATTTGCGGTGGTGTAGTGTAAATGGCCCGGCGTATGGGCGCGTAATTCAAAGGGGGCGGCTTGTATTCAAATTAAGCGCGCCCCCGCGCCGATTGAACTGCGCATGTGCCGGGCTGTAAAATAGCCCAGTGCGCATGCTCCAGCTCACGATGGAAAACTTCAATGACGCCGTCACGTGAGCGTCATTGACGTAAAGTCGTATTCAAGAACGACTTAGTAAAACGACGTAACCGACGGAAAAACACGACGCGGACCCGACGCCATACTTAACATGGCATACGGCGGACTGGCGTAAGGTTACCCCTCATATAGCAGGGGTAACATTGCGCTTACGTAAACGACGTAAACGACGACTATGCGGCGCAAATTTGTTCGGGAATCTGCGTTTCAGGCTCATTTGCATAGTCAAATGAGACCTGAACGTAAACGCCACCTAGCGGTCAGCGTTGTATTGCATAGGATCCGACGGTGTAAGTGACTTACACCGTCGGATCCTAGCCTAATTCCGGCGTATCTTGTTTTGCGAATACAAAACAATGATACGCCGGCGGGAATTTCGAATTACGTCGGTGTATCTGTAGATACAGCGGCGTAACTCTTTTGAGAATCTGGCCCCTTGTGATTGGTTTGCGCAAAAGTTATAGTGCCTACAAAATAGGGGACAGAATTATGACATTTTTTTTTTGTTACTAGTAATGGTGGCGATCTGCGATTTTTATTGGGACTGCAACACATTTTTGGGACCAATCACATTTATACAGCGATCAGTGCTATAAATATGCACTGATAACTGTATAAATGTGACTGGCAGGGAAGGGGTTAACACTAGGGGGCGAGGAAGGGGTTAAATGTGTTCTCTAGGAGTGATTCTTACTGTGGGGGGGGGACTGACTGGGGGAGGTGACCGATCTGTGTCCCTATGTACAAGGGACACACCATCGGTCTCCTCTCCCTGGCATGACGTGGATCTGTGTGTTTACAAAAAATTACAGATCGCCGCCATTACTAGTAAAAAATAAATAAAAAAATGTCAGAATTCTATCCCCTATTTTGTAGCCGCTATAACTTTTGCGCAAACCAATCACTATACGCTTATTGCGATATTTTTTTACCAAAAATATGTCGAAGAATACATATCGGCCTAAACTGAAATTTTTTTTTTTTTTTAATTGGGATATTTATTAAAGCAAAAAGTAAAAAATATTGTTTTTTCAAAATTGTCGCTCTTTTTTTTGTTTATAGCGCAAAAAATGAAAACCGCAGAGGTGATCAAATACCACCAAAATAAAGCTCTATTTGTGACACTTTTGTTTGGGAGCCACGTCGCACGACCGCGCAATTTTCATTCAAAGCGTGACAGTGCTTAAAGCTGAAATTTCGCCTGGGCAGGAAGGGGGTATATGTGCCCAGTAAGCAAGTGGTTAATCTTTTATTGGGCTATTCTTTTTTATCTAGTTATTTGTTTATGGAGTTCTCCATTAAATTTTAGATACTGTTCCTTCGCAAGGAGAGGAGGTAAAACTGCTAACTGGCTTTTTTTATGTGATTTCAACAACTTATCATTGAAAACAATGTCTTGCTTTTCCACCAGACAGGGGTCATTTTTTTTAGGTGTCAGTTTCATTTGGTTTCTCCCACTCTTTCCTGAGGTTGAGACACATTCCAGATCGTGCATTGAAGGGCGCTCTGGATACCCCTTGGCATGTCATGAAGCAGGCACCCATACAAACACAGTTGTAAATAACCCTTTCCAATGGCAGGCATTTAAAATTCTGGAATGAGTGAACTATGTCTGGCCCTTATTATTATACATTATTATACAGGATTTATAGAGCGCCAACAGTTTTCACAGTGCTTAGGAGGTTCACCCGAAAAGTAAATTTTTAACATTAGATTGATGCTCATTTTGTCAAGGGGAATCGGGTAGTTTTTTAAAAATCCGAGCAGTACATACCGTTTTAGAGAGCGATCTTCTCCGCCGCTTCCGGGTATGGGCTGCGGGACTGGGCATTCCTATTTGATTGACAGGCTTCTGACGGTCGCAAACATCGCGTCACGATTTTCCGAAAGTAGCCGAACGTCGGTGCGCAGGCGCCGTATAGAGCCGCACCGACGTTCGGCTTCTTTCGGCTACTCGTGACGCGATGTATGCGACCGTCGGAAGCCTGTCAATCAAATAGGAACGCCCAGTCCCGAAGACCATACCCGGAAGCGGCGGAGAAGATCGCTCTCTAAAACGGTAAGTACTGCTCGGATTTTAAAAAAACTACCCGATTCCCCTTGACAAAATGAGCATCAATCTAATCTTAAATTTTTTTTTCTTTAACACTTGCCGACCGCCTAACTGGGAATGAACGTTATAAATTTGGAGTTAAATACCGTTGTTATCGCAGCAGCTAGCTACCATAACCCCCGCTATCTTTTTTTTCCTTTAGGCGGGCGGCTTTCAGGTAAAAGTGGTCCCATAGGCGGTGGGAGAGATGCCCCCTCCCGCCGCTTCCCGGTTGTTTCCGAGCTTACCAGAGCCGGTGGCAAGCCCGGAACTGATCCGATGCGGCTGATAGCTAGGCAGGAAGTCGAATGGGGGCAAGATAGCCTCCACTCGGCTCTATGCCCTTGGAGGACCTCTGACGTCACTTCCGGTCCTTAAAGCGGAGTTCCGCCGAAAAAAAAATAAATTAAAAGCCAGCAGCTACAAAAATTGCAGCTGCTGACTTTAAATATATGGACACTTGCCTGTCCAGGGAGCCCACAATGTCGGCAGCCGAAGCCGATCTGTCCGTCGGTAAGGGCTTCACTTCCTGGTTCCCTACTGCGCATGAGCGAGTCGTGCTGCGCGTTTCCACTGGTCCCCGCTGTCTTCTGGGACCTGTGTGTCTCCCAAAAGACAGCGCTGGGGGGGGGGGGACACAGAGTAGGCGCCAGACATGGCGTAGGTCACCGCGATCACTGCTGTGATCTATGCCCGGAAGTGAGAGCAAATACCTGTATTAGACAGGTATCTGCTCCCTCCTCCCCCCTGAAAGGTGCCAAATGTGACACTGGAGGGGGGGGGGTGATTCCAAGAAGCGGAAGTTCCATTTTTGGGGGGAACTACGCTTTAAGTGGCAAGAATATTTTTTTTTGCTTTTGCTTTTAAAGGTAAACGAGAGATCTGGGGTCCTTTTGACCCCAGATCTCTCAATAAGGAGGACCTGTCATGCTTTTTCCTTGTAATAGAAATAAAAGTAAAAAATAAATAAATAAAAAAATAATTAAAGGGAAAGTGTAAAAATAAATAAGAATATTTTTTCTTTAAATGCCCCATCCCTCCGTGCTCAGGGGCAGAAGCGAACGCCTATGTAAGCTGTGCCCGCATATGTAAAGGGTGTTCAAACCACCCATGTGAGGTATCGTTGCGATCGTTCCAGAGCAGGACCTCCTCTGTAACTCTAAACATATAACCTGTAAACATTTTAATATCATTGCCTATGGAGATTTTTAAAACAGAGTTCCACCCAAGTTCCCCACATTTGGCACCTTGGGAGCGGGAGTGGGTACCTGTTTTTGACAGGTACCCGTCCCCACTTCTAGGAGATCGGGCTGCGGTCACTCGTTAGTTTGGCCCCCTCCTCCTTTCTCAACCACGGGGCCATTCAGAAATCGCAGCGCTTTGCGCATGCACAGTATGAAACCGGCTGTCAAGCCATAAGGCTTCACTGGCGGGTTCCCTTACAACGAATGGCGGCGGCAGCACCCGAGAGTGCGGACATCGCTACAAATCTGTATACAAAATACAATCATATAAATACAGCACAGCAAACATGTAGACAATTTATATTTTTGTTGCCTCAAAACGTTGCGGTTGAAAAGGAGATACTTTTGATAATGCTTTGAAATGAAGTTGTGTTTATCAGATGTGATCCAGCAGATATCCAATGCTGATCTAGCCTCTCCTGTGCAGACACCTCCGTCTCCAGTCCCTGACAATCGACAGCTGCTGTCAGCATCCCCGTTCTTGGCACTCCGCGCTATTATCTCATGTGCTGTGTCAGCCAATAGGAGGAATGGAGCGCCAATTCTACTTCCCGGCCCCGCTGACAGCTCATATTTGAGAGGCCAGGCGAGTACCTGTATTAACTATTCACAGGCCAGATTCTACACCAAGGTTCAGAAGCCTATTAACAATTTGATATTTTTTTATTTCTTAATTTATCTTGTATCTACAGCCATAATGTTCTTAATTTGGCATGTTTTTTTCTGCAGCAGATTTACCTTCTCTATTTATGCTGGTGACCATTATGACTGGATAGAAAGTGATGAAAAATCCAAAATGCTACAGTTGTCACCAGAACAGGAGGTGATGGATAATTTTCCAATGTGGACATCTCTTCCAATGGCATTTGTCTAAGAGGGGACTTCCTGTTGTGTCTACTAGACAGGAAGTGAATAGAAATGTCCCAATGGTACAAAACGAGGGGTTTTATCAGGGCCGCCATCAGGGGGGTACAGGCATTACACCTGTAAGGGGCCCAATGGTCCCCAGGGGCATGGCTGGTTCCCCTCCCGTTTTTTTTTCTTCATTACACCTGTAAGGGGCCCGATGGTCCCCAGGGCCCCTTACAGGCCATGCTGGCCCCCTCACGTTTTATTTTTTTGCATTACACCTGTAAGGGGCCCGATGGTCCCTATGGCCCCTTACATGCCCGGCTGGCCCCCCTCCCGTTTTTTTTTTGCATCACGCCTGTAAGGGGCCCCATGGTCCCCAGCCCCCCCCCCCCCGGCATATTATCTCGCACCAGGAAGGAGAGAAGAGATTGTGTTTTTTGGTCAGCACCCCCCCCCCCGGTTCTCTGCTCCAGGGGGGCCCTGCCTAAAGCTGTGTAAGGGGCCCCAATATTTGTGATGGCTGCCCTGGTTTTAATTATTTCAAACGCTTTAAAAAGATAAGTACGAAAAATACCTGTTGATCTTGTCAGAAATGAAGCAAGCTGATAACCTCCTGTGCTTTCTGCGACTAAAGATACGTTTGCATTGTTCCCATTTTTTCTCTATGTTATAGAAAAGAGGAGAGGAGATGGGGTAAACACTTTAGGACAGTGATGGTGAACCTTGGCACCCCAGATGTTTTGGAACTACGTTTCCCATGATTCTCATGCACTCTGAAGCGTCATGGGAAACATAGTTCCAAAACATCTGGGGTGCCAAGGTTCACCATCACTGCCCTAAGGTAACAATGCTGCTCCTCTATAGATACACTACAGTTAGTGAGCATTGTCACCTTAGGACAGGAGGTGTGTTAGGCTTCATTCACACTTGGCGGACTCCGTCGCTACGGAGTCCGCCTGCTCCCGTCGGCTCAGCGGGAGATCAGTCCGCAGATCTCCGCTGAGCTGACGATGACAAGCTCCTCTCTGCTCACTGAGCGGGGAGGGGCTTGTCGGGCACCGCTGTGTCCCTATGGAGCGATCTGATGAAAACGGACAGCATGTCCGTTTTCATCAGATCTTACCCGATCTGATCCGCATGGACGGATGGGGACGTGGCCCCCATACGTCTGTTTTTAGCAGGTCGGATCGGGTCGGATGTCAGCGGACATGTCTCCGCTGACATCCGACGCTCCATAGCGATGCATGGAGCGGCCGTTCAGGTCCGCCGACAGACGGACCCGAACGGCCAAGTGTGAATGAGGCTTTACTGTCAGGATTGCCAGGTGAAAATAAAAAAAGAGGCTTGAAAAAATAAAGCCAACACAACCACCACTTGTTAGGAGTGATACCGTATCTCACAAAAGTGAGTACACAACTCACATTTTTGTAAACATTTTATTCTATAATTTGTTGTGACAACACTGAAGAAATGACACTTTGCTACAATGTAAAGTAGTGAGTGTACAGCTTGTATAACAGCAGAGCTTTTTTTCTCAGAAAATAGGTGCAGGAACTCAACCACGACCCCGTTCAGATTTCAAAAAGAGTAGAAGGGTCTTAAAGGGGCATTAAATACCAGGATTGCATTACATACAGTGCAGAGTTCAGGGGGGTTACACACAGAATGAAGAGCTGTCACTTCTAAACACAGAAACAAGACTTCTGTGTTTACAAGTGATTGTGGTGAGCAGGCACCAAAGGGTCTGAGCCAGAGGTGGTGGAACTGAGTTCCCCCAAGTTCCCCCTGAAAAAAAGCCCTGTATAACAGTGTACATTTGCTGTCCCCTCAGCACAACTCAACACACAGCCATTAATGTCTAAACGGCTGGCAACAAAAGTGAGTACACCCCTAAGTGAAAATGTCCAAATTGGGCCCAAAGTGTCAATATTTTGTGTGGCCACCATTATTTTCCAGCACTGCCTTAACCCTCTTGGGCTTGGAATTCACCAGAGCTTCTCAGGTTGCTACTGGAGTCCTCTTCCACTCCTCCATGACAACATCACAGAGCTGGTGGATGTTAGAGACCTTGCGCTCCTCCACCTTCTGTTTGAGGATGCCCCACAGATGCTCAATAGGGTTTAGGTCTGGACACATGCTTGGCCAGTCCATCACCTTTACCCTCAGCTTCTTTAGCAAATCAGTGGTTGTCTTGGAGGTGTGTTTGGGGTCGTTATCATGTTGGAATACCCCCTGCGGCCCAGTCTCTGAAGGGAGGGAATCATGCTCTGCTTCAGTATGTCACAGTACATGTTGGTATTCATGGTTCCCTCAATGAACTGTAGCTCCCCAGTGCCGGCAGCACTCATGCAGCCCCAGACCATGACACTCCCACCACCATGCTTGATTGTAGGCAAGACACACTTGTCTTCGTCCTCCTCACCTGGTTGCCGCCACACACACTTGATACCATCTAAACCAAATAAGTTTATCTTGGTCTCCTCAGACCACAGGACATGCTTCCAGTAATCCATGTCCTTAGTCTGCTTTTCTTTCACCAGAGATAGGGTGTTATGTCTTGCGCTTGGCTGTGAGATGCAGTATACATAGCTGGTAGAAGAAAGCTAGACATTTCTTGTAACAACTTTGTGTGAAATCACTGATGGCTGATTGATGTGGTCATAGAATGACAAGTGTGTGGCGACCATAACAGTTTTATTTTTAGTGAATGAATGCTGGAAAAGGACACAATGGGCCTGATGTGTGAAAAGTGTGTCAATGGTAACATGCACATTGCAGTCACCTTCCTGCCATCCTATTTACAGTCAAGGTCTAAAAATACATATTGGAATCTGACTGATTGCTTTAGGACTGAGCTTGCTGTGAAAAAAAAGAAGGGTGCTGACAATGGCTGTGATTTACATTTATGGGTTTCAGGGTGGGAACCAAATGCAATTCAGGATTTGGTTCCTTTGGTTTGTGTTTGCTTATGAATAGCTCATGAGTTTCTTCACATTGCTTCTTAGTTGCTTTGAGCTGGGTCAAGCTGTTTCTTAGATGCTTTGAGCTGTTTTTTGCATTTTTGTTGACTTGTATGTTTACAAAAAAATCATGCCTGCTGCATTTTTGGTGTGAAACATCGTTTTCCTCAACGAGTTCCTTGTTAGGCCCCTTTCACATTGAGGAGTTTTTCAGGCGGTACAGCGCTAAAAATAGCGCTGCTATCCCGCCTGAAAAACTCCTTCACTGCAGACTCAATGTGAAAGCCTGAGGGCTTTCACACTGAGGCGATGCGCCGGCGAGAGACAAAAAAATCTCCTGTCAGCAGCATCTTTGGAGCGGTGAGAGGAGCGGCATGTACACCGCTCCTTCACATTGAAAACAATGGGAAACCGTGGCAATACCGCCCGCAATGCACCTCTATAGAGGCGCATTGCGGGCGGTATTAACCCTTTATCGGCCGCTAGCGGGGGGTTAATACCGCACCGCTAGCGACTGATTCCCGTGGCAATCCCGGCGGCATAGCGCCGATATTTTTTGCAGCGTTATACCGCCACCACGGCTCCCGCCCCAGTCAGAAAGGGGCCTTAGGCTTGTCGAGAAACTTGACAAGCTTTCTTTGCGTACACACTGTCAAGACCAAATCTCGTCGTTCTCAAACGTGGTGACGTACACATACACATACGACGGCACTATAAAGGGGAATTTCGATTTCACTGGCACAACCCTTGGGGCTGCTTTTGCTAATCTCATGTTACTGCGTGTTAAGTAAAAGTTTGGTGAGAGACGATTCGCGCTTTTCAGTCTGTTACAGCGTGACAAATGTGCTATCTCCATTACGAACGCTACTTTTACCGAAGGTGCGCTCCCGTCTCATACTTTATTCTGAGCATGCGCGGGTTTCTAAGCATACACACAAACGTGTTTCTCGTCGAAAACCAGCCCGACGAGGAAGACAACGAGGAAATTGAGACTCCCGACGAGGAAAAAGAGAACTTGTTCTCTTTTTTCCTCGACAGTTTCCTCGATGAAAAGCATACACACGACCGTTTTCCTCGGCAAAAAAGCTCTCCCACCAAGTTTCTTGATGGATTCTGTCGAAGGAAAACGGTTGTGTGTACGAGGCCTAAGAAGCATAAAATGATGACTGCTAGTAAGAAACATAAAGAAACCTACCATTGGTGACACAGAGGATCTATAAAAACATGTGGCACTTAAAGAGGGGGTTCTCCCATAAATGTTTTTTTACCCTTAGATACCCTTAGATGGATGCTCAGTTGTTTTAAAATCCGAGCAGTACTTACCGTTGTAGAGGGCGATCTTCTCCGCCACTTCCGGGTATGGGTCTTCGGGACTGGGCATTCCTTCTTGATTGACAGTCTTCCGACAGGCTTCCGACAGGCTTCCAACGGTCGCATCCATCGCGTCACGAGTAGCCAAAAGAAGCCGAACGTCAGTGCGGCTCTATACTGCGCCTGCGCACCGATGTCCGGCTACTTTCGGAAAATCGTGACGCGATGGATGCGACCGTCGGAAGCCTTTCAGAAGCCTGTCGGAAGACTGTCAATCAAGAAGGAACGCCCAGTCCCGCAGCCCATACCCGGAAGTGGCGGAGAAGATCGCTCTCTAAAAAGGTAAGTACAGCTTCGATTTTAAAACAACTAGCCGATTCCCCTAGACTAAATGAGCATCCATCTAAGGGTAAAAATAGCAATTTAGTGGTGAACCTCCGCTTTAAGTTCATGTGTCATCCAATCACAGAAGTTTTTTTTCCGCCTTAGACCCCATTTACTCGAAGCGTAAGTGTATTCCGGTGATTTTGAGGCTGTTTTGTTAGTTTTTCTCATTTTTGTGCTATACAGGAGCTTCTTTGTTATGCATTTTTGGTCCCATAGACTTCTGTTATGGGAGCACCTGAAAAAATAGGAAAAAAAATTGTTTTTGCACATTTTTCAGGCACTCCCATTAAAGTCAATGGTGCCAAAAGTTGTAATTCTACCTGAACCATGTACTTTTTTTGGGCAACAGTATCAAGCTGTAAGCAACACAATGTTTGAATGTGAACAGGCACCATTAATAGCAATGTGATTCTTCTTATTGAGGCTTGTTGTACAAAGGGAAACACACAACAAGATGAATGGGTCTATAATCTGATGATGCTGAAAGGATTTATTTTCTTTTTGGTACTTCCAAACATCAATGAGGTCTATGTCATCTATTTAGTCAAGTATCCTCTACACAGTTCACCATGGACACAGTATTGGATATTCATTCTCCCCCAACTTTTGGTGCAGGTCAAATGTTTTACACAACATATGTTAATCCACTTTACCTATGACAAAACCCAGTTCAAGATCCACTGGATCTGTTTGTTGTGATTATGCAGCAGTAAATCATGGTCACCTTTGATCTTGTCACCCTTTGGTGTCCTCTGCACCTATGGTCCATGCAGTCACCATAATATACACATTGGGGAGGATGCCAATAACATTTTTAAAACTTTAAAAAAATAGCGTGCAAGTGTGGGAAGGTCAGCTACAGACATTCAATGAGGGCCACCTACAGTCTACAGTAATTAAAGGTTGTTGTCATATTTAATTTGGCCACACATTAGAGCTGCACGAATAGTTATCGCAATTTTTTTCCCTCTTGACAAAGTATTTCCCGATCTTTCTATGCAGAGAATTCTCTCTGCTCTGCTGAAGCCACAGCCTTCAAAAGAAAGGAAACAAAAATCTGAGCAGTCTGCCAAGTATCACAACATTCTTTATCAGTGGAACTTAAAGTGGAGTTCCACCCTGAAAAAATGTTTTACACCAAAAATAAAAAAATAAATAAAAAATTACTTACCCGAAATAGCGGTTGCTTATAGACTTTATAGAACCACCTATCGCTGTAAATTCAACTCTTTTTGGGGATGCCTCCACCAGCTTTGCACATCTAGAGAGTGATATTTTTGCCCATTCTTCTTTGCAAAATATCTCAATCTCTGTCATATTGGATGAGGGGCATCTGTGAACAGCAATTTTCAAGTCTTGCCACAGATTCTCAATTGGATTTAGGTCTGGACTTTGCCTGGGCCATTCTAACACATGAATATGCTTTAATCCAAACCATTCTATTGTAGCTCTGGCTGTATATTTAGGGTCGTTGTCCTGCTGGAAGGTGAACCTATGAATATTTACTTTATCTTCTGGCTGGGGGTTTAGATACACTTGAAGCTATTATCTTTCTAATTATTTATTGATACCAGCTTTATAATTAGACTTTTTTGTTATACGGGACAGACAAATCATTTTAATTAAAGGTATTATCTTACTAAAATCACAGCATTTTTTTTGTATTTTGTAGACAAAATAATAATCAAAAAACCTTTTCCAGTTTTAAAAAGGTGGAGTTTTCAAACAATTTGTTGCTGTTATGTTGCTTGTGATTAGCAAATTCCTGCCAGAGGGTAAGCACTATTTGAAGCATATTGTTTTGCAGTTTCCAGTGTCACTTCCTAATCTCTACTCAGTGGTCAGGAGTGCCCTTCATGGTTCTTGCACCGGGGCCCTGAAGCTCTAGTTACACTTCGGGCTCTCAATGTGTGAACTTGTTAGGATGACAGCACTGTGCCATGAAAGAACCAGGCCTAAGGCCTCGTACACACGACCGAGGGACTCGACGGGCAAAACACATAGTTTTCCTCGTCGAGTTCCTTGTTAGGCTTGTCGAGGAACTCGACGAGCCAATTTGAGACTCCCGTCGAGGAAATAGAGAACTTGCTCTCTTTTTGGCTCGTCGAGTTTCTCGGCAGTTTCCTCGACGAAAATGTACACACGACCGGTTTCCTCGGCAAAAAAATATCTCCCAGCAAGTTTCTTGCTGGTTTTTGCCGAGAAACTCGGTCGTGTGTACGAGGCCTCAGAGTGAAAAAAAACAGCATTCGCTGCAGTACTCAATACACTTATCTCCAGCCTCTGTCCCCCACAGACTCATTACTTTGCAGCATCATTCAGCATCTTCCTCTTATCCTAAGCTGTCTAGGACCCAACCCCTTGGTGGCGCATCTTCAGCTCACAGTACTTCTGCACAGAAAGGTGCTTAACCATTATTACTTTATAAGCTCTCTACCCAGGTGTATTTAATAAGCTCTGGAGCAACTGCACTTTGCAATGTGCACAGTCTATTTGTCTTAAGTAAATGAACCCTAATGCGACCATTCTGAAGAGTGCAGAATTCATTAAAGTCATTAAAAATAAAAAGTGGCGTGGGAGCACAAAAGATGGTGATTAGTTATTTTATTACCTGAAGGCAAACAGCTAAATACACAGTTGGCATAAACATGTGGGGCCCTGTACACACGGGCAAAAAAACATTGTTTTCCCTGACGAGATTCTTGGCAAGAATCTCTTGCCACCCGAGTGTACACACTGACCTTTTCAAAAGAACCACGGTTCTCTTGAAAGGCAAGAACGCAGTGACGTCATCGCGTACGATGAGCATGCGCGTACGACGATGCCTTTGCCGCCATCTTGCTTCACCCTACCTATGCTGTGGAAGCTACCACGCATGCGTCAAAGCCATTTCGAGCATGCACGGGTTTCCACGGCGACAGGTAAGTATACACACTCAGGAAACAGAAACAGGCCGACAAGAATCTCAACGAGAAAAAAGAACGCAGGTTCTCTTTTTTTCTCGTTGAGATTCTGGCCAGATTTCCTGACGAGAAACCTGAAAGCCTCGAACACACGCACGGTTTTCTCAGCAAGAAGCAGTTTTTTTGCTGTTTTTTGCCGAGAAAACCGGTCGTGTGTACGAGACCTGAGAGCTGTTTTACCTGCCAAATAATTAGTATTTATGCCCACCCAGTCCTAAGAGCACAGCCCTGTTTAGGGGACAGCTCTGCTGATTAGTACACTGATAAACTCAATCTGTTCTCACCTCCTGTTTGCATGAAGCCTCGTACACACGACCGAGGAACTCGACGGGCGAAAAACACATTGTTTTCCTCGTCGAGTTCCTTGTTAGGCTGTCGGGGAACTCGACAAGCTAATTTTCTCCATTCCTGTCAAGGAAATAGAGAACTTGCTCTCTTTTTGGCTCGTCGAGTTTCTCGACAGTTTCCTCAACGAAAATGTACACACGACCGGTTTCCCCGGGAAAAAAATATCTCCCAGCAAGTTTCTTGCTGGTTTTTGCCGAGAAACTCGGTCGTGTGTACGAGGCCTGACTCCTTGTACCGCAGTACAGTTTTTTTGGGCTGCTTCTACCTACCCGTCTCTGATCTTTGCTGTAAAGAGCGAGAGTTTTTAACACCTTTTATGGGTTTTGAAAGCTCCCCGCTAGCAGCCAAAAAGCGCCGCCTAAACAGGGGAAAACTGCAAACGCACGGGTGGCCCCTGTGTGAAAAGGGGTCGTACCGACCAGAACACAAGGTGGAAATACATTTTAAAAGCCTGAAAAAGAAAACCAATGTAGCCTTCACATTTAGGAATTGGTATACTGCATTATACAGTATATCATCTTTAAATTTGAGGTTTAATACCGCTTTGATCAGCTGATTTGTTTGAGCCATTTATATCTGCCCGGAGTTCAGCTTTAATACATAGCTGGTCGAAAGTTGGCTTTTCATACTTGCCTGAAGTTCTTGCTTGAGTAAGCCCGATAATGTAATTAGTAGAGTGTCTCCCTCTGTTTGGCACAAGTTTTTCTTTCTACATGAAAGTTTGCGGATGGAACGCGCCTCTGCCAGCTTTTTTTTTTTTTTGCATCGACATTCCTAGCTGGGAGGCGTATTATTTCTCGAAAGTGTGCATTTCATTAAACATCAGCCCCGGCCAGAGGCAGAGAAGAGATATATGTTGAGGTCTCTATATGTAAACAGCAGACAGCAGAGAGTGATTAAAGCCGCATGTGTGTGCGTTTCATTAGCTTTTTTAAGATCAGAAGCTGACTCTGGGATATGTTCCATGGCTCTAGAAATAGCACAGAGCGAGAAATATGCACTCAGTGCTAATAAAATCGACTTCTGCACAAGGCTCTGCAGCCCTTTTTCATCGTCATCATGTGTATATAGGTTTAGATATTTGGATGGGCCAGCTTAGTAAATTTAGATTTTTCTGCCAGCTGAGGATAAAATGTATTGTAAAAATATTCCACTTCCTCTGTCTGTCACCATCCAAGCATGTGACAAACCTACCTTTAAATATGACCTCCAGACTGCAAATAAAACGAGTGTACTGGTAGTGCCATCGAAGACAGCCATTGTACCTAAACTAAGGTGGAACTAAGGCCAAAATTGCTTTTTTTTCCCATTTTGGATAGAGTATAGAAAAGGTTATAACTAATGCGATCATTTTTCGGCATGAAAAAAAACGAAGTTTTTCGGCATGTAGAAAAAACAAAGTTTTTCCAACTTCATCATTAAAACGATGTTGTCCACACACCATTGTTTTTTAAAAATGCTCTAGCAAAGCGCTGGGAACGTACAACACGTACAACGGCACTATAAAGGGGAAGTTCCATGTGGATGATGCCACCCTTGGGGCTGCTTTAGCTGATTCCGTGTTAGTAAAAGACGATTCGCGCTTTTCTGTCTGTTACAGCGTGATGAATGTGCTTACTCCATTATGAACGGTAGTTTTACCAGAACGAGCGCTCCCATCTCATAACTTGCTTCTGAGCATGCGCAGGTTTTTAACGTCGTTTTAGCCCACACACGCGATCATTTTTTACAACCCGAAAAACTACATTGTTTAAAACGTCGTTAAAAAATGTAGCATGCCCAAAAAAAAAAAAATTGTCGTTTTTCAGAAGCCGAAAAATGATGTGAAGCCCACACACGATCATTTTAAATGACATTTTTTTAAAACAACGTTTTTTTGATGCCGAAAAATGATCTTGTGTACGCGGCATAAGGCTGCATTCACACCTGAGCGTTTTGTCGCCTGAAGCGCGACGCCCCAAAATGCTAGAGGGGAAAAAATACATTATTCTCTATGGAGATGGTTCACATCTCCACTACAAAACGCCTGACTCCGAACACCTGAAGCCCAAACAAGTTCTGGACCCTTTTTTGTCGCTAGAATTTGGGCGTTTGGGCGGTTTACATTGGTGACCCTAGACCTGTAAAAAATCGCGGTAAAAAACGCCGCGTTTTGTCGCGGCAAAACTGCCACCCCGAATCGAATCGCTTGCAGGATGGGGAAAAAAAACCCTGCAAGCAGCATCTTTGTGGTGGTGTGGGAGCGCTGTATACATCGCTCCCAAACGGCCCCTGCCCATTGGAATGATGCGCTTTGGAAGCGCCTGAAAAGTGTTTAACCCCTTTTTAACCCTTGCTTGGGGGTTAAAGGTGCCCCCCTACCGCCTGAAAATCGGTGCTGCTATAACAGCAGTAAAACACCGCTAAAACGAGCGCCGCTTTACCGCTAATGCCGGCACTGCCCTAGTGTAAAAGTAGCCTTAACTAGTGCATTGTAAATTAATTACCTAAGACTAGGTTCACACATATGCGGCTCTGCGAGACGTGTTTTACGTGGGCCCGGCAACCAATTTCATTTGAATGGGTTTGCATGCCTCCTGAACCGCAGAAAAAAGGTCCCTGCAGCATTTTAGAAATCGCAGCCCACATGGGAACTGCAAGTGCAGTGTGGTTCCCAATGCAGGTGTGATTTCCAGTGCTTGAGGTGTGCCATTAGAATTAATGGCACCTCCACGCATCCAGCACGTTTTTATGTGTGGGTGGTGGCGGCTGTGGCACCAGATCCACACAGATGTGAACCTAGCCAAACTCCTCATTCTTGTGTCTAGACACCTCTTCCTAAGCCATGTAACACCCCTTTCACACTGGGGCGGGGGGTGCATCGGCGGTAAAGCACTGCTATTTTTAGCGGCGCTTTACCGTCAATTTCGCTGCGCTATTCGGCCACTAGCGGGGCACTTTTAACTCCCGCTAGCTGCTGAAAAAGGGTTAAAGCCACCCTCAAAACGCCGCTGCAGCAGCGCTTTGCCGGCGGTATAGCCGCAGTGCCCATTCATTTCAATGGGCAGGAGCGGTGGAGGAGCGGTATATACATCGCTCCAAAGATGCTGTTAGCAGGACTTCTTTTACCATCCTGCTTGCACACCACTCCAGTGTGAAAGCCCTCAGGGGTTTCACATTGGAGAGACAGCAGCGGCTCTTTCAGGGTGCTTTGCAGGCGCTCTTTTTAGCATTATAGCGCCTCAGTGTGAAAGGGGTCTAATGCCGCATACAGACGGTCGTTTTTTGTGAGAAAAAAAACGATGTTTTAAATCATGAAATAAAAGACGTTTTTGAAACTTAATTTTCAAAAACGACATTGCCTACACACCACCGTTTTTTCACAATGCTCTAGCAAAGCGAGGTTACGTTCACCACTTTTTTCCATTGAAGCTCGCTTCATAACTAGCTTCTGGGCATGCGTGGATTTAAAAACTTTGTTTTAAACGTAGTTTTTTGCTACACACGGTCAATTTCTGTGAAACAAAAAACAACGTTTTGAAAAACGACACAAAAAATTCAAGCATGTTCGAATTTTTTTTTGTCGTTTTTTTGAAGACATAAAACAACGTTTTGCCCACACACGATCATTTTAAATGACGTTTTTTAAAACGTCGTTTTTTTTCATCACAAAAAACGACCGTCTGTACGTGGCATTAGGCTTCATGTACACTGGCAGGTCCTAAACTTAAGTTTAGGAGCTTTTGGCTTTTTTTGGGGGGGGCAAAGCTCCTAAACTCAACTCCACTACACAAAGAATAGCCAATCACATGCAAGGAAAATAAAAAAAAACAGCATTTTTACTAACACATGATTGGATGATGGAAGTCAGCAGAGTTTCTGCTCATTTACTAAGCTCTGAAGCAACTGCACTTAGCAAAGTGTACAGTCTGTTTGCCTTTAGTAAATTAACCCCCGTGTGTCAATGTACACAATGTACACATAGGCTTTTAGCAGAGCTTAGGAGCTGCTGCACTTAGGTGAGGTTCAACCTTCCCCTCCCTCAGCCTCTGGGGCCTGTGAGAGAGGACTCAGACATTGGGGATGTTGCCTCCACCAATAGGCGGTGTCTACATCACGCAGGCAGTGGTGTGGGCACCCGTAGAAAGACCCCAGGAAGTAAACAGAAGAAGAGTGAAGGATTGTCACGTGAGGTAAAATGTAAAACGTGTTGTTTTTTTTCTTCTTCATACCAGCTTTTAGTTAGCTTTAGGTTGCTACTATCCTAGGGATTTTTAAAGGAAGTAAAGTGCTAGCTGTTTTTTTTCTCCCCTGACCTGCAAAGTAAAGGCATAATGTGATAGTATGCATCGCAAACAAAGCTCTCATTGTCACCATTGGAGGCCGCATCCATCTTCACCCGTCTTCCTTCCAGGTTTGCGGCTGTGTGACTGGACAGAGCCGCGTGACGTCACTCCCGGGAGCCGCCAGTCACGGCACAGGGCCCTGAAGAAATGGCACGGATGGCGCTTAGAGTGCATGCACTGATGACGTCATCGGCTGCATATGCAGTAAATATTTCCTAAATGGTGCACATTTAGGAGATAGTTAGAGTACCTATAGGCTACTTCTGCACTGAGGCGTTTTTGGGTTTTATATTAGCTTCATGTGATTCTCTCACTCAGATTGCAGACGGAAAGGGCAGCACTGAGAGCCAATAAGACTTAATGCAAAGTAAATCTGACACATGCTGACAGGAGGAGTAGATTGTGGGGAGACGTTTTCCACATACACTATACTGTCAAATGTACTGGGACACCTACTATTAGGCCCCCTACACACGACCGAGTTTCTCGGCAGAATTCAGCCAGAAACTCGGTCGGAGCTGGATTCTGCCGAGAAACCCGGCCGTGTGTACACTTTCGGCCGAGGAAGCCGACGAGGACCTCGGCGAGGAAATAGAGAACATGTTCTCTATTTCCTCGTTGTTCAATGGCAAATTTGGGCTTGCCGAGATCCTCGGCGGGTTCACAAGGAACTCGACGGGCAAAACGATGTGTTTTGCCCGTCGAGTTCCTCGGTCGTGTGTACGGGGCCTCACACACACAAGAACTTTATTGGCATCCCAGTCTTAGTCTGTAGGGTTGAATATTGAGTTGGCCCACCCTTTGCAGCTATAACAGCTTCAACTCTTCTGGGAAGGCTGTCCACAAGGTTTAGGAGTGTGTCTATGGGAATGTTTGACCATTCTTCCAGAAGGGCATTTGTGAGGTCAGACACTGATGTTGGATGAGAAGGGCTGACATGCAGTCTCAGCTTTAATTCATCCCAAAGGTGCTCTATCGGGTTGAGGTCAGGACTCTGTGCAGGCCTGTCATATTTTCCCACCACAAACTCGCTCATCCATGTCTTTATGGATCTTGTTTGTACACTGGTGCTCTGTGAAGTTGGAACAGGAATGGGCCATCCCCAAACTGTTCCCACAAAGTTGGGAACATGAAATTGTCAAAAATGTCTTGGTATGCTGACGCCTTTTGAGCTCCCTTCACTGGAACTAAGGGGCCAAGCCCAACCCCTGAAAAACAACACCACACCAAAATCCCCCCTCCACCAAATGATTTGGACTACTGCACAAAGCAAGGTCCATAAAGACATGGATAAGCGAGTTTGGGCAGGAGGAACTTGACTGGCTTGCACAGAGTCCTGACCTCAACCCGATAGAACACCTTTGGGATGAATTAGAGAGACTGTGAGCCAGGCCTTCTCGTCCAACATCAGTGCCTGACCTCACAAATGCACTTCTGGAAGAATGGTCAGACATTCCCATAGACACACTCCTAAACCTTGTGGACAGCCTTCCTTGAAGAGTTGAGGCTGTTATAGCTGCAAAGGGTGGGCCAACTCAATACTAATACATACGGACTAATGGCCAGATTCAGAAACAGTTACGCCGGCGTATCAGTAGATACGCCGTCGTAACTCGGAATCTAAGCCGTCGTATGTTTAAGTGTATTCTCAAATTGAGATACACTTAAACCCGCGCCGTCGTATCTTAGCTGTCTAGTTCCGCCGGCCGCTAGGGGCGTGAATGCTGATTTACGCCTAGAATGCGTAAATCAGTGAGATACGCCGATTCACGAACGTATGCTTGCCCGTCGCAGTAAAGATACACCGTTTACGTAAGGCGATTCCCGGCGTAAAGTTAGTCAAACAAATAGTTGGCCTAGTCAATGTTAAGTATGGCCGTCGTTCCCGCGTCGAAATTTGAAAAATGTACGTTGTTTGCGTAAGTCGTCCGTGAATGGGGCTGGACGTAATTTACGTTCACGTCTAAACCAATATGTCCTTGCGGCGTACTTTGGAGCAATGCACACTGGGATATGTCCACGGACGCGCAAAAAAACGTCAATCACGTCGGGTCACGAGTAATTTACATAAAACACGCCCCCCTCATCCTCATTTGAATTAGGCGCGCTTAGGCCGGCCCATTTACGCTACGCCGCCGTAACTTAGGAGGCAAGTGCTTTGTGAATACAGCACTTGCCTCTCTGACTTACGGCGGCGTAGCGTAAATACGATACGCTACGCCGACTCACTAATGCGCCGCCGTACCTGAATCCACCTATAAGACTGGGGATGCCATTAAAGTTCATGTAAAGGCAGGTGTCCCAATACTTTTGAATGTATAATGTGTGTATTTCAGTTCAGCTTTAAACAAACTGTTTTTTTTTTTTTTTTTCAATTCTGAAAATCCATTGCCGTGCATTTTTTTAATGCTGTAATTCCCTGTTCTTCATACATACAATTACAGTGGAGGTTGGTGATGACAGTATGTAGTCATATCCATACTGAAATCTGTGTGAGAAAGAAAAACAAAGCAGCTATTTCTGTTGGATCCTGTGATTACTGGGAAGGGGAGGCTCTGCCCCAAGGCATTCAATGTGTTCTTTCATCTTGACACACAAAATATTTGTCTGATAATTGTATTTCACATTCTTCATTTCCGTCTCTGTTATTTGTAAGTAGTTAGTATAACCCTTTCATTGAGTATGAGTATAGCAATCTGCTTGTATATTTGTAGCTACTAGGGGCCTTTCAGCTCTCCATTATTGCTAATTATATAATCATTGTTATGTTAGTAACGCAATGACAACTGGAGCTAAGGGAGAAAGATGTATTCTTTATTACTCTGCGTATTCATTATATTTAGTTTATCTTCACCTGCTAAAAGTTTTAAAAATGTGGGATGCACTATGTACAGAGTGTAGGGTTCAGGAGTGATTTACTTACAGAGTGCAGAGTTCATGATTACGCTACGTGCAGAGTGTAGACAGAGTTCAGGAGTGTGGTACATACAGAGTGCAGAGTTCAGGTGTGCCCTATGTATGGAGTGCAAGGTTTAGGGATGCACTACATACAGAGTGTGAGGCTCAGGAGTGCGTTACGTACAGAGGGCCAGATCCACGTACAGCGCAACTTAAATATTCAGATTTAAATTACACCGCCGCAAAATTTCTACCTAAGTGCCCGATCCACAAAGCACTTACCTAGAAATTTGCAGCGGTGTAACTTAAATCCGTCCGGCGCAAGACAGGCCCAATCTAATGGGGCGAGTCCCATTTAAATTAGGCGCGCTCCGGCGCCGGACGTACTGCGCATGCTCCCGACGCGATTTTCCCGACGTGCTTTGCGCGAAGTTACGTTGCGCCGAGTTTTGTGAATCGCGACGGGTAAAAAAAAGTTGCGTCGGGAAAAAAAAGAGATGCGGCGGAAAAAAAAAAAAAAAAGAAAATTTGACAGCGACACGGGAAAAAAGAAGATACATTTACATGGTGTACTAACTTTACACTTTGTAAAAGCAGCCCTATATTTGCGACGGCAAACTAACAACTTACGGAGACTTCACAAAGGGAAAACGCTTTGTGGATCTCCGTAAGTGCTAATTTGCATACCCGACGCGGAATTTCGACGAGAAATGCCCCCAGCGGCGGCCGCGGTACTGCATCCTAAGATCCGACAGTGTAAAACAATTACACCTGCCGGATCTTAGGAATATCTATGCGTAACTGATTCTCTGAATCAGCCGCATAGTTAGAAACAGGGATACAACTGCGTATCAGCAGATACGCCTGCGTATCCCTTTTGTGGATCTGGCCCAGAGTTTATAATTCAGGAGTGCAGAGTTCAGGAGTGCGTTATGTACAGTGTACAGGGTTCAGGGGTGTGGTATGTACAGCGTGCAGTTCCAGGGTTGTTCTATGCATAGAGTGCAGGGTTCAGGTGTGCAGAGTGCAGGATTTAGGGGTACACTATGTACAGAGTGCAGGATTCAGGAGTGTGTTATGTACAGAGTGCAGAGTTCAGGGGTGCCCTGTGTACAGAGTGCAAGGTTTAAGGGTGCACTACATAGAGAGTGCAGGGGCTCGGGAACACGTTACGTACAGAGTGCAGTGTTCAGGGGTGTTCTGTGTACAGAGTGCAAGGTTTAGGGTGCACTGTACACAGTGTGCAACCCCACTTCCAAAGCTTTCTTACATCTCTCTCTCCCACTGGCCTGGCTCTAGTACCTCCCTGTGTGGGCGGCTCTGCCTTTCCTTGGAGCGAGATCGTTCCTAATCTCAGATGCTAGAGATCTGTCCCCGGCATGCCCCGCTGTGAGTGCTTGCAGGGATCTGTTAGTTCCAAGAGCTGCTGGGAGCAAAGCTGTCTCTTGTAAACACAGAATGCTTCTGTGTTTACAAGTGACAGAGGCAAGCAGGAGTGGAGGGTGAGAGTCGGAGGTGTTGGAATGGAGCTCTGCCATGTTCCTGAGTGGAAGGGCCTTATGACAAGGTCTGGCAACCCGCATTTAAACCCACCATCCTTGTGTTTGACATATGTGATCTGGAAGCCAGAAATCACTGTAGTAGACACTGCTACTTCAGCACTCTCTGCTAGCTTCTGGCCCCGTGCCTAGCGGCTGCCCTGCTGCATTGTGAACACAGAAGGTAGGCCCCTCGGCACAGGCACCATTCAGGGAAGCTTGATGTCATCTCCCCCACCTTTCCAGTTCAAGCTGGATCAATATAAAAACTGCCATACCTAAACTTCATCTTTAGCATACTAACTCTAACCCCAGCTACTGTACCTTATTGAGTTGCATCTATTAGTAGATTATGGAAAAGGTATGCACTGGAAGCTTGTTGTATGCAGCAGAGCACCTTTACTGTCATAGGGGCAGATTCATCTCCTGATCCGCTGTCGTACCTCTGAGTCCATAGAATCAGAATCAGATTCCGCATAGATCTCCCTTAGATCCGACTGGTGTAAGTGACTTACACCAGTCGGATCTTAGGCTGCAATCTCCCGCTGGCCGCTAGGTGTCGTCGCTTTTTTTTACACGTCGGATATGCAAATGAGGACAACCGCCGATTCAAGTCCGTACGCCCGCCCGTCGCTTTTTTTTAACGTCGTTTGCGTTTGGCTTTTTCCGGCGGATAGCTACCCCTGCTATATGAGTGGTAGCTAATGTTAAGTATGGCCGTCGTTCCCGCGCCGAGATTCAAATTTTTACGTCGTTTGCGTAAGTCGATCGGGAATTCTGATGGCCGCAATTGACGTAGCCGCCGCAAACAATGACATCCTAGCGACGTCATTTGGAGCATGCGCACTGGGAAAATTCGCCGGCGGCGCATGCGCAGTTAAATCGGCGCGGGAACGCGCCTGATTTAAATTGTACACTCCCCCTAGCCGCGGAATTTGCAATGGGCCGGGGGAGTTACGATCCGACGGTGCAATTTTCGAGGTAAGTGCTTTGTGAATACTGCACTAGCCTCGCTAAATTGCACCGGCGGATCGTAAAACACGTAGATCGAGCGGATCTAAAGATCCGCTGATCTACATGAATCTGGCCCACAGAGAATACATTACATGCATTTCATCATTGAACAGCAAGACAACACAAACAAGTGCATATAACACAATAAGGATGGTACACAATATAGATAGGTATAATGCATATATAATGCATATATATATATATATATATATATATATATATATATATATATATATATATATATATATATATATATATATATATATATATATTTATTTCACAATATAGAAAGCTACTTGCTGTTGCTTCTTCCAACACCCCTTCTCAACAGCATGTACTTTGTCAAACTATATTTAGCTTCTTCTGGAAATAACTATGACGTTCATTCAACAAAGGCTTGGTGAATGCATCAGCAGTCATCTTCTCTGACGGGCAGTATTGAATGTCAATAACACCTTGCATTTGATTGTCCCTCAGTAGGAGATACTTGTCGTCAATGTGTTTGGTTCTAGGATTGACCCTTTCTGATTGCGTAAGCTTTATACATCCCTGGTTGTCTTCAAAAATGGGAATTGGTTTTGACATGTCTATGATTATGTCCACAAAAAGTTGACAAATCCATATCGCTTCTTGACATGCGTGCGCTGCTGCAATGTACTCTGCTTCAGTTGAAGATAGAGCAACAGTTACTTGCTTTCAACTAGACCAACTTATAGTTTCTTCCCTATATTAGAAGAGGAATCCACATATGGATTTGCAGTCTGTGAAGTCCCCGGCCCAATCAACATCCACATATCTGACCAGTTTTGGACGTGATGTTGCTGGTAACCCGTAACTTCATCTGAATTGTTCCTTTGAGGTACTGCATCACTCTTTTTACTGTGTTTCAGTCACGCTGACAGGGAGCTGAGACTTTCCTGCATTGTATGCCCACTGCTGCGGCTATGTCTGGTCTTGTCATAGTGGCAACATATAGCTGCTTACCGATTGCTCTGCGATACATGTCATTGTTGGGTAGCAAGTTTTCGGCTTCATTGCTCTTTAGCCTGGTTCCATAGGAGCTTTCACTTTCTTTGCATCTTGAATATGGAATTGTATCAAGATATCTGAGATTTTGGGAGATTGGTTGAGAAGATAACTTCAATATTTTCTCTCTATTTGGATTCCCAGATAGTAGCTAATGTTCCCAAGTTCTTTGATTTAAAAATTATTTTCTTTCAGCTTGTGAACTATCAAATTGTAATCCACTTCTTGTTCAAAACAGGTTATAATGTCATCAATATAGATAAGGATGTATATCCATCTGTCTTCTTGATTCCTGGAGTAGAGACAGGGGTCTGCTTTACTTCTTGAGAATCCCTCTTTAGTAAGTACTTTGTTCACTTTCTCATTCCACATTCTTGCAGATTGCTTAAGACCATAGATGCTCTTCTGAAGTTTACACACAATGTTGTCTCCTTGCTCAAACCCTGGTGGTTGCTCCATGTAGAGATCTTCCTTAATGTCTTCATATAGGAAAGCAGTTTTAACGTCTAGGTGTTTGATTTGCATGCCCTTCCCAACTGCAACGCTAAGAAGCGCTCTGATGGTGGAGTGTTTTACTACGGGAGTGAATTTTTCATCGTAATTTTTACGGAATTTCTGGAAGTAACCCTTGGCAACTAGTCTGGCTTTGTATTTGTGGATATTCCCTTCTGCGTCTGACTTTATTTTGAAAGCCCACTTACTTCCTATAGTTTTGCTGTTAGGAGGGAGCTCTGTGAGTGTCCAGGTTTTATTTTCTAGAAGTGACTTTAATTCTTCTTCGTTTGCCTTTCTCCATTTATTGGCTTCATGTTTTGGCAGTTTTTCTATGTCTTCCCAGGATGTTGGTTCAAGTATACTGTGTGTTTTGATAGCTTGTAGGGTAGTATCCCCTTTGTAGACCGAGTGGATCTTCTTTTTTTTTTTTTTTTATTTTCTTTTTTTTTTTTTAAGTGTATTTTGTGCGTGTACTCGAGAGAGGAGCCGGACTGCAGGAGTTGGGAGTAGGCAGGCCTCCCCCAGAGGCAATCTGCCACCTTTCTCCATGCCCCGGGTGGCAATGGCGGGTGTGTGAGGGGGTCCTCCCACATAGCCCGCCCTACCTGCTCCGCTTTGAAGCCCAACGGGGCAGAGGGACTCCCTACAAGGGAGTGAGAGGATCTAGCCCGCTCAACCAGCCCCGTTAGTCCTTCGCCTCTCTTTTTAGAGACCGCGTGGTCAAAGTGCGTGCATGTTAACTCAATTTCGAGTGCGTGTGTAAGTGTGGTGGTTTTTGTGGGGGGGGGGGGGGGTGGGCGTACTAAGCGCAGGCTTTTACCTCGCATAGCACACCCACCGGGAGCCGGGCTGAGACCACCAAACTCAATTCACATGTAGCCGAGACCGGGATCCGAACCTCTAGCTGCAGAGGTGAATGGCTTGTCAGCGCAGTGCCAATCGCGTTGAGCCACCGCAGCTCCCTCCGAGTGGATCTTCTGACTTCAGGCAGTTCAGCAGGATCTGGTGGGAAACTTGATTTAGGTATTGTGAGCTCCACCTCTTGTTGGGACTCTTGTACAGGTTCGCTTTGGTCGACCTTTTCTTCTGGTTTGGTTGGCATTTTCACTTCACAGCTTTCAGGGATCTGTGTTTCCGGCTGATGGGCTCTCTTTAAAATAAACACTACTGCTTATTGTCAATTTGTCAGTCTCGCTGTAGCCTACTAGAATGCCAGCTATGGCTCTGTTCTCCAGCTCGGATCGCTTTTCACTTGGAATGTAGGCATACACTTTACATCCAAACACTCTTATGTGCCCTATGCTAGGCTTTGATCCATGCCGAATTACGAATGGAGTACTTTTAATGGCTCTTGAGGGTAATCTGTTCTGTAGGTAGGTTGCAGTGTAGCCTGGATATATAACGGATTCATGGCCATCCAGTATATAAGGATAAAACCAACTATGGACTATATAAGGATACTGCCAACTGTAGAGGTTTAGTCTTTTGACGGCAAACGTTGAAGGTCATCCAGGAGCAGATCAGTAGAAGCTTTTGTTGCTTCATGGAAGCTGACCTTTTCTTCCTCTTTGTTACACCTGCTCATTGATGACACCCTAAAGATGAGGATGAGTGACCAGAAATCCAAATAACAAAATTAGGATGTATAAACTTGTACCTACCTTTTTGAGCATGGGGACATCATGGAAAAGATTTCCCTTGATAAGTTGTCATTAGTGTCTGCAGCCTTCCTTCCTTTCAGCATAGTCCAATCACCAATGATAGGTAGGTAGTGTTTTAGGTACCATTTTCAGGTATTTGAGGGAATACACAACATGTCTGTACCCATGACTGCCCCCCAGTGTTCACAGACACATGTTCGTTTTATTGCATTTCATATGATGTTTTTATTAGGTGCTTTTGTGATATGTAGAAATCTGGTGTTGGCTTTCATCTATCAGCTAGCCTTTCAGAAATTTGTCTAAGGCTTGGCTCATAATTGAGCATTGGCATTTCTAAAGTGTTTTCAGGTGTAAGCATCTTTGTTTGAGCCCAGTTGAAACCAGGTTGCAAGGAGGAGCAGATTGGTTGTGTTACATACATTTTCATTAAAAGCCCCCTTTATTTCTTTGACGTGACAAGCGAAAGGGCATGGCTCAGATATGAACATGCCCCATAGAATAAAAAATAAATCGCATTGTTGAGCATTGTCACATTCCACTTATAACAGGGCTCCACAAATCCCAGGCGGCAGGTCACCACGGCGACCAGAAATCGCGCCCGTGCCTGAGCCCCCGCCAGCCCACCCACCTCATCTCCTCCCCCAATCCCTGCACTCAGGGCCGGGACAGTGGGGCAGGAGACGGGAGGAGTGTCGGTGGCAGAGAGGAGAGAGCTGGGAGGAGGTGCAGGCTCTATGTGCTCTCTCCCATCCTGTCAGTGGAGCTCTCCTCCACACAGAGGATTAAACAGGATTGGTCTTAACTCCAATGGTACACAGCTTAATTATTTGCCCCATCCACATTTTCCATAGATGAGCAGTGTTTGGAGGAGATTGGGGGCGGGTAATCAAGCTGTGTTCTGTCCGATGTAAGAGCGATCCTTTGTAATCTGGAGCTCTGTTATGACAGAAGGGGGAAGAGCACAGAGAGCCTGCACCTCCTTACTGCTACTAGAATTTTGAGATTCTAATGTCATATTCGAGCAGTATTTGAAATAAAGTTTTGTAAAACAAAGAAAAGAGGGCGCACCAACCTTGCACATTACCCAAGTGGTATCTTTAATAATGTATAAAAAGACTCACAATCACATAAATGATAAAAGCATATTGAAGTCCATAGTAAAGCGACCAGGTCACCGAGACTCTTAAGCCCCGTACACACGGTCGGTCTGGTCCAATGAGAATGAACCGAAGTTCATTTTCATCGGACCAAACCGCCCATGTGTATAGGCTATCGGTCTGTTTTCCTTCGGTCCAAAATTTTAAAACATGCTTCAAAACCGAACCGATGGACCGCTGCCCCATCGGACCAAACTGATGGTTAGTACAGAAAAGTATCGGTTCAATTCCCGCGCATGCTCAGAATCAAGTCGACGCATGCTTGGAAGCATTGAACTCCATTTTTTTCCAGCACGTTTGTGTGTTTTACGTCACCGCGTTCTGACCCGATCGGATTTTGAACTGATGGTGTGTACACACATCAGACCATCAGGCCACTTCAGCGGTGAACCGATGAAAACGGTCCATCGGACCATTCTCATCGGTTTTGTCCGACCGTGTGTATGGGGCCTTACCCAGCAAGTCGGAGGACCTTCCAGATGGTTGACGCATTTCAAGAGGAGCTTCCCTCTTCTTCAGAGCTCCCCTCAAAATGCGTCAAACATCTGGAAGGTCCTCCAACTTGCTGTCTCGGTGACCTGCTTGCTTTGCGTCTACTATGGACTTTGATATGCTTTTATCATTTATGTGTTTGCAAGTATACCTCTTTTTTTATACATTTTTAAAGATATCACTTGGGTAATGCGCATGGTTAGTGTGCCCTCTTTTCTTTGTTTTACATTGTTTCCATTGGGTTTCTTCCCTAACCCTCAGAGGGCAGCAAAACGTGTGCTTTAATTTGAACTACCAAGAACCTCCAGCCCCTTTACACCACCCTTGAGCGCAGGAGATTATTACTGTACAATTAAAGTTTTGTGCCTGAATACAGACGTCTAATTGAATTTAGGATATTTCCCCAAGCAAACGGATAAGGTGAAGAAAAACTAACTACCAGAGGAACTATACTTTAGGAATTCGGATTGTAGGAAGAATGGGGGCAGTGAAAGGGGTCATGTTTAGGGGGTTACAGGATGGCAATGAGACCATAGCAAAGATGGACAGAGGATTCTACTAGAGCAGCTTCCCAACAGTGCAGTGTTGTACTGACAGGTAATGCTGGGGTCAGCAGTCAAAGACCACCCAAGACCAAAGCACACAACTGCCAGCACACAGAGGAACAAACGTCAAGGAGGGGGGGTCGTCTAGGTTCAAATGCAAACTGAGGAATTTGGAGCAGCTCAAGTTCCTCAAAGTTTCTCAAAACTCACTAGCTGGCTCCACTGCTAGTTTCTTCACAGTAATAATTAGTCTCCACCAATCTGGAGCGCTCAGGATTATGTTTCATAGAAACTAAAATAAAAAGGATATTTTTACCTTTATATTTATAATATCCTTACATGGGCTTGAGGGACTTTGTGTGTACAGGCATTTGTGTTTTAATGGAGAATCGCGAAAACCCTTCGATCCAGGTTTAGAAGGCCTGTAGGTTTATAGACTGAAACTAAGCTGTGTTTTTGGTTGAGGAGGCTTTCCCCATCGTGCCTGCTCTGCTATTGGACAGAGGATGTCAGAAGAATTGCTTGCTTATTCCCCATAATTATATACAGCCAATATATTATGTAACATACTGTAGCTGGTCACATTATTTCCTGCCTCAGATGAAATTACATGTGCATACCACAGCCAAGGAAGCAGTCACAACATAAACACTATTAGGTCAGAACCCAAATAACCTACATGTTTTTGGACTGTGGACAGAAAGCATGCAAATACTGGACAAAAACAGACCCCATGCAGATGATGCATCTAGTGAAAGTAAACCCCGGTACTCCACAGTGTCAACCAGTGGATGAGGTGAAGAGGATGAGATGTAAGGTCTTCTCTGAATTGCAACTATGCCGAGGGCACGACAAATTGTGGTTACTTTGCGGAAGGCAGTTGCTTGGCATGGCACCTAGAAGACCATGGCCATCACTGTAGTAGCTTGGGCTACTATTTTTAATTATTTATTACAAGTTCTTGTACTACAGTCTTTTATAGCTTACACAACAGAGGCCGATCAGGTTTTACATATGCATACTTATATTGTGCCAAGCTGGTGCAATCTAATTATAATAATACTATATAATTTCTGGAGTTATATAAGAAAGGATATCTGAGGTAATTACACACCTCCAGCACAACTGAGAGGTCTTAGAGTCCCATCTACTTAGGGGGACTGTGTCCCTATACAGCTGCTACCTGATACTGTATGTTAGTGCTAATAGAAAAGGAATGGGTCAAGAGAACGCCTTACCCGAAACTTGTTCGACTATGTCCTACTCTATCCACCTTTAGGTGATCCCTAAAACCCCATCTTGTCAGAGAAGCCTATCCTGCCTTTAACTCAAACTTTTACTTTCTCCATCAGGTCATTCCCCACAGTTATTACCTTTTGTATCACTTGGCCCTCCCCTTTTTCAAACAATACAAAGCAAATGCTCCATAAATGTTACATTACATTACAGAACAAGGAACATAGTTAACATCTCCTATAAGTAAAGTAGGGATACATTACGTAGTTGTCAGTGGCAATTCTTATTCCTAAAAAGAGCGCACCCTATAAGCAGGTCAGACACCACCATAATTAGAGCACTCATACAGCATGTGCAAGGTATGAACCACAACATATCAAGATAGGCCCATACTTAGGAAAATAAACATATAGGTGACCCTAACCTCAAAAAGTCCCTCAAAGGCACCAATTAAAAATCAATATCGACTAGGATAGAGTTGGATCACATCCATCAGAAAAGAGGTGGAGAGGTTGGAAAAGAAGGAAGGAAAGAAAAGGTGTCCCAACAGCGAAAGAGATAAGGTCCACTCTCAGTCCACAGGGGAAATGTACTTTATCTAGGGGTGACCATCCTTGTTAAATTGCAAGCTCCAAGGAGCAGAGCCCTATAATTCTTCTTGTATTGAATCACATTGTAATTCTACTCTTTGCCTCTATTTTGTAAAATGCTGCGCAAACTGTTGGCGCTATATAAATTGTAGAAAATAATAACAAAGAAAAAAATTTGAATCTGTGTTCTGAGATGAGACAGTTCACATTCCCAGTGGGCCAAATAATCTGGGCCACATATACTACAGCAAGTAGTAGTTTGCACAGTAGTGAGATCCCATAGGAGAACCTAGAGATGGGCAAGAATAACCTGTCTAATGGGTTAAAGTGGAGGTTCACCTGGAAATGACAATTTTTAAGATTAGATTGATGCTCATTTTGTCTAGGGGAATCGGGTAGTTTTTTTTAAATCAAAGCCGTACTTACCGTTTTAGAGATACATCTTCTCCGCCGCTTCCGGGTATGGGTCTTCGGGAGCGGACGTTCCTTCTTGATTGACAGTCTTCCGACAGGCTTCCGACGGTCGCATCTATCGCGTCACGAGTAGCCGAAAGAAGCCGAACGTCGGTGCGGCTCTATACGGCGCCTGCGCACCGTATAGCGGCGGAGAAGATCTATCTCTAAAACGGTAAGTACTGCTTCGTTTTTAAAAAAAACTACCCGATTCCCCTTGAAAAAATGAGCATGAATTTAATCTTAAACATTTTTTTAGGGTGAACTCCCGCTTTAAGGAAGTTGCAATGGATGTGGAAGGCTTTTGTCGAAATTGTGAAGTTGAAGTTGCCTGCTTGCACTTGTGCCTCACATAGTAATTGTATTTGGTACATGTTTAGACTCATACAGTAGTCTTTAGTCTGGTTTCATACCTATGAATGCATAGGTGTGCACCTGCCACTGTGCACTTTAAATTACATGCAATTAAAAAGAAGCTTTGCGATGTGCTGCACAAGAAGAAAATTCAGATTCAGATGCTTCCTATTAATAAATTAATAGGAATGTTCTTGGAAATTAATGAAGCAACACAGCTTGTGGTAACGGACATGTTAACATCTGTTAAAATGCATTCACATACGTGTGAACGGGCTCTTACACGCTTAAATAACATTATTTGTAACATTATTATGTGAGTTTGTTGGAGATCACAGATCACATTCCAAAACCATGGACATTAATATGGAATCCCCCACCCCTCCTTTGCGTATATAACAGTCTCCACTCTTCCATAAAGACTTTCCACAAGATTTTGGAGTGTGTTGTGGGAATTTGTGACCATTTAACCAAAAGAGCATTTGTGAGGTCAGGTATTGATGTTGGATAAGAAGACCTGGCTTGCAAGCGGCATTCCCAATTCTTCCAGAGGTTTTCAATAGGCTTGAGGTCAGGGCTTTGTGCTGGAGACTCAAGTAGCTCTTTGCCAAACTCATCAAACCATGTCTTTATGGAGCTGGCTTTGTGCTAAGGGCCACAGTCAAGCTGGAACAAAAAAGGCCTTCCCCAAATTGTTGTCGTGGTTGGAAGCACACAATTGTTTAAAATTGTGTTATGCAGTATTAAAAGTGCCCTTCCCCACAAACAACTGAACTCATTCATTTGGAGGGTATCTATCTACTTAATGTATAGTGTACATCAATGCTCTCCACACTACAGCTCGTATCCAGATCCGGCCTGCTACAGGATTGCATAAGGCCTGCTACAGGATTGCATAAGGCCTGCAGCAATGGACGTTCCTCCGCAGCTGTGCTGTGATCATCCCGTCAGTTCATTGTTAGGACAGCATACTAGCAACTAATAATGTACTTGCCCCAGCAAGTGGACAGAACTTCCTCTGTCCATACCTGCTCTGCTCCCTGCTCTGATGTTACACTGACAACAGACACGCTGTTTGCAAGGTAAGGGTGAACTACTGATGGGGAATCTGAAGTAAGCAGGGCTCTGACAGAGAGGGAGGGGGGCTCTGATGGGGATCCTGATGTAAGTGGGACTCTGACGGGGACCATGATGCAAGGAGGGCTCTGATAGGTTCCCTGATGATATGGAGGCTCTGATGAGAATGCTGATGTAAGAGGGGCTTTGCTGGAGACCCTAATGTATGGGGCGTTCTGATGAGGACCTTGATGTAGGGGGTGCTCTGATGGGGACCTAGATTTGGGGGCTCTGACGGGGACCCTGATTTAAGGGGGCTCTGATGGGAACATTGATGTAATAGCGTTTCTGATGTAAGTGGGGCTTTGAGGGGGACACTGATGTAGGGTGATGTTCTGATGGGGACCCTGATGTATGGGGTGCTCTAGTGGGGACCCTGTTGTAAGAGGGCTCTGATGGGGACCCTGATAAAAGGGTGGCTCTGATGTAAGGAGGAGTCTGATGGGGACCCCGATGAAAGGGGGCTCTGATGAGGATCATGAGGTAAGGGGGCTCCGAATGGCGATTGTGAAGTAGGTAAGAATTCTGATTTAAGAGGGAACCCTTAAGGCAGACCCTGATTTATGGGGGTTGCTGATGGGGACCTTGATGTAAGTGGGCTGTGATGGAGACCCTAATGTAAGGGGGCTGTGATGGAGACGCTGATGTAAGGGGGCTTTGATGGAGACCCTAATGTAAGGGGGCTGTGATGGAGACCCTGATGTAAGGGGGCTGTGATGGAGACCCTGATGTAAGGGGGCTGTGATGGAGACCCTGATGTAAGATGGTCTACGATGTAAGGGGGACTATGTTTTGTTTCACTGAAACTTACTATGCTATGCTTTTTGTGCGTTGATTCCCAAAAAAAATATTTTTTCCGGCATGCAAATATTTGAAAAATATTTACTGCGGCCCTTGTACTAAAATCTCTGGAGACTCCTTAGCGTACATACTACATACATACTATTAATTTATTTTAATGCCATTGATAAGACTGGCTGACTATATGTACATCATAGTTGGCAATGGAATCAGAAGTACTGTATGTGGCTTGAATATGTGACAGTTGTGTTCACCCCAATATGCTTTAGGTACCTAAAACTTTGCAGGCAGACATAGGTAACATCTCTAGAATATGTTTAACCAATTCTCCGAACTTTTTTTTTTATTATATTTGTGCTTCACATTCATTACTTTCTCTGGACTGTACACTGAATATTTGCCGTAATCATTTGCAAATGATCTCAAGACCGCACATTTCCCTAATGCTTGTCAGCTTCCTACAAATAGAAGCATAGATGGTATGAGTAGGATGAAGTCTGAATCATATACAGTATAATTGGCCTGATTTTGGTGGGAATTGTGGTAACTTAATTCACTTAAATTTTTCCATAATATGGTATTCCATTTTAGAATAACAATAACATCTGTTTGTTTTCTGCATTTAGTATATAATAACATCTGTTTTGTCCAGCTGCTGCCGGTGGATTATATTCACTTTGGTTTATGGCACTTCATAAAAAGTCTCCTTATTGTCAAGTTTGGCTCGTCGTTTTTGGGCTTTTTCCAAAATGCTCAGGAGGAGCTGTTAACAGAATGGTATGTAGCAAACATCAGTCCTTGTAATGTAACATTTTACATAAAAGTCCCCTTAAAGTAAATGTAAACCCTGGATGACATATATTTTGTTAAACTAGAACTGAGGGCAAAACCTTTTTTTTTTCATATTGGAAGTAAGGGCGGGTTATAACCCTTGTCATTTCCTGTCCTATAGGCAGAACATCCCTGGTTGTCTCCAGAGTGACCAGAACTTGTGTCCCCAGTGGAAGAATACCCCTCTATTCCTGTTTGGGTGACCACTAGCAATTAAGGATTTTCCTTCGCCTTCACTTTTGGTGATAACTGTCTCCAGGCCAAATAGAGAGGGTGAATCTGGTGAATCCAGATTTTTTTTCGTGCTGCAGTTCAGTAACACATTTAGGTCTTGTCCCTTCCCCAGCCCGTTTTTGGACCATAAGGGAAAAAGCAGCAGACAGATGAGCTCATCTCTCTGTCGTTCTCCTCTCTCTCTTTACATCAGCATACTCTTTGCACTTCAGCATACCTAAATGGCTTCTTGTGCTGCTTCTCCCTTCTTGCACTTTGAGTTCTGTTGTACTGGGACTCAGTGGCGGCTGCTTATACAGGGTGTAGCCCCCCTAATCCATGCACCCGGCCCCTAAAATCAATGCAGGGTGCTGGACACATGGATTTCAATGTTTTTTTTTATGCACGTGATTAGAGCCCGAAGCCTCGTACACACGACCGTTTTCCTCGGCAAAATCCATCAAGAAAAATGCTGGCTGTCGTGGATCTCGACGAGAAAAAAAGAGAACATGCTCTCTTTTTTCTCCTCGGGAGTCTCAATTTCCTCGTCGTGTTTCTCGTCGGGCTGGTTTACGACGAGAAACGCGTTCATGTGTATGCTTAGAAACCCGCACATGCTCAGAATAAAGTATGAGACGGGAGCGCACCTTCAGTAAAAGTAGTGTTCGTAATGGAGATAGCACATTCGTCACACTGTAACAGACTGAAAAGCGTGAATCGTCTCTCACCAAACTTTTACTAACACGCGGTAACACGAGATTAGCAAAAGCAGCCCCAAGGGTGGCGCCAGTGGATTTGAACTTCCCCTTTATAGTGCCGTTGTACGTGTTGTAAGTCACCGCGTTTGAGAACGACCAGATTTTGTCTTAAAAGTGTGTATGCAAGGAAAGCTTGACAAGATTCTCGTCAAGGAAAACAACGTTTCTTTTACGATGAGATTCTCGGTCGTGTGTACGAGGCTTCAGGCTCTAATTGGTTTCAAAAAGGGTGGGCTCTGGACACAAAGCACTGCGCCCCAAGCCCACCCAGTTGTGTAACATTAGCAAATGAATATTCGCTAATGTCTTAATGATTCTCCTCCCGGCCGATCAGGAATGCGGTCTTGAGATCCGATTGGCCAGGAGTCCTAAGACCCGATTAGCCAGGAGGAGAAGTGACCGCCGGAAATTGGGGGGAAGCTGCTGCTGCCGTGACATGGATGGGGGAAGTGCGGGGCTGACAGGGGGCCTGGCGGGCAATGGGCAAACGAAGCGTTGATCGAGTGGGCGATTGTTTGAGCGACGAGGTGGGTGGGTGGGTATGTGGCTGGGTGGGGGCCGCCCCCCAAGAAAATTGAGCACCAGCCGCCACTGCTGGGACTGCAAGATGCTAATACCATGCCAAATTCAGGCTTGCATTTGCATTGCATTTAAAGCAGTAGTAAACAACATAAGAAAAAAAAGGCAGTGGCAGTTGAAGTCATAATGTGCTAGTATGCATCACAATACTCATATCGCATCGCACACTAGCACATTATGACAGACTTTCCTGAAAAGGAAGCCCTTCAGCAACACGCTGTCACTGTTGAAGGCGCTTCCATCTTCACTTGGTCTTTCTTCTGGGTTTATGGGCTTTGGTGATATGAATGACCGAGCCGGCATTGACGTTACTGTTTACAGTATGGGTAGGCCGTGCCTTCAGAGTGCATGCGCCCGTGACGTCCACGGCTGCTTCTAAAGTAAATATCTCCTAAACAGTGCACATTTAGCATATATTTACTATAGGTAAAAATCATATAAGGGACTTCACTCCTACTTAAAAAAATACATTTAAAAGTGTACTAATAAATATAGAGCTGCACTAATTTGCGTCTTTAATAGCTACTTGGAGTTCATCATTAGGTTTTGGTGAATGGATTCTTTTGAGTGAATAGTTTCACTGTTTAGCCCTGATTAAGAATGAAAAGGGATGCAGTAGAAAGTACAGCCTGCCAGACGTTTGCGCACATCAGGGGGCAAGTTTAAGCAAACACGAAATCTGTCAAATCCTTTGTGTGACTGTTAAACTAAGACTGTTGTAAAAGGCAATCACCATCAAATTTACAGCTGTTTATCTTATGTTTCAATGTACCTTACAGTGGCCATACATTGTGTGGCTCGATCTTTGCAAGCAGTGTGGCAGAATAAGCAAACATTGCAAGGATCTGGAAAAATGTGGGATTTTAGGATGATAATGGCACCTCCGGTCATATACAGAAAGAATAGCATTGATTGCAATATTCAGACCCATGAGCTAGTAAAAGATTCACTTTTTCAGAAAAAAAATAGAAAGATAGGGATGAATGCTATCCAAGTTTAACTTTATTCAATACTGCTTCAGCTTAAAATTGCATTCCTGAGAACCAAGTCCTATTGTCTGCTGTTTTATGCTGACGTCTAACAATTAGGTGAAATTCAGCTAAAAAGCTTCATTAGCTTTAACTGGGTCTTTACTATGGCCTATGGCCCTGTCTCAAATTGTCTTTTGAGTGTTCTTCGTGCTGCCTGTAAGGGCTTGTTAACACCAGCGGCCGGGTTATACCGGTACATGTCCTTTTTTTTCAGTGCACACAACTACAGCACAAAAATTAGACCTATCTAAATTACTTGTTGGTAATTATGAAGTCAGTAGTACCTAGAGTTCTAAACTGTAGCTGGAGTGTTCATTTAAAATGAAAATATATTAGTCACCATCAATATATACACCGCTGGAACACTCTGAAAACACATCCGATCTCAATGGGGAGAAATATCATGCTGGATATCTATACTGATATGGACTGGGTAATGTGTTAAGAATGAAAGGATGTCACATCAGAGGGCTGAATTCAAAAACACTTCGAAAATCTAAGTGAAAAAGTGATGCAGCAGGCTAGTCACTTTTGATGAAATTTTATTCCAGCAACTCAAAATGGTCCTCAGTAGTTTGTATAGCCCCCACGTCCCTTGTACGTATGCCTGACAACATCGGGACATGCTCCTAATGAGACGACGGATGGTGTTCTGGGGTATTTTCTCCCAAATCTGGACCAGAGCTTCACTGAGCTCCTGAACAGACTGAAGCCTCGTACACACGACCGAGAAACTCAACGGGCGAAACACATAGTTTTCCTCGTCGAGTTCCTTGTTAGGCTGTCGAGGAACTCGACAAGCCAATTTTCTCCATTCCCGTCAAGGAAATAGAGAACATGCTCTCTTTTTGGCTCGTCGAGTTTCTCGACAGTTTCCTCGACGAAAATGTACACCCGACGGGTTTCCTCTGCAAAAAAATATCTTCCAGCAAGTTTCTTGCTGGTTTTTGCCGAGAAACTCGGTCGTGTGTACGAGGCCTGAGGTGCAAACTGGCGGATGAACCGAAGCATAATGTCCCAGAGGTGTTTTATTGGATTTAGGTCAGACGAGTGTAGGGGCTATTCAGTGGTATCAATTCCTTCTTCCTTCAGGAACTGGCTGCATACTCTAGCCACAATAGACCAGCATTGTCGTGCACCAGGAGGAACCCAGGATTCATCCCAATAACTAATGGCAGGCAGAATACCATTGTCTAGCCTGTAGAGGTCTGTGTGTCTCTCCATGGATATGCCTCCCCAGACCATCACTGACCCACCACCAAACCGGTCATGCTGAACGATGTTAGAGACATTCACACCAGTGGCCTGCTAAAGGTCATTTTGTAGGGCTCTGGCAGTGCTCATCCTGTTCCTCCTTGCACAAAGAAGCAGATACCGGTCCTGCTGATGGGTTATGGACCCTCTACGGCCCTGGCCAGCTCTCCTAGAGTAACGGCCTGTCTCCTGGAATCTCATCCATGCTCTGGGAGACACAGCAAACCTTCTGGCAATGACACGTATTGATGTGCCATCCTGGAGGAGTTGGACTGCCTGTGCAAACTCGATAGGGTCCAGGTATCTCTTCATGCTACCAGTAGTGACACTGACCCTAACCAAATGCAAAACTAGTGAAAAACAATCAGAAAAGGTGAGTAGGAAAATAAATGTCAGTGGCCTCTGTTTTGGAGGTCGTCTCAGTGATTCCCATCTTGTGCACCTTTTTTTAATTTCATTAACACCAAAGCAGCTAAAACTGATTGACAAACCCCTTTGTACGAGGGAGGACCATACAGTATATAGATATATATAAAAGCAAGGAAATACCTTTTTTGGGGATCTGAGGGACAGTAGCGTGACTGTCCAGTCCCCTTTTTCTCCACAGCTTGGAGGCCCAGGGTGGAGAGACTGTAGAGCAGTGGTCATCAACCTGTCCTAAGGGCCCACCAACAGGCCAGGTTTTATGTATTACCTTGGGGAGATGCTCACTAGAATACTGCAATCACTGAGCAGCAAATTATATCACCTGTGATGTATTTCAGTTTTCTTGTAAACCTGGCCTGAGCCCTGAGGACAGGGTTGATGACCACTGCTGTAGAGGATGTTTGCATCTTCTGCTGCTTTCACCGATCCCAGGAGATCTTTATCTCTATGGAAAATCCCGACACAGGGCATGGCATCTCTAATCTCACTTCAGGACTACAGTTTTGCAGTGCATTTGGTCCAGTGTTCTGTCTTTCCCTTGTCAGAAGAGGATAAGAACAAGTATGTCACCAGCACACCATGAATCCACTATTAAAAGTTAAAATATTTATTTAAAGCAATGTGATGAAGCGACAAAAACCTGACAATTCTAGGACAGATCTGCTTCTGTACCTAGCGTGGTCGGTAACTAACAGGAAGGCATTATATGCTAAATGAACTGGAAGTTTCACCAGGTATTTTATGATTTTAGAAGATCTCTTATGCCTCGTTTCCACTAAGCGGATCGGTTCGGTTTGGTTCGGTACGGTACGCTATTTTGAGTGTTTCCATTATGAAAGTGGCCCATACAACTGAACCATACCGCACCATTCTGGGTCCTGCTTCAGATGTGGGGCCATAGAAAATGGTACAGTTCGGTTAGGGCGGAGCTACAATACATTAGACTGATTAGTGGACACACTAGGCATTTTTTTCTAAACCCTGTATGGCCCTTGACGGTCTGACTTGCAGTGGAAACTGAATAGGCCGGACCATTCTAAAACTTCCAAACTGTACCAACCCGAAAAGTGGAAACGAGGCATTAGAGAATGCGGAGCTTGCTCTGACATTACGGAGGGAATGAAAGGAGTAGTCCCCAATTTACTGATTTAAGATTAAAATACACTTAACACTGCCAATAGGTAAGGTGCCTAGGAGAGATGGTCACATCATTCAGTGTGCATGATGCCTGAAACTAGTTTTACGCCGGCCACAGATTAAACGATTTTCTTTCTGGCAATCGCGGGTTGCCGGAAAGAAAATCTCTTGATTCCCCTTTCAACACAGTTAGCGTTGATGCGGGACTTCCTCCTGTGGAGCCATTGTGTTCTTTGTGAGTCGGAAGGAGCCGTTCCCGTCAGGAGAACACAGTGCTTACTGCTAGCGGTTATAATAGCCGATAGCAATAATCACATGTAAGATCTGATAGACTAGTTGTACATAAAGCCTACCCTTACACGTAACGAATCTTGGACGGTCCCTGTTGAACCGGCCGGGATTAAAACCGTCAATGGCTGGCTTTAGTATCTGACACACTTCTGGGATTTAAGGAAAGTGGAGGACCCCCGAGGATCTTATTAGTACTGCTATGCTATTTTAAAGTGGATGTAAACCCACTCTCATCCTTTCTAAACTACTGCCATAGTGCTGATCTATAAGGATATAGATGCCTCCTGCATGTATAATTACCTGTGAAATGTCTCCCCTCTGTCTGTTATAAGAACTGAAAAACTGCAGATTCTGTGGGTGGGTCTGTTGTCTGGAGCTCGGTGGATGGAGTCGTGAAGTCATTAGACTGCCCCGCCCTCCTCTACACTCCCCTTGTCAACATGCATTTTGTCCTATGTATTTCTTACACTAAATTCTGCTATGATCACTAATATCCAGTCAAAATCCAGAAAAGTAACCACATGACTTCAGAAAAGGAGTGAGGGTGGGAATTAAAAAATGATGCCTGTCTCCAAGCTAGTGCATGAGATATGTAAATAACCTGTCACTCACAGCATGGGGGCGGAACGGACCAAGGTTTTTCTCTGTTAGTCCGTTTTATCTCACTGAAAAATAAAAGAGGATTGCTCAGAGCTGGATTAACTCTGTGTGGCAAGACTGGGCACAGATGATAGGAAATCGTTTACTCTACATTGTGACAGCAAAAAAATAAAAATAAAATTTCGGGTTTACATCCACTTTAATGTAATGATATTGACGTGGGTGATCTGATTCCCAGGAAAGCGGCTTCTACACCCCAGAGGATCTCCACCATTTCCTTGACTTGTAGTGTAATGTAACAAAAATATGAATTGAAGCGCCACACTATGGCACACCAGATCCATCTTTACTCCAGTTAGTGTTAGGGGCAATCAAAAAGAGTACACACATATTTCAGGGGGTTCAAAAACAACCCCTTCATAAGGGTTTTTGCAATGTGATTATCTGCACAGGTCTTGTCAGCAGCTAATGTGATTGTGTAACATTTTTGTTCCCCTCCTGGTACTTTCAGGCCCCGTACACACGACCGAGTTTCTCGGCAGAATTCAGCCAGAAACTCGATGGGAGACGTATTCTGCCGAGAAACCCGGTCGTGTGTACACTTTTCGCCGAGGAACCCGCCGAGGAACTCGTCGAGCCAAATAGAGAACATGTTCTCTATTTCCTCGTTGTTCAATGGGAAACTTTGGCTCGCCGAGATCCTCGGCGGCTTCACAAGGAACTCGACGAGCAAAACGATGTGTTTTGCCCGTCGAGTTTCTCGGACGTGTGTACGGGGCCTCAGATGCCTTGTCCCTCGCTGAGGGATGTGGTTCTACCCGGTAGCCACTACATAACTACCCATTGCCTTTAATTCAGCAACACGTGAAAAGCCGGGCATATCCTGGCATAGGCAAAAGCCACCTTACATTAAAAGAAAAATCTGAATTTAACCCTTATTTTAGTTGGAAATCAACTATAGTTTATGGATAACGAGACGTAACAGAGATGTCTAGAAGTCAATTCCTCTTTTCTCTTCATCATTAACAATATTTTGGTTCTTCATGCCACAGTTGGTGACCATCACTGGGATCAGCTTTTCCACACATCTCTGTCTGCATACAAATTGTCTGTATCAGGTGTGCAGCAGATAGCAAGCTCAGGTCCTGCAAACCTTGTATGTTCAAGGCCAGCTGGTAATACTATACGTATAGTATTCCCATGACAAAAGGAATGTCAAGTATTTGAAGTAAGATTGACCAAACAGCCCGAGGTATGGTGGGTTTCTTAGTGCATTTGTACTTATGAGAAGCCAAGCATCCAGCTGACAGTTAGTGAAAAAAAGTGGCATAAGCAGCTAGCATAGCTCAGCTTCAGTCCTGAATTTCTGAGTTTGGATGAAGGTTGTACAGAAAACCAATGAATTATACACAGCTAGGGTCTTTAAATCCCAAATTTGGGAAATCTGAAAAATTTCCCTTGCAGTGCAGGCACACTGCTTGCTTATTCTAGGGGAGAGCAAAAGCACTTTTACCTACCAGGTCCACTACTCCCCTGGGGGCGGCATTACCATATACTTTGGCAGTGGATTATCCCTCGGCATCATAACATCCAGTGCAGGGTTATGGACCTACATGTATACCATGTAAAAAGGATCAATAAATCTAAAGGTACAGACAGCTCGAGTTGTATGCAAATCTTAAAAGAGAAGTTTAGGGATGCAAATAAAAACATTTATATTCACCTAGGTGGATGTAGCATCGATCTGATGCTGCATCTGTTGCCCCCTTCTTCTAAGACCGAGAATCGAACGATCAAAGACCTTTGATAGCTTTGTTCTCGGTCTTCAGTAAGCAGAGAGCCAGTGACTGTGAGGCCTCGTACACACAACCTAGAAACTCAACAGAATCCATCAAGAAACTTGGTGGGAGAGCTTTTTTGCAGAGGAAAACGGTCGTGTGTACGTTTTTCATCGAGGAAACTGTCGAAGGAACTTGACGAGAAAAAAAGAGCAATCAAGTCTCAATTTCCTCGTCGTGTTCCTCGTCGGGCTGGTTTTTGACGAGAAACTCGAGCGTGTGTATGCTAAGAAACTCACGCATGCTCAGAATAAAGTATAAGACGGGAGTAAAAGTAGCATTTGTAATGGAGATAACACATTTTTCACGCTGTAACAGACTGAAAAGTGCAAATCGTCTCTTAACAAACTTTTACTTAACACGCAGTAACATGAGATTACCAAAAGCAGCCCCCAGGGTTGTGCCAGTTGAATCAAACTTCCCCTGCCATTGTATGTGTTGTACGTCACCGCGTTTGAGAACGAGGAGATTTTGTCTTGACCGTGTGTACGCAAAGCAAGCTTGTCGAGTTCCTCGACTAGCCTAACAAGGAACTCGTCGAGGAAAACGATGTGTCTTTTCCGACGAGTTCCTCGGTCGTGTGTATGAGGCCTCAGTCACTGGCTCTCTGCTCTGCCCCTTCAACGCTCACTGCAGCGCCATGCTGTGGAGGGGGATGGAAGCACCTGGCTCAGTCTCCCAGTGGCTCGCTGAGAGGGTGAGCCAGCTGCCTGTCCAGGCATCTGGGTCGACCCTGACTGTAAAACCAGGATCTCCTGTCCACATAGTAGGACAGGATACATTTTTGTGCAGCATGTGCAAAATGTTGTGGCGCACTACAATGCATTATAATGAACTGTTTTTCTATCATGTCAATAAAGTAAAAGAAAAAAAGGGAAAAACATGGTGCATTTTAACAACGCATTGCACCAACCCTTTACATTGTACACCTGTGTGCACACGTTATACAGAGCATGGGTAAAATCTTATGGATTACATCACTTTGCACATCACTATAGCCACCTTACAATGTTGTTTATGAGGTTTTTCATTTTCATCTAGAAAATACGAGATACCTTCTTTGATGGTCTAACAATGAATGAGAGTTCTTTTCTCTTGGACCCTCACCAAACATCTGCTCTGCGGGTGAGATAAAACAGCTTGGTCTTTTTTTTTGGCACAGTCCAGCTCTTGGATTGGAAAGCCACAGGTTTCTGAAACTGGAAGAATAAAGCAGCATAGCTTCAAGTGAGTAGCTTTTTCAGGCCTCCAGGACAGCTGATCAGTGGGGGTGTGAGTGATACATCCGCTGGCTTTGACATTGAACCGCTAGTAGAGGGCTATTCCTGTTTTTAACTAAAAGTAGAAAACCCCTTTAAATAAACCCAGTACTGTTCTTATGTTCATTGGAGCAGTGCGACATTCCTTCTTCTCTTCTGCTGAGTAATTGGTCAGAGTGACTAAAAGAGCAACATTTTTGCTGTATTTTATGAGGGTACTGCATGTGACATCTGACGTAATCCCCCTTTTTTTTTATTTAATTTGCAAATGTTGGAAGGTTGACAGTATGCTTCTGATTGATTATACTGTAAATATTCCAGGACTTAACGCAGAACACAAACCAAAAGAAGCTAAAATTAAGTAGCCAATTAAAAGATAAAAATAACAAAACCTTTACAACCCAAACTCCCTCTCTGATTAGCCCTTCACCCTTCTCTGCTTACTTTTACACCCAAAACCCCCTTCTTTGCTAAACTCTGCACCCCAACTCCCCCCTGCTGCCCTCTGTTCCCCAACACCTTTCTGATCATCTCTGCATCCCAAACCTACCTCTCTGCTTACCTCTACACTCACCTTTGCACCCCAACTCCCTCCCCCTGCTCACATCTACACCCCAACCACCCTCGCTTCTAATCTCTGCTCCCCAGATCCCTCTCTCTGCTAACGCCTTCACCACAACCCCCCTCCCTGTGCTAAACCTTGCACTACAACCCCTCTCTCTTGTGTCCCCATATCTTCTCACTTCTTCACCCTACTCCGTCATCTAACCTTGGCAACCACTGCTACCTTGTTCACCTTTGAACTCCAACCCTCCTGCTAGCCTTTGCTCCCAAAAAAAACCTTCTCATCACCTCTGCACCCCAAATCCCCCATTGCTTACCTTCACACCCCAAGCCTCTCTTGGCTGGCCTTAGCTCCCTCTGCTAACTTCTATACTTCCCCCTTCCTCTTCACTCCTCTCTGCTGCATTCTTTCCTCAGCAGAGCAAAGAGTGCTCACCTGCAGAAGTCCACGTGGCTATGGGCAGTGCTGACCAAGGGAGTAGCCAAATGATGAGTCTAGCCTGGCTAGTTGACTGCTGGTTGGCTACCAGGTGGAGACCTGCAGCAAAGAACAGTAATCAAGCTTTTAAACACAACGGTGGTGGTCGTAGCATCAGAAACCCAGGCACTCACAAGTAGGAAATTGTTAAAGGGGTTGTAAAGGTTTGTTTTTTATTGCTAGTGCATTGCTGGTTCACTTACCTTTTCCTTGGATTTCCCTTCTAAATGTTTGGATTTCTCACTTCCTGTTCCGTCTCAGTAAGCTTTCCACCATCATCCAAGTGGTGGTTAGTAAGCCAGAACAGCTTACTGAACAGCTTACTGAGGAGGAACAGAAAGTGAGAAATTCAGACAAAAAAAACAAAGAAAATAAAAAATTTAGAAAGGAAATCGAAGGAACCTATTTAGCTTAAAGAAACCTATTTAGAAAATAAAAAACGTACCTTTACAACCCCTTTAAGACCTCTTGGCTGCTTGTGTCCCATTAGAGATATTCTTCTAACTTCTTGTCAAGATAAACAAGAATGTAGAGGAAATCTCTCCAAAGTGAGGGGGAATCCCTTCATAAACAATTTCACAGGAACAGTTATTTGTACTGGAGTATCTCCCCCCAATAAAGTTGACCACACACACAACTCCCCCCCCCCCAAATTTCTCCATCCCCACAAACATGGTGGTTGGAGGAACCCCCCACCATCGGGACATTGTATTCTGAGAGTGGCACCTGCCTCTCTCAAAATACTTTGATCAACGGCTGCAGCTGGTGATCCATGGAAAACTGTCCTACACGTCCGTTTGACAAAAGTCGATTAAACAGCTTGGACCAACTTAACTATGAATATTCCATACCTTGCTGATGTTGCTAGGATGTTGCTAAGAGAGGCCTAGTCATTATAGTTCCACCTCCACCATCACAGTAGGGAGCTCCTTCTCTGATTCAAACCCCCTTGCATGCTCTTTCTCATCCCTGATGCAGTAGCTGAGAGCTCAATGTTTAAGAGCTCACTCCTGTGATGGTGAAGGTGAACAGCACCTAAGGCCTCGTACACACGACCAAGGAAACCGGTCGTGTGTACATTTTCGTCTAGGAAACTGTCGAGAAACTCGACGAGCCAAAAAGAGAGCAAGTTCTCTATTTCCTCAACGGGAATGGAGAAACTTGCCTTGTGGAGTTCCTCGACAGCCTAACAAGGAACTCAACGAGGAAAACGATGTGTTTCGCCCGTCGAGTTCCTCGGTCGTGTGTACGAGGCTTAAGACACATATGGTGACCTTAAAGCCCTGTACACACGATAGGTTAACCAGAGGACAATGGTCTGAAGGACACCGATCGTGTCAGAACGCGGTGACATAAAACACGACGTGCTGAAAAAAACGAAGTTCAATGCTTCCAAGCATGCGTCGACTTGATTCTGAGCATGCGTGGGTTTTTAAACGATGGTTGTGCCTACTAACGATCGGTTTTGACCTATCGGTAAGCAATCCATAGGTTAATTTTAAAGCAAGTTGGCTTTTTTTAACCTATGGTTAAATAACCTATGGGGCCCACACACAATCGGTTTTGACCGATGAAAACGGTCCTTCAGACGGTTGTCCTCTGGTTAACCTATCGTGTGTACGAGGCCTAAGAGCTTGTTCAGATGTGTGGTTTGTATTGCTGTCCCCCTGGGAAGTGTCAGAAATGCCAATCCTCTGCTCCACAGCAGCGTGCATTGCACACATTGATAGTGTGGTCCCTTTCAAATGCCATTTAATTTTTACCAGGCCCACAAAGCAAAGCACTGGCAAGCAAATGGCATGTGTACAGCCCTTAACAGCTGCATTTCCTTGCTCAGGTAGGCAGCCAGGGTGGTAAAGTTTAACCATCTTCTTTTACTGCCCCCCCCCCGTCTGCCCATGTGAACGAGCACTTAGACCCTCTGTCAAGTTTTTATTTCTGTTTGTGTCCCCATTGGGGAAACTCACTCCTATCTTTGTCCTATTGACCATTGTCATTACCATCAAGAAAGAAAGTGAGGGGAAATCAAGACAGGTAGCAGACAGGTAGCAGACAGGCATTTATTTCCAAAGAGATTTTTCAAGTGTAATATCTGTTCTTATCGGCCTTTTTGTCGGAATGGCTGGTTGTACAGTATTTCTGCTGGAATGGCGGGGGGCTCTGAAGGCTCGTACTGGCTAGAAAAGAAACCAGGGATTTGGGGCAAAGGAGTTATTCCTCCTGGGAAGACTGGAAAAAAAAAACTTTTTCTGCACTACACCTCCGTGGGCTGGGCCTTTTGGCTCAGCCTCTGGCAATTTTTGTTACCAGGCCTTAGGACCTAGACAGTACACATGCATGGCCACTATTTATTTATTTTTCTTCCCTCATGTTTGTCACTTTTTGCACTTTGGTTTTTGTATTTTTCACTGGATGTAGAGTATGGGTTTTTGGGCCTACCCTGAAGTCTTGGGGGAGAATGTGTGGCCATCAGGTTTCTTTCTCCCATGAACCAGGGGGTCTCTCTTCGGGAGAGCCCCTCACCTAGTACTCGTTGGTCGACTTCAGCTGACATTGAGCAGAGGTGCCTTTTGGCCAGGTGGACCATGTTCACACCTTGTCCCTGTCAGAAGCCTTGCACATTTGGGGTTCAGGGTAAGGTTCTACCCCTTCGAGGGGTGCACAAAGGCACATCCTTATGTGCACTTTGTTGTGTGTGGTTCACGTGCACTTTATTTTGTTCACTTACGGGTTTTGTCAGTTTCCTGTAGCGGAACTTTAGTTCTGTTTAAAAAAAAAATCACTTGGAGAGCATCTGGGGGGCATATTTTAATTTGCCTTAAACGTGTGGTATACATGTCAAAATCTGGCATTAATATAATATAATATAGGTGCAAGTTAGTGTCTGTGTTAGAATTTCTTGCAAGTGTGATCAAAACCCTAGAAATTTCCCAGTGGTACCCAGACAGCAAAGGGGTACACAGGGTCAGTCAGTTTCCCACCTTCATGCATATACTGACCCTTGTATTACAATGCCTTCATATACATACCGTATAAATATTCGGGTCCTTAAAGCTTTAACATTTTTACCTACAGGTAAGCCTATAATAAGGCTTACCTGTAGGTAAAATAAATATCTTCTAAACCTGTATGCGTGGGAGTGACGTCAATGGAGGTCCGTCCACCACAGCGCCAGACCCGCAAACCTGGAAGAAACGCTGAGGGAACATGTCAGCTCCCTCAGCGGTCACCGGGAGGTGATGCCGGCGCTTCGTTTTAAGGTAAGTATTTCATAATGTGCTAGTATGATTATTATGCCTTTGTCTTACAGTTTTTTTTTATTGGTGCTTTATGTGTAACTGCTTAACTGAATATATTAATGAAATTTTTTCATTTGTTTTTGTTTTTTTTAGGATAAAACTCCTCATATTAATTGCAATATGTACAGCTGTTGGAATTGCAGAGAAACAAGCACAAGGTGAGAGTTTTTTTTAATCTAATACCTGGAAAGATTTTGTGTATTCTAAGATCCTGCAGGCCAAGAATGCCACACACAATTTTTTATTTAGGCCTCAGAATACTGTGCTGCTTTAATATAAGACTTTGGTTTGCAAATTTTTGCTAAAGGCCCTCAAGGCCTAAATACATTTTTGCGATCAGGTGCCTTGCGGTGCCTTGCTATAGGGGCACCTGAGCCAAACCATTGCTCTGTGTGTCTCTGTGTGTGTATTTTGACACAGAGCTGTGGCTCGGCTTTATCTCCTCTCTCTCCTCATTGGCTTACTGACTTTGATTGACAGCAGCAGGAGCTAATGATGCCCGCTGCTGTCTCAGCCAATAAGGAAGGAGAGTCCCGGACAACCGAGGCTCTCATGCATCGCTGAATAGAGATGGGGCTCAGGTAAGTATTAGTGGGGCTGAGGGGGGTCACTGTACACAGAAGTAAAAAAAAAAAACTTCTGCCTTTTATAACCACTTTAACCTCCCTGGCGGTAATCCAGAGTGTGGGACGGGGTTATATTTCAGTACCATTAGCGGTAACCCCGAGCCACACTCGGGAATGCATTGCAGAATCCTGGTCCAGGTTACTTACCTTGTCCCCAGGATCCTACGATGTCCCCCCCGCTGTGTCATCTGCCCGATGCTCTGTGTGCCAGCCTCCCTTCCCTATGAGCGTCTCGACGCATGGGGGCAGAATCCGGCGGCAAATTCAAAAAGTACACAAAACATAGGGCCAAATTCTCAAAAAGTCTGCGTAACTTAAATTTCAGCAGTTAAGTTACACTGACTTAAAATTTCTACCTAAGTGCCCGATCGTCAAAGCACTTAGGTAGAAATTTCAGGCCGTGTAACTTAAGTGCCGCCGTCGTAAGGCGGTCCTCCTCTCCTGGGGGCGTTTAAAATTTAAATGAGGCGCGCTCCCGCGCCGGCCGTACTGCGCATGCGTGTGACGTAATTTTCCCGACGTGCAGCGCGCGAACGTAATTAACGCCGGGCGGCTTTGAGAATTTCGACGGGACACTAAAGTTGCGACGGGTGAAAAAAAAAGACGCGCCGGGAAAACAAATGATTAAAAAAAAAAATGACAGCGTCGCTCAGCATGCATTCCTGAGAGGGTGAACTCCATGCCAATTTTCAAAGAAAAAAACGGCATGGGTTCCCCCCCCAGGAGCATACCAGGCCCTTAGGTCTGGTATGGGTTGTAAGGAGACCCCCCCCACGCCGAAAAATTGACGTAGGGGGTCCCCCTACAATCCATACCAGACCCGTATCCAAAGCACGCTACCCGGCCGGTCAGGAATGGGAGTGGGGACGAGCGAGCGTCCCCCCCCTCCTGAGCCGTGCCAGGCCGCATGCCCTCAACATGGGGGGGTTGGGTGCTCTGGGGCAGGGGGGCGCACTGCGGGCCCCCCCACCCCAGAGCACCCTGTCCCCATGTTGATGAGGACAGGACCTCTTCCCGACAACCCTTGCCATTGGTTGTCGGGGTCTGCGGGCGGGGGCTTATCGGAATCTGGGAGTCCCCTTTAATAAGGGGGCCCCCAGATACCGGCCCCCCACCCTAAGTGAATGGATATGGGGTACATCGTACCCCTATCCATTCACCTGGAGGCAAAAAAGTAAGTTAGTAAACACACAACACAAGGCTTTTTAAAATAATTTATTATTCTGCTCCGGATGCCCCCCCTGTCTTCGTTATTAGCTCAATTACCAGGGGGGGCTTCTTCTTCCACTCTCCGGGGGTCTTCTCCGCTCTCCGGGGGGGGGTTTCTTCTTCCGCTCTCCGGGGGGGGCTTCTCCGGACTCCGGGGGTCTTCTTCCATCTTCTCCCCTCTTCCGCTGTTGACTCGGCGAACCCCGGTTCTTCTGCAGCTCTCCGGTGCCTTCTTCTTCAGCGCTGGCTGCCTGCTATGTTTGTGTGTTAGCTCAATTAGTAACAGGCAGCCGGCGCGGTCTTCTGTGACGTCAGGGTCTCCTCTTCTGTTCTTCTCCCCTCTTCCGATGTTGACTCGTCGCCTGTTGTCGCTGTAATGATGGAAGCGCGCCTTGCATCACATTTATATAGGCATCACCGTCCCATCATGCTCCGGTAGGTACCCACGTGGTGGGTGCACGTGGGTAGGCACCCACCACGTGGGTACCTGCCGGAGCATGATGGGACGGTGATGCCTATATAAATGTGATGCAAGGCGCGCTTCCATCATTGCAGCGACAACAGGCGACGAGTCAACATCGGAAGAGGGGAGAAGAACAGAAGAGGAGACCCTGACGTCACAGAAGACAGCGCCGGCTGCCTGTTACTAATTGAGCTAACACACAAACATAGCAGGCAGCCAGCGCTGAAGAAGAAGGCACCGGAGAGCTGCAGAAGAACCGGGGTTCGCCGAGTCAACAGCGGAAGAGGGGAGAAGATGGAAGAAGACCCCCGGAGTCCGGAGAAGCCCCCCCCGGAGAGCGGAAGAAGAAACCCCCCCCGGAGAGCGGAGAAGACCCCCGGAGAGTGGAAGAAGAAGCCCCCCCTGGTAATTGAGCCAATAACGAAGACAGGGGGGGCATCCGGAGCAGAATAATAAATTATTTTAAAAAGCCTTGTGTTGTGTGTTTACTAACTTACTTTTTTGCCTCCAGGTGAATGGATAGGGGTACGATGTACCCCATATCCATTCACTTAGGGTGGGGGGCCGGTATCTGGGGGCCCCCTTATTAAAGGGGACTCCCAGATTCCGATAAGCCCCCGCCCGCAGACCCCGACAACCAATGGCAAGGGTTGTCGGGAAGAGGTCCTGTCCTCATCAACATGGGGACAGGGTGCTCTGGGGTGGGGGGGCCCGCAGTGCGCCCCCCTGCCCCAGAGCACCCAACCCCCCCATGTTGAGGGCATGCGGCCTGGCACGGCTCAGGAGGGGGGGGACGCTCGCTCGTCCCCACTCCCATTCCTGACCGGCCGGGTAGCGTGCTTTGGATACGGGTCTGGTATGGATTGTAGGGGGACCCCCTACGTCGAATTTTCGGCGGAGGGGGGTCTCCTTACAACCCATACCAGACCTAAGGGCCTGGTATGCTCCTGGGGGGGAACCCATGCCGGTTTTGAATTTTAAAATTGCCGTGGAGTTCTCCCTCGGGAATGCATACCAAATGCCGTCGCTGGAATGGGCCTTTACAATGTGTGACTAACTTTCCACATTATAAAACCAGCCCTAGTTTTGCGCAGGCAAATTCGGAACTTACGCAGAAATCAAAGTGCTGAAATGCTTTGAAAATCTGCTTAAGTCCTCATTTGCATACGCAAAGCTGCATTTCAATGAGAAATGCCCCCAGTGGCGGATGCGGTACTGCATCCTAAAATCTGACCGTGTAAGTGTCTTACACATGTCAGATTTTCTGCCTAACTTTGGAAAAAGCCTTTTGAGAATCGTTTCCAAAGTTAGGCACAGGGATACGCAGGCTGAACAGCAGTTAAGTCTGCGTATCTCTTTTGAGAATTTGGCCCAAAGAGTATTGCTGAGTGGAGACCTTCTTTAATAGTTACTGTTCAGCCATGAGAACCAGTGACTCAGTTAGCAGTTGTGACCTTTGGAAAATCTTTTCAACTTGTGACATTTTGTCTATTTGGCGTTCCGCGGCTGCAGAAAGGCTGTGATTGTGACGGCTGCCCTGGTGGGTGTTGTGGGGGTTGGAAGTGACACTGTTGTCACGCTTTGAATGACATTGTTTTGGAGTGTGTTATTAAACAAATGGAAAAAATAAATAAAGCTGCAGATGTGATTATACTCATTACAAGGCCTGATTGTGTGCTTGATGATATTTTCCCTGAGATAATAGATTTCTTACATCTTTATCTTTTTTGGGTACCAAATTTTTTTTAAATATTGTGATTTAGACTGGTTGTAATTTTTTTCTGTGTAATTGCAAAAAGTTATGTTTATCATAGATCAGAGGTGCGCAACCTTTTGAAGATCGAGGGCCACTTAAAGTGATTGTAAAGTCTCTGGTTTACTTACTTGCAATGTTCAGTGGTTTTGCACAGAGCAGCCCAGATCCTCCTCTTCTCGGGTCCCTCTTCGGTGCTCCTGGCCCCTCCCTTTTGTCAAGTGCCCCCACAGCAAGCAGCTTGCTATGGGGGCACCCGTGTTGAGTTGCAGCCCTGTGTTTACATTCAGACATGGTTCAGCCCCACCCCCTCTCTCTCCTGATTGGCTAACTGACTTTGATTGATAGCAGTGGGAGCCAATGGCGCCGCTGCTGTGTCTCAGACAATCAAGAGGGAGAGCAGTGCCGATTCTGACCTCCCTGGGGCCCTAAGCAAAATGACATGTCACATTGAAGGGTGGTCGCTGCCGACAGTGACATGTCACATTGAAGATTAAAGTTGAGAAGCAGGGGGAGAGGCGTTCTGCTGTCGGAAATTACATCTTACATTAAAGTGAGAAGCGGGGGGTGCTGACTTCTTACCTCTTCTCCCATGCAGCCAGCGAGTTAAGAAGCGGGGTGAGGGGCCGGAAATGACTTCTTACCAGGCGGGGCCTCTAGTAATTTGGGGGGCCCTCCACAGCTTTGCGGGGCCCTAAGCGGCTTGCATAGTGAGCCTATAGGGCGGATTGGCCTTGAGGGAGAGTCACGGACGGTCGAGGCACCGGTGGACATCGCTGGAGAATCACGATCAGAACTATACTGGTGTCTCCAATATTATAGTGTTCCTAAAAATGCATTGTTAGCAGGCTCAGCCTGATCACTGCAAGTACTTGTGACATGTAGCAAAATACATTTTGGCCTAAATTCATGAAGATTTTTTTTCATTGGATATGTTGTATAACAAAAAGTAAAAAACATTAAGGTTTTTTTCGTTTTTTTTTTTCATTCATATAGCAAAAAATAATACACCCAGTGGTGATTAAATACAGCCAAAAAAAAGCAACATTTGTCTAAAAAAATAAATTATATAAATATCATTTGTGTACAGTGCTGCACGAACGTGCAATTGCCAGTTAAAATAGCGCATTGCTAAGTAGCAAAATGTGCTCTGGTCATAAAGGGGGTTAAACTTTCCGGAGGTCAAGTGGTTAATCAGGCTTATTCAAATAAACAGGGTGAAAGCAATCAAAAACTGATTACCTCTAAACTTATCATCAACTGCTAATCTATGACAGTTGATTGTTGTTCAGGAACAAGGAAAGGAATGGGTCATGTCATATGGGCCTGGGGCAAATGCCCTTTTTGCCCCTTTTTTAAAATGACCCTAATATAGACTGAGGGGACAGAGCCAAGATATATAGCGGTAAGGTTTTTAACCCTCTTTCACGATGAACTGAATTTGACCTGTTGGTATAGAAGGAACAAGAAGTAATTTAGAGAGACAAGCTGCAACATTATCAGAACGTGCCTGTTATGACTTGGTGTGTACAGATTTCCTATGTATATTAACTAATGCACTAATATCGCTTCTGGTACTGTTGATGACTGAAATGATTAGAGAGAGATGTAATTGCTGTAATTTTATTCATCATAAAATAAAAAAATCTATATGCATTTCAGTTATTACACGTTTTAGTAAAGCAGTAAAGTATGGCAACATTTTTCATTTCAAAGAATTTTGAGATATTTGGAACAGGACTGAGGTATGGAGGTAATTCTCGGGTTACGTAAAAGTAAAAAAAAAATTGAAGATATTACTGAGAGTTAAACTGGAATCTGTTTTAACCACTTAAGTATTTACTTGTATATATCCCTTCCTGTCTATGTATTTTTTTTCAGTGCTGTGATAGTTTGACTGACTATTACTCAGATATTCAACACTTATTGTGTTATTTAATAACAACTGGAAGTTTTTATTTTTTACTATATGTAGTAAAGAAAAAGACGAAACCTTTTGAAAAAAAATCTGTTTTCCTAACTCTCAGTTATAAATTTTATCTACTAAAAAAATTGGCACTTTATAAGTACCTGTAATAAGTAAAATCTAGATTGTAAGCTCTAACGAGCAGGGCCCTCTGATCCCTCCTTTATTGAATTGTATTGTAACTTTACTGTCTTCCCTGATGTTGTAAAGCGCTGTGCAAACTGTTGGCGCTATATAAATCCTGTATAATAATAATACTAATGATAGACATCCCCAGAAGAGGATGTGCGAGGATGGAAGGGACTGTTCTAGGGAATTGCCTCTTCCTGAAGTATTCACATTTTAGAAAGTTTAGATATTGATTATTATTATTATTATTATTGGTATTATCATTATACAGGATTTATATAGCGCCAACAGTTTGTGCAGCAGACGGTACAGTTACAGTACAATTTGATCCAAGAGGAATCAGAATGATCTGCTCTTGCCTAAAGGTGGATAGAATAGGTGATAGGCCTCGTACACACGACCGAGTTTCTCTGCAAAAACCAGCAAGAAACTTGCTGGGATTTTTTTTTTTTGCCGAGGAAACCGGTCGTGTGTACATTTTTCGATGAGGAAACTGTCAAGGATCCCGTCGAGCCAAAAAGAGAGCATGTCTTCTTTTTCCTCAATGGGAATGGAGAAACTTGCCTTGTCGGGTTGCTCGACAGCCTAACAAGGAACTCGACGAGGAAAACGATGTGTTTTGCTCGTCGAGTTCCTCGGTCGTGTGTACGAGGCTATAGTCGCACATTTGGGGTAAGGAGTTCTAGAGGATGGGAGAGGCTCTGGAGAAGTCCTGAAGGCGAGCATGAGAGGAGGTGATGAGGGAGCAAGAAAGCAGGAGGTCTCGTGAGGACCGTACAGAACGGTTTGGTTGGTATTTTAGGACAAGGTTAGTGATGTAGCTGGTAGCAAAGTTATGGATTGTTTTGTAAGTTGTTGTTAGTATTTTTCATTTTATTCATTGGATGAGTGAAAGTCAATGGAGGGATCGGCAGAGAGGGGTAGAAGACAATAAATGGTTGGTAACTTGTAAGAAAATAAATGGCTGCACATCCAGGAATTCCGATTGCCTTTTATTGTTCAAAGTTATAACACCGAAGACACCAACACGAGGTCACGTAGACGCGTTTCACACAAACATCTTGTTCTTAATCATTAGGTGGTAATGATTAAGCACAAGGGGGGTTATCCTCAAAAGAGATACTCCGACTTAACTGCTGTTCAGTCTGTGTGTAACTTTGGAAACGATCCTCAAAAGGCTTTTTCCAAAGTTACACAGAAGATCCGGCATGTGTAATTGAATTACACTGCCTAATTTTAGGATGCAGTACCGCATCCGCCGCTGGGGGCATTTCGAGTCGAAATGCCGTTGCTAGTATGCAAATTAGCACTTAAGGCGATCCACAAAGCTTTCTAGCTTCCTTTTTGCGCCGTAAGTGTTATTTTGCAAGTGTAAAATTAGGGCTCGTTCTACAAAGTGTAAAGTTAGTCACACCTTGTAAAGGCCCATTCCAGCGACGGCATTTGGTATGCTTTCCCGAGGGAGAACTCCACGGCAATTTGTAAAAAACAAAACCGGCATGGGTTCCCCCCCAGGAGCATACCAGGCCCTTAGGTCTGGCATGGGTTGTAAGGAGACCCCCCCACGCCGAAAAATTGACGTAGGGGGTCCCCCTACAATCCATACCAGACCCGTATCCAAAGCACGCTACCCCGGCCGGCCAGGAAGGGAGTGGGGACGAGCGAGCGCCCCCCCCCCTCCTGAGCCGTGCCAGGCCGCGTGCCCTCAACATGGGGGGGTTGGGTGCTCTGGGGCAGGGGGGCGCACTGCGGGCCCCCCCACCCCAGAGCACCCTGTCCCCATGTTGATGAGGACAGGACCTCTTCCCGACAACCCTTGCCATTGGTTGTCGGGGTCTGCGGGCGGAGGCTTATCGGAATCTGGGAGTCCCCTTTAATAAGGGGGCCCCCAGATACCGGCCCCCCACCCTAAGTGAATGGATATGGGGTACATCGTACCCCTATCCATTCACCTGTAGGCAAAAAGTAAAATGTAGTAAACACACAACACAAGGCTTTTTAAAATAGTTTATTATTCTGCTCCGGAGGCCCCCCCTGTCTTCGTTATTAGCTCAATTACCAGGGGGGGCTTCTTCTTCCGCTCTCCGGGGGTCTTCTCCGCTCTCCGGGAGTCTTCTCCGCTCTCCGGGGGTCTTCTCCGGACTCCGGGGGGCTTCTTCCATCTTCTCCCCTCTTCCGCTCTTGACTCGGCGAACCCCGGTTCTTCTTCAGCTCTCCGGTGCCTTCTTCTTCAGCGCTGGCTGCCTGCTATGTTTGTGTGTTAGCTCGATTTCAAACAGGCAGCCGGCGCGGTCTTCTGTGGCGTCATCTTCTCTTCTGGTCTTCTGTTCTTCCGATGTTGCCTCGTCGCCTGTTGTCGCTGTAATGATGGAAGCGCGCCTTGCATCCCATTTATATAGGCATCACCGTCCCATCATGCTCCGGTAGGTACCCACGTGGTGGGTGCCTACCCACGTGCACCCACCACGTGGGTACCTACCGGAGCATGATGGGACGGTGATGCCTATATAAATGTGATGCAAGGCGCGCTTCCATCATTACAGCGACAACAGGCGACGAGGCAACATCGGAAGAACAGAAGACCAGAAGAGAAGATGACGCCACAGAAGACCGCGCCGGCTGCCTGTTTGAAATTGAGCTAACACACAAACATAGCAGGCAGCCAGCGCTGAAGAAGAAGGCACCGGAGAGCTGAAGAAGAACCGGGGTTCGCCGAGTCAAGAGCGGAAGAGGGGAGAAGATGGAAGAAGCCCCCCGGAGTCCGGAGAAGACCCCCGGAGAGCGGAGAAGACCCCCGGAGAGCGGAAGAAGAAGCCCCCCCTGGTAATTGAGCTAATAACGAAGACAGGGGGGGCCTCCGGAGCAGAATAATAAACTATTTTAAAAAGCCTTGTGTTGTGTGTTTACTACATTTTACTTTTTGCCTACAGGTGAATGGATAGGGGTACGATGTACCCCATATCCATTCACTTAGGGTGGGGGGCCGGTATCTGGGGGCCCCCTTATTAAAGGGGACTCCCAGATTCCGATAAGCCTCCGCCCGCAGACCCCGACAACCAATGGCAAGGGTTGTCGGGAAGAGGTCCTGTCCTCATCAACATGGGGACAGGGTGCTCTGGGGTGGGGGGGCCCGCAGTGCGCCCCCCTGCCCCAGAGCACCCAACCCCCCCATGTTGAGGGCACGCGGCCTGGCACGGCTCAGGAGGGGGGGGGGCGCTCGCTCGTCCCCACTCCCTTCCTGGCCGGCCGGGTAGCGTGCTTTGGATACGGGTCTGGTATGGATTGTAGGGGGACCCCCTACGTCAATTTTTCGGCGTGGGGGGGTCTCCTTACAACCCATGCCAGACCTAAGGGCCTGGTATGCTCCTGGGGGGGGAACCCATGCCGTTTTTTTCTTTGAAAATGGGCATGGAGTTCTCCCTCAGGAATGCATGCCGCTGTCATTTTTTTTATCCCCGACGCAACTTTAAGCCGTCGCGATCCTCAAAACTCGGCGTAACGTAACTTCGCGCATGCGCAGTACGGCCGGCGCGCATGCGCAGTACGGCCGGCGCGGGAGCGCGCCTCATTTAAATGGGACTCGCCCCATTTGAATAGGAACGCCTTGCGCCGGCGGAATTTTAGTTACACAGCCTGAAATTTCTAGATAAGTGCTTTGTGGATCAGGCACTTAGGTAGAAACTTTAAGGCAGTGTAACTTAAATTGGATTTTTTAAGTTACGTCAGGTTTTTGTGGATCTGGCCCAAGATGTTTGTGTGAAACGTGTCTACGTGACCTCGTGTTGGTGTCTTCGGTGTTATAACTTTGAACAATAAAAGGCAATCGGAATTCCTGGATGTGCAGCCATTTCTTTTCTTACAAGTTTCCCACGGAGGCGGGCCAGGGCTGGCAATCTACGAGACATTCTACTTTAGGTTATCATCATACACCTGGAGCAGCGGCTCTTTTTCTTTGATGAATGGTTGGTAAGGTGAATGAGTCTGGCAGAAGCATTCATGATGGACTGAGGAGGGTATAGATAAACCACTGAGGAAGAAGTTGCTTTAGTGGAGGGAAAAGATAACCAGGGAGTGAATTAGAAGCTTTGTTGTGTCATTGGTTAAGAAGCAGCGTATTTTGGAGATGTTGCCGAGGTTGAGACATTGTGATTTGGACAGAGATTTGATGTAGGGCTGAAAGGAGAATTCAGAGACCAGTGTTACACCTAACACCCTGATATGAGGGAATGTACTAATAGTTGTGCCATCAATTTCGACAGAGAAATCAGGGGAAGGGGCACGTGGAGGAAATATTATAAGCTTAGTTTTAGGTAGATTGAGTTTCAGAAAATGGTGAGCTGAGGGGTAGAAAGATAAATTTGGGTGTCGTCAGCAAAGAATGGGTACTGGATAGAGGCTATCAGCTGAGCCAGGGAGAAGGTGTAAATCGAGAATAAGAGAAATCCAAGGACAGAGCCTTAGGGCACCCCAACTAAAAAATGAAAAGGAGAGCAGGAGGTAGAGTTGTAAGTGATACTTAAGCTGAAGGGGGTTTTATGAGGAGGATCAACTGTATTAAAGGCTGCAGAGGTGTCCAAGAGTAAGGCCGCGTACACACGATCAGTCCATCCGATAAGAACGGTCCGAAGGACCGTTGTCATCGGTTAACCGATGAAGCTGACTGATGGTCTGATGTGCCTACACACCATCAGTTAAAAAAACGATCATGTCCAACGCGGTGACGTAAAACACAACGACGTGCAGAGAAAAATGAAGTTCAATGCTTCCAAGCATGCATCGAATTGATTCTGATCATGCGCGGGTTTTTAACTGATGCTTTTGCATACTAACCATCGGTTTTGACTTATCGGTTAGGCGTCCATCGGTGCAATTTTAAAGCAAGTTCTGAAATTTTTGACCGAAGGATAACTGACCGATGGGGCCCACACACAATCGGTTTGGACCGATGAAAAGGTCCTTCAGTCCGTTTTCATCGGTTTGGACCGACCGTGTGTACGCAGCCTAAGAGTACATTGGTTTTAGCTGTTAGTAAGTCGCTTGTGAGTTTTAGGAGAGCATTTTCTGTGGAGTCTTGCGGGGGACATCCAGACTGAAGGGGATCAAGAAGGTTATTCTCAATTAGATGGCAGCTCAGGCAGTTTCAAGACAAAGAGAGGCTGCAACACCGCTCCAGGTGATAGACTAGGCCAGTGATGGCAAACCTTGGCACCCCAGATGTTTTGGAACTACATTTCCCATGATGCTCATGCACTCTGCAGTGTAGTGGGGCACTGTTTCTCCCACTGGTAACAAATGTGGTGATGTTTACTCCCACTGATGCCAGAAAAATTTCCACTCCCTCTGGCCACAGTCCAGCCCCCAAAGTCCTAAGTATAATAAAAGTATGGAGACCCCTCTTTTATAGGTACAGTAGAGAGGGAAAGATTGAAAATGTGAGTTTAAGAATGTATGATAGAGCTAGAAGGTGACTGTAATATTTGTGAGGGAACGAGGTCCAGAGGGTAGGTGGTTAGGTGGGCATTACGAATAAGTTTATTGATTTCCTCTATAGTAGCCAGTGTAAACAAGGGAAGTATTGAGTGTGCAGTGGACATGGAATGTCGGGTAGGGGATATATCTGTACATTGGAGATCTCTTCAGAAATGGTATCTACGTTATTTCTGAAGTGATTTGCAATCTCCTGGGTAGTAAGCCAGTTAGTGGGTGGCGGTATTGAAGGACTAGGTAGAGAGTTAAAGGTAGGAAAAAGTTGATGGGGACTGCCTTATAGGGTGTTAATGAGATTGATAAAATAGGTTTGATTGGCAGTGTGGAGGAAAGAATTATATTTTTGGAGCGCAGATTTGTATTGGTTGAAGTCTTGCTGGGACTTTCTCTTTACACCACAGACATTTAGGACAGCGGCTTTGTTTTTTGAGACTTCTGGTGATGTCTGTTTGTCAGGGTTGTCACAGTTGGCCTGAATCTGTGTGTAATGAGTCAGTGTGTCCAGGGAGAATGACAGTGAACTGTTGTAGATAGAAGTGGCTGGGTTGGGGCAGGACAGGGGTGAAGCCTCGTACACACGACCGAGTTTCTCGGCAAAAACCAGCAAGAAACTTGCTGGGAGATATTTTTTTGCAGAGGAAACCGGTCGGGTGTACATTTTCGTCGAGGAAACTGTCGAGAAACTCGACGAGCCAAAAAGAGAGCAAGTTCTCTATTTCCTTGACGGGAATGGAGAAACTTGCCTTGTCGAGTTCCTCGACAGCCTAACAAGGAACTCGACGAGGAAAACGATGTGTTTCGCCCGTCGAGTTCCTCGGTCGTGTGTACGAGGTTTTAGAATTTGTCATAGAGGCACTCTGTTGAAAAAAAGGGAAGGGTTAAGGTGGCAAAGGTTTCTACTGGTAACTGTAAGGCCCCTTTCAAATGGGCTTTTCGATCAGGCCCGCCTGTTAGTTTTTCAGGCGGTCCTTATCGGACGCTCCATTCACCTCAATGGAGTGGCAGATGTCAGCGGTGACATCCGCCGTTATACGATCCTGTCCGTGAAATCCAGACGGATGGTGTTCCTATTTTCCATTCATCTGGAGGATCGGTTTGGATGGGATTGGATGAAAATGGTGGTCCACTTTCATCCGATCCTCCCATAGAGGAGAGCAGGGCTCTGACAGGTCCATCTCTGCACAGTAAGCAAAGATGGACCTGTCATCTGCCTTCTCAGTGGGGATCAAAGCGGAGTCTCTCGGGCCGAACGCCCCGTGTGAAAGAGCCCTTAGGCGGTTGGAGGGAAAGGAGGAGAATGACAAGGAGAGAATGAAGCTAATAAGTGATTTAAAAAATTGTTTATGGATGGGAAAAACAGTAGCAGATACACATGGCCAAATGTCTGTGAACAGTAAATAAGCGATATTGCGCTTAGTGCATATAGAGTAAATTAAATTATGTAAGTGACACGGATGATCCGTGACCGACAGCAGCTCTCACAACAATATACACTTCATAACAACAATTTAAATCAAAAACATGTAGCACTGTCAAACCATGACCTTAATGATCAAAGTGCAAAAAAACATCTAATATAATGCAATAAAGATAAAAATGTGAACATTTTTTAAAATAAAAAATAAAAATGATTATTAGTAGTTCAAATGTCTCAATTCCACATCCATAAAGTGAACTCAAAACATGTACTGATCTAATTTTCAATTTGTGAAGACACCCAGTACTCCCCACAGAATAGACAGGGTCAGTATATGTTATGACACCTTTCTCCCGACAATATGAGGAAAAAGTATAAAGGAAGGAGGCTAGAATGGACCTTAATGGTACCGTACGAAAAACTAAGGATAACAGTCTCAAAAAGAATTTTATACATTTTATTACAAAAATATATATATTAATATAATATAAAATATTTATAAAAATAACAAAGATAATCAACCAGCATTAGCTCTATAGTCACACAAATGTGACATTTAGGACAATAGTACCATCTGTGTATTGATTGCTCCAATCATTTACACAGATAACACTCTTTGTTGCCACCATAAGAAATCATTTGTAAGATCTAGATTGCTGCAATTCAATTTGTGTTTGTCGAATTCGGTTTGATCTTTCTATTTAAGACCTCTTTCACTCAGGCGGCTCGGAGAGGGTGGTAAAAAAAGGCAGTTCAGCTGCGGTTTTATCACCCTCCTACTGCCTACCTAAACCCTATAATATAGCTGGAGGGGGCTGTTTACATGGTGCAGCAAAATTATAGTGCCATGTTGAGTTGCAGGCTGCACCACCTGTCAAACACATGCATTCAAGTCAATGGGGCCGCACTGCAACTGCAAGCCAAACGCCTGGCTTGTAGTTGTGGTGCATTGCCCCCATTGAAATTATCCGCTCAGCCAAAAAATAAAAAACTGTTTTTATTATGAGGCATCCACCACTAATTGTTTTGAAAATAGTGTGGACCTAAGCCTAAATACATTTTTGACAATTTCTTCCAAAATTGCCCCTTTTATAGCAAAGTGGATTCAAGTCTGATTCTCTTCTCACAATAAATAGTTAGATAGTTAAATAGTTAGTATGATGTCTTGGTGTAAGTGACAAGCAAGGGGTACAGAAACTGGATAAAGGTATACATTTGTTTGTTAGCTCATTGTATATACAGAATGATAAATCACTGTAAAAAATGCTAAACTCTTCTGTAGTAAACACAGTTAAACAAAGTAAAGTTTTGAAGTTAGTATTCTTTCAAACAATCTAGTTATACAGAGAGCTTGATGAGTGCCTTTTAAAATAAGCATAGACAAGTATCCCAGGATGTTAAATCAGACTTTCCCGGGATAACCAAATAAAGTCTAAATACAAGAGCCATGTGTAAGATTACTGGAATCTTGTTGTGCTTTTGTTGCGGCAAAAGGCTGCTGAGATATCACATTCCCATTACGGGATGATAAATTGAGGGGGTTATGTCTAAATTCCAGTTTAGACCAAAATGTGTATTTCCATGTAGTGTGGTGCATACGTCAGGTTTAGGAGATTTTTTTTTTTATCTACAGCTTTTGCATGTAATGATGATTTACAAACAGTTTTCTAACAACAGCAACTATCTTCAGATTTGGTAAAAAATTACCTAATTTAGCCAACGCAGAAAAAAAACCTGACCAAAATGAAAAAAGAAAGGGCCAGATCCACATAGAATTGGATACGCCACCGTACCTTACCTGGCTTTAAGTCAAATCCAGGAAGATTTTGCACCGTAAGTTACGGCGGCGTAGTGTATTTCTGGCGGCCGAATTCAAATCGGCGGGTAGGGGGCGTGATTCATTTAAATGAAGCGCGTCCCCGCGCCGATTGAACTGCGCATGCTCCGTTTCTAAATTTCCCGCCGTGCTTTGCGCGCAACGACGTCATTTTTTCAACTTAGACGTGACTTACCTCCATCCCTATTCATGGACGACTTACGCAAAAAAAAAAAAATTCAAATTTCGACGCGGGAACGACGGCCATACTTTAACATGGCAATTCTATCTATACGCCGCAAAATAGCAGCTTTAACTATACGCCGGAAAAAGCCGACTAGAGACGATGTAAGAGAATGCGACGGCCGCGCGTACGTTCGTGGATCGGCGGAAAAAGCTAATTTGCATACCCAACGCGGAAAACGACGCAAACTCCACCCAGCGGGCGCCGAAGTATTGCACCTACGATCCGAAGGCGTACGAAGCCGTACGCCTGTCGGATCGAACCCAGAAGCCGTCGTATCTTGGTTTGAGGATTCAAACTAAAGATACGACGCGGGTAATTTGAAAGTAAGCCGGTGTATCAGTAGATACGCCGGCGTACTCGCTATGTGGATCTGGCCCAAAGGTTTTTATTATCTTTCCCTTTCAATTTGCTACTAATTTAATTGTATGTAAAATACTAAATATGGCAACTTTGAGGTGTTCTGTACACCATTGGTATACGGACTGCACCCAGAAATGTAATTTCCTGCTTTTGCGATTGGCTTACTTTATTTCCCGACTGTTTACACTAAGATTTACAATTTTTGGGTTAAAGGGTTAAATACCTTTAAAAGGGTATAGACCAGTGATGGCAAACCTTGGCACCCCAGATGTTTTTGAACTATATTTCCCATGATGCTCCACTACATTGCAGAGTGCATTAGAATCATGGGAAATGTAGTTCCAAAACATCTGGGTTGCCAAGGTTCACCATCACTGGTCACTGCTGCTTATCTCATCAGAATTCTGAGAGTGCACCAAATGATTATATTGAACTGGTCCCTCACATTTAGATTTATGCAGGCAATACATCGGTCGATTTCCAAACAAATTTTCTTTTGAAAATCAGAAATTTTGTGCATTTTGTGATCTGATGGTGCCATCATTGATTTAGAAATTCAACCAAGCAAGCCTTCATTTTCACCTCATGTTGCAACAGAAAATAATTTTTGTGGGCGGGAATTTTCCTTTCTTTCCTGGAATTTTCCTTTCTTGTGCTCATGAGTATTTATTTTTCGATTACATTTTTCACACGATTCTCCTATCATTGCTTAGAAAGTCATTTGTTTTTCAAAAAACTTCCAACATGCCTGATCACTCTGAAGAAGAAATACACGGCTCCAGGTGACAAAATCCCTGCATGCATCAGGAAGCATAAAGTGAAAAGTCTGGATGGCCGCACTCCCATAAAATTATCTTTATTGATCCATGATAGAAAAACGACAATCCATACAGCAATGGGGGTACGAATACAGGACAGCTAACGCATTTCACACCTTCCCTGGTGCTTAGTCATAAGCTATTTGATGGCCGCATGAAAATCATCTGCTGCTGCAGCCCATTAATGGTGTGAATTTCAAACTAAAATTCTCTGTTAACGTTTTCAAAAGAAAATTATTTCGGAATTCGACCCATGTATGGTGGCTCTAATCTGCAAAGAACTTGGGAAAACAAACAGAGTAGAAAAAGGTAGAAGTCTGCAAAAAAGTTTGGTAAAAGTCCTGGCAAAAACAGAAACTTGCTGGGATTTTTTTTTTGCAGAGGAAACCGGGCGTGTGTACATTTTTCGACGAGGAAACTGTCGAGGGTCCCGTCGAGCCAAAAAGAGAGCATGTCTTCTTTTTCCTCTATGGGAATGGAGAAACTTGCCTTGTCGAGTTCCTCGACAGCCTAACAAGGAACTCGACGAGGAAAACTATGTGTTTCGCCCGTCGAGTTCCCCGGTCGTGTGTACGAGGCTTCAGGCTTACCTGTAGGTGCTCGAAATATCTCCCAGACCTCCACGGTTTAGGAGATATTTACAAATGAGACGGACACGGATGTCTCACGGATAGACAATGGCGCAGGCACATTTTAGACTCCTTTAGAAGCGGCGAGCGTGCCGTTTCTAACAGAGATTGTGCCGTGACTGGCGACTCCCGTGGGAGTGACGTCATTATGGCTCCGGCCACGATACCCAGTAGGAAGATGGACGCTTCGTGGAAGAGGGGACATTGGTGACATTGCAGGCTTCAGTTTCAGGTAAGTGACGCATAATGGGCTACTATGCGATGCATAATAGCCCATTATGCTTTACCTTTGCAGGGAAATAAAGAGGAAGTAAAACCCCTTAGGGTTTACTTCCTCTTTAACATCACTGCATCATAATTTAATATGTTTCTTATGCAGGAAAACATTTAAAGGGCACAAACTAATAAAAACTCAATCCCTATGCACGGTAATTCACGGAAACCAATTAGAAATGGTTGCTGTGTAGATAATAGCACACAACTGCTTCTTCTATTATTAAAGACATATTTCACAATTAAGTACTCCTGACAGCTCTTGACTTTTATTTTAATTGTGTTTATTGCGGGTTTGATGAATATCCCTCTATGGAACTTTTTTCTGTGCGCCACAGATGGCAATATTTACATCAGCCTGGCCACCGACAAGAGGATCCGGGAAGATGGAGGTAAACATCCTGGAAATGGTATACACAGCATCATGCAATTATTGATAAGGCAACAGATAATGATGTCTTGTTTTATAAACAGTACTTTGCCAACCTAATTCTCACTGGACAGAAGAGAAGATATAAATATAAATATAAACTGTTTGAATATCTTCTGCTCAGCAACGTCTAGACCTCAACACGAGAGTCTCCATCAAGTGGAGAGGACATGTAATATTTATATCTAAAGAAGGACTCTGCTAAGCACTATGTTTAGAATGTTATTATATCACATAATCCCAACAGCAATCTCAGATAAACATCAAACCATTGTAAAAAATAACCCCACAGCTGAATTAAACCATGACTCACAAGCCATAGTCAGAAGACTCTAATATGCCTAAGTAGAGGGGTTCGGGATGGACTCTATGGTGTTGATTTACTAAAGGCATATACACTGTGCACTTTGCAAAGTGCAGTTGCTCCAGAGCTTAGTAAATGAGGAGAAGCTCTGCTGACTTCCATCATCCAATCATATGCAAGCAAAAATGTTGTTGTTTTAACCTTCCAGTTCCAAGTTGACATCACTCTTTTCATCCCATCCCCTTACCCCCCCTTCTAACCCTCGCCCACCCACCCCCCCTCCCTTCCCGCACACGATAATCCAAATTTTAAGGTTAGTGTATTTTTATTTATTTATTAAATCTTCCCTAAGAAGGGGTGCCCGATAACGGGTTAAGATCTATACTAAATTTGAGGGCTAGCTACCCTCTTCTTATATAGGACATCCTGTTTCGTCTAGCCAAGGTTTCCACATCCTCACAAACTTCCTGTAATTGCCCTGTCTGGTTAGTGTCACTCTCTCACTCCAGATCATTGCGTTAATAGTTTCAACCCAAGCCTTTGCAGTGGGTGGTGTCTGCGCCTGCCACATCCACGCAATTAGCTTCCTTGCCTGGAATAAGGCCCATTTACGGTAGTACATTACCCTTTCCTTGTATTAAGGCACCCCATTCATTTGAATGAGCTTCCCAATGCAGCAAAATGCACCAGGTTTAGTAACACAGCACACCACAATCCATGGCCATGCCTTACCGTGCATTGTGGTGCACTGCAAAGCAGGAAATTTGGGGTGTCATTCAAAATGAATGGCAATGCACCACATCAACACACGTGTTAAAACCATCCCTCAGGGCCATTTATTTATCCTTTAATACTTGCAAAGGCTCAGACCCAGGACAAACAGTAAGTGAGATCAGTGTGAGATCAGAAATTCTGATCTACATAATTATGTATACCTTAGCAATGAACTTTTTTTTCCTCCTTTTTGGTTTGGTTGTAGATGATCTTTGGGAATTAATCAAAGGTGTACTCTTGCAATGGGCCCTACCCTACACTGGAAGTGTTAAATGTAAGTTTAAGTCAAGGGGGGAGATAAAGAAAGTAAATTACTTAACTTACCACCACTCTGGCCAGCTCTGGCGCTCTCCTTCACTACAGACGCAAGGGCCGTGCAAATAGATGGTTGCTGTAGTGACCAACGTCTGGAACCGTCAAAAGTCAAACTGAAGAAATGTCACCAGCACACCGGAAATCCCCAAGAAATGGGTCCAAAACTTTATTGAAGATCACATAGTTACAGCAGTGTAGCAACATTTCGGAGCCTCAAAGAACCCCTTCATCGTGAAGGGGTCCTTTGAGGCTCCGAAACGTTGCTACACTGCTGTAACTATGTGATCTTCAATAAAGTTTTGAACCCATTTTTTGAGATCCTCGTGTGCAGGTGACTTTTCTTCAGTTCTTCACTACAGAAACATCCGACATATTTTATGTTATGGAAATAAGGAAACAGGGAGGTGTTTGGTAGTCCTAACATACATAGCTCCCGCTGCTGTCAACCAAAGTCAGTGAACCAATGAGGAGAGAGAGGTGGTGGGGCCAAACTGTTGCTCCATGTCTGAATGGACACAGGGAGCAGCGGTTCGGCTCGGGTGCCCCCATAGCAAGCTGCTTGCTGTGGGGGCACTCAACAGGAGAAAAAAGGCCAGGAGAGCCAGCGAGGGACCCGAGAAAAAGAGGATCTGTACAAAACCACTGCACAGAGCAGGTAATTATAACATGCTTGTTATTTTGGAACATTAAAGACTGAGACTTTAGTATTGCTTTAATAACACTCTATAAATCCAAGGCGCAAAAGAAGACTGCTAGAACCGTATCATGATACCAGATGCCAATCTGTGCATGTACATGATGTGCAAATTAAAGAAATGTCATGCAATATGTGTAAAAAGGGCATTGCAGTGTTGTGCATTATGCAAAACCGCTAATATACATAATAATAAATGTGCATAAATTGGACCGTATGATAAACATGAATACTATAAAAAGTAAATCATATACATAAACCACGTAATAGATCAAAGATAAAAAATCATGTGTAATACACAATGTGATATAAAAGTGATGACCACTCCTCAATTGATAAACAATCAATAAATGAACAAAAATCAACATAAAAAGCATGATGATGAGAACAAGTCCTAAATGATGCAGTATCAGTGAGAAAAATAAATCCTATTAGTAAAAAACTATTTGCACTGAGACACCACCACTGTACACACGTAAGCAGCTTACTGGAGCTGCATGACCCTCATACAAAGAGTGGTGGAAAGTGCTTGAGGTATCGGAATAGCACAGACTGACAAAGTGTTTCTTCAGGTCACAGGGGGGATCCTCCAGCACTCAACCGATGTATAAATATGATACTTAGGTTATAGGTGGAACCTGACGGAATGTCAGGTCTTGGCTTCTTAATAAGTCTTGGATATTCCAACAGTGAAATCTTCCTACCATAAATCCTGACTCTGCCCCTGTACTCCAGGGAATGTTCCATCTGCCTTTGCTTGCTTCAGTTTTTCTTGTAGCATTCTTTATCCACAATATAAAATTAATAAAGCAGGAAAGTGTTAGCTTAGAACTGCTGTTAAGTATTAGAAGAAAGGCTGCAGAAAATGCACGGATCTAGCACACAGGTGATCAGCACCACTTCCAGGGCACCCTCCTCACCCATCAGACATATTCAGCCAATGCAAGAGGGGGGAGAGAGGGGGAGGTGAGAAAGAGAGAGGGATAATAGAGTGATCCGATGACCCCGACATTAGTATTAATTACAGGCAAATTAGGTGGCCGCTAGGCCCCTGTGAGTGCGAGGCCTTAGGCGATCGCCTAATTTGCCTAATTAGAGAGCCTCCTCTGCGTACAGTAGACTTTAGTACTGAATTAAAATCTTGCTTGAACTGTTTTCTTCTTTGGTGATAAGGCAGCCTTTTTCAACCAGGGTGCCTTTGGGTTTCTTCAAGGGTGCCTTGGCAAAATGTAAAAAATTTGCTCAAACTATATATACAAGCCAGCAAGTGGAGGAAGCCTGTCTTTTATTTATACAAAGCCACAGGTTTTCATTGTACACCATTACAACCTTCCAGTCCTAATAATAAAGGCAGGGGCGGCCCATCCATTAGGGGTGCCTGGGTGCTGCCACCTCTCTCCTCGCCACCCCCTATATTCAGTGGATAGATTCATGCATAGCATGAATCTATCCACGGCCGCGGGTGCCACCCCCTATTCATGTGTCTGGCCCCTTTCGGGTCACCGGGCATATGAATTCGAGCAGCCAGTTTTTTTGTTTTTTTGAAGAACATGATTAGAGCAATTGGCTCTAATAGGCTTTAAAATAGGGTGGACTCGGGACGGCGAGCATTGCGTCTGGAGCCCACCCAGGTGTGTTTCAACAGCGAATGAAAATTCGCTGTTGCAACACTGATCCGATCCTCCTGCCAGGCCAATCGGGAAGCAGGTATGAAACCTGTTTCCTAATTGACCAAAACGTCAGGTGATTCTATTGGATGCCTAGCGCCATGAGGAGGAGAGAGGAGACACCGCGGAAGCTGCTCCAGGAGAGGACACCGGTCACTGAAGCAGCTTTCCCCGAACCCGCCATGCGCTCACCGTCCGCATCCATGTTTGCCCCCCCCCCAAAAAAAACAAAAAACGCACCAGCCATCACTGAATAAAGGATGTCATTGGTTGATAAGGAGGACCCCTGCACAGCATCCTTGTTTTCCCCTCCCCTGCCCCTCTTCATCAGCACTGGGGTCACATTAGCTGAGTGAGGGAGAGAACCTGAGGGAGAAGAGAAACTTTGGAATACTAGTCAGTAGCAGTGTGAAAAGGGGTGTTTGCTTTGTAAGAATAAATCAACTCTAATGTTGGGTGCTCTGTGTGTCCCGATGTTGCTATGTTATGTAAAACTATTAGGCCCCGTACACACGACCAGTTTCCTCGGCAGAATTCAGCTTCCGACCGAGTTTCTGGCTGAATTCTGCCGAGGAAACTGGTCGTGTGTACACTTTCGGCCGAGGAAGCCGACGAGGAGCTCGGCGAGGAAATAGAGAACATGTTCTCTATTTCCTCGTTGTTCTATGGGAGCTCTCGCCCCGCCGAGCTCCTCGGCGGCTTCAGTGCTGAACTGGCCGAGGAACTCGATGTGTTTGGCACGTCGAGTTCCTCGGCCGTGTGTACGAGGCTTAAGTTTCATTTTTTACATTTTAGAATGGTGTGCCTTGAGACTGTGCATAATTTCAAAGGATGCCTTGACGTCGTGTCATATCCATCACACCACATTCCATATTCGCTCAGTGTATGCCAGTAAAAAGACAGAAAATCAAACAGTTCTTAATCAAGGCGATAATTTTGATCAAATTGTTTTTATTGAATGTTTTGTAGGTTTTACAAAAAAACTGAAACACAAAGAAAAAAAAGAAAAAAACACAAATAGAAAAACTGTAAAAAAAAAAAAAAGCAAATACCGTAAAATAGACAATGCATTGCAATTCCAAGCATTGCTAGCATACAGAACAGCCTACGATATAAGGATATTAAATCAAAGTGTAGTCTCTGCATAAATGGAGACATATCTGTGTCTGATTACTACATATTTCATAAAAGTGATTCTAAAGTCTTGTTTTTTTTCTGTATAAAAATTACAAACATGTCATACCTACCTCCTCTGTGAAATTATTTTGCACAGAGCGGCCCAGATCCTCCTCTTCTCGGGTCCCTCTCTGGCGCTCCTGGCCCCTTCCTCCTGCCAAGTGCCCCCACAGCAAACAGCTTGCTATGGGGGCACCTGACCCGAGCTGCTGCTCTGTGTGTCCATTTAGACACAGAGCGGTGGCTCGGCCCCTCTCTCTCCTCCTCACTGACTTTGATTGACAGCAGCAAGAGCCAAAGGTGTTCGCTGCTGTGTCTCAGCCAATCAGGAGGGAGAGTCCCGGATAGCCAAGGCTCTAGTGTAACATCGCTGGATCAAGATGAGGATCAGGTAAGTATTAGGGGAGCTGAGGGGGGATGCTGCACACAGAATGTTTTTTTTTATCTTAATGCATAGAATGCAATAAGATAAAAAAAACCTTCTAGCTTCAGAACCACTTTAAGTCCCACAAGTAACAACAATTAACTTAAGATTTTATAATGAAAATCATAACAGTTATCAAATCGAAAGAAAATGTCTAAGTACGTACACAATCAGTGCCTGCCTTTAAATCAGTGCATACCTGTTGTTCAGTTAACCATTAGAGATATGTCAAGTGACCATACATAGCTAGGAGTGCAAGTACAAGAGCATGGACCGAGTAATTTGTTCTACCCTTTTACAGTAAAATGTCTGCAACCATGCATCCCACAGCTTCTGATGTGGTGCTCTTTAAAGAGTGTAGCAATAACCTGTAGGCGCCACTCCTTAAAGGTAGGGGGAAGAAGAGACAGCCAGAGGCTTTGCATTTACATGCCAGAAATATCATTTTGGAAAGAGGGGTTCTAACATATGTGTATTTTCATGGACTGTGTACAACACCCCATTATGACCTTTAATTCTTTACCTAGAATACTAATATAGAGAAGCTTCTTCCATTTCATCTTAGGTAAATTTTGTGTAGAAATCGACATAGCTGTACCTGTTAAAAAAAAAAATCTTCATGTATGGATTTTGTCCTTATACCTTCGATAAGTAGCTAGATTTTTTTTTTAAATAGTGGTAAACATATTGGGCCATGCTTATAAAACTATGCATACAAATTAGTAATTATTGATTTTTCTCTTTATTGTAGGCATACAGACCGTTCAACAGTTACATCGTGGAGAGAGAGGGTCAATATCATCAAGGCCAGTGACAGCCAGGCCGTGGACGCCCATTACAGAAGGTCAAGGTCTTCAGTTGGCAGAGTCTGGGGTTGTTCTCACAGGAGATACAGTCATCGAATATGTTCTAGACAATGATATTCTTTCAAAATTCAGACTCCCGTTTTACTTATTGATCAGTCTTCGTTCAGACAAATCAAACAATGCTTTTCTTTTCAGTATTAGAAATAAAAGTAGGCTTTGTTTTGGTGTCCAATTGCTGCCGAGAAAGGTAGTTGTACATACGGGAGGAAAACAGTCTGTTACATTTGACTATTCAGTTCAAGATGGACAGTGGCACAATTTTACTATCGGTGTTGGAGCTAAGTCCATATCCTTGTTTGCAGAATGTGGAAAGAAGTACTTTAGCAAGGAGTCTGTATTTGATATACAGACATTTAGTCCAGGCAGCACGTTTACTTTAGGAAGGATGGCACCTCAATCTGTTCCGTTCGAGGGAGCAATATGCCAACTTGAGATTATGCCTTCGGCAGAAGCATCTGCCAATTATTGTCTTTATGTGCGGAAGCAATGTCGTCACGCTGATACGTATCGATCTCAGCCTGAAGACCTAGAGCAACCGTTGTCATCTGCACATGGGGGGAATAATGTAAATACAAAGGATGAAACAAAGTCGAAATCAGACGCTGACAAACAACCGGATCTGTTAATAAATGTTACCTCACTATATTGGCAGCAAAATGACCCCCTTAAGAATCTTTCAATGGGCCATGGTGAATCATCGTATGAAGTTGCCTATGGACAGTCAAGAAATAACAAAACATCTAATAGTAAAATCAAACAAACAAACCATCGGATACCAGTAGAGACCATGACAAAGAATATGAACTTTTCTCTGAATGCTACAACACCGTTAGAAACATTGGCATATGAAAATACATGGAACAGCACCCAGCAGCAAATAACAAAAGAACTACAGGAAGGAGCAATGGAATTTGTGAAGATCTATAACAGAACGTTGTATCAGGAAGAGAGTGACACATACAACGAATACGATCTTTGGGAGGATCCTGATATTGATGAAGGAGATAACTATGAGACTGGAAACAGCTATGACATCAACATGGAGAACTATGACTACGACTATGAGGAGTTGAATACGCTGTTTGACATGGATCATGTAAATGGAGATAAAGGGGACCCAGGGCCTCCAGTAAGTACACTATTTTTGTTTTTATCATACAGGATTTATATAACGCCAACAGTTTGCACAGTATAAAAGGGAGACAGTACAGTACAATACAGTTTAATACAAGAGGGTTAGGAAGGCCCTGCTCATGGGAGCTTTTCATTTATTAAATCAACACATTTTTTTTAAAAGTTGGACCTGCAAGAGAAGAGGATTTATACTCACCTGTCCTGTCGCCCATTTTTATGATCATCACTGTGTTCAAGATCTTGGGTCCATCTGAAGAATCAACACTTACGGGAAAGTCAGATGTCGGTGACCTCTGCTGCATACCGTGATTCTTTCCATTGACCACATTACCACAATGTACTGTAGATACAGTACGTTGTAAGGAACCACAGACTGCAGTTAGGGACCCAGCATGCGCACACCCAGAAATGTGTCAGATATGTCAGGGCCGTTGGTCTGCAAGACCATACCTCCCAAATGGGAACAAAGGGCGCCTATTAGCAAAAGTATGTAGGCATAGGACACACCCAATGCCATGCCCCCTTAAAGGAGCATTATACAAAAAAGAAAGCTTAGTTAAACCCACAAATGCATTTTTAACCACTACTAATCTTTTAAACTGTCTTTTGAAATTTCCAAATGCAGCAATTTAGACATTGAATGAAAGGTTTAGCACTGGGAAACACTTTTTGAAAAATAAATAGTGCATTTTATATACAACTATATAGATCAGACCAAAATGAAGGGACAACTGAGGAGGAAAGAGGGGCAGAGAGACTTTGTTCCAAATCAGGGATAGTTCCCCAAAATCAGGGACAATTGGGAGCTATGTGTAAGACAGTGAAGATCAGATGAATAGGAGTAGGGACAGATGAGTAAGTGTAATCCCTTTTGCGTATGTCATTTTTTTTTAAAGTCACCTAAACCCCAAAACAAAAATTTTAAATATTGCAGCTTTCCAGTTCTTAGATGTGGTGACTGCATTTGTTTTCTTTTCCCAAGCTAAATTAAAGCGGAGTTCCAACTATATAAAACATTTTTTTGGGATAAATATCGTTTTTCAAATGATATTATTTATGTCACTCACGTATTCCGGATCGATCACGTTTGATTGCTGATTTCCAATCATAAGATATATTATAATATTCTCTCCCTGGCATGTTCCATATTGCTTGTGGGCATGTGAAGCCCACAAGCACTATCTTCCGGGTTACAGTGCAGCTAAGTGACCAGCATGCACCGTCTGTTCTCTCGCATATGCAGAATCTACAGCTCGAAGTGTCCGCCCCGTTGTGATAGCAACAAAGATAAAGAAACATGGAGATTGAGGAAACGCCTTCAACACGTGACTGGCGTCATTGCGTCACTTCCGGTTTTGGAATATTGCAATAACGAGCGGCAGCTATCCATGCTGACTCCTGGGAATTATGACACATAGCTCCCAGGAGACAGTGTGCCGCCAGATATGACGGACATATCCGCAGGTGGCAGAGACAGGAAACTGCATTGTAAACTGGACTATCCAGGTAACCTTGAGGGAAAAAAATTATAATTTCCATTGCACAATCATTATGCTGCAAGAATGGAAATAGGAAGGGGAAATTGGGACTTCAAATGAGGTCTAGGGGCCAGATCCACAAAAGGGATACGCCGGTGTATCTACTGATACGCCGTCGTATCCGTGTTTCTATCTATGCGACTGATTCACAGAATCAGTTACGCATAGATATTCCTAAGATCCGACAGGTGTAATAGTTTTACACTGTCGGATCTTAGGATGCAGTACCTCGGCCGCCGCTGGGGGCATTTCTCGTCGAAATTCTGCGTCGGGTATGCAAATTAGCACTTACGGAGATCCACGAAGCGGTTTCCCTTTGTGAAGTCTCCGTAAGTTGTTAGTTTGCAAACGCAAAATTAGGGCTACTTTTACAGTTAGTTAGTACACCATGTAAAAGTAGACCCTTCTTTCCCGCGACGCTGTCAAATTTTTTTTTTTTTTCCGCCGCATCTCTTTTTTTTCCTGACGCAACTTTTTTTACCCGGCGCGATTCACAAAACTCGGCGTAACGTAACTTTGCGCAAAGCACGTCGGGAAAATTGCGTCGGGAGCATGCGCAGCACGTCCGGCGCGGGAGCGCGCCTAATTTAAATGGGACTCGCCCCATTAGATTGGGCACGCCTTGCGCCGGACAAATTTAAGTTACACAGCCGAAAATTTCTAGGTAAGTGCTTTGTGGATCGGGCACTTACAGTAGGTAGAAATTTTGCGGCGGTGTAACTTAAATAGGAAGATTTAAGTTAAGCCTGCTGGCTGTGGATCTGGCCCTATGAGTATAGCACCTCCATCCCTGGTAACGTAAATAAAAAATATTTTCCCACCCAATATTTTTTATGCTGCAAGAATGCTTTTCATGCTAAGTTATACAATTGTGTGGAACTCCGCTTAAAATTTGCCAAAGTTTCATTTTCCTAACTCCCTGTACACTGAATTGGTATGTAAAATAATCATATTAGTTTTCCCAGCTACCTTATGTGAGTTACTAAAGAATGCCTCCTCCATATGTAATGGAGACGAGGAGAGGAAGAGTGTTTAGTAATCTAAATCAGAGAGCAGCCTAGAGTGACAATCATTGCCATTACCATAGATACAGTACAGTAAGGCCTCGTACACACGATCGGTCAAAACCGATGAAAACGGACTGAAGGACCCTTTCATCGGTCCAAACCGATCGTGTGTGGGCCCCATCGGTCAGTTATCCTTCAGTCAAAAAAAAGAGAACTTGCTTTAAATTTAACCGATGGACGCCTAACCGATAGGTCAAAACCGATCGTTAGTATGCAAAAGCATCGGTCAAAAAGCCGTGCATGCTCAGAATCAAGTCGACGCATGCTTGGAAGCATTGAACTTCGTTTTTTTCAGCACGTCGTGTGTTTTACGTCACCGCGTTCTGACACGATCGTTTTTTTAACCGATGGTGTGTAGGCACATCAGACCATCAGTCAGCTTCATCGGTTAACCGATGAAACGGCCCTTCAGTCCGTTTTCATCGGTTTTGACCGATCGTGTGTACGCGGCCTAAGGGAGAGTAGCCACACTGGAATAGGACATTTTTTAGTAGTAAGAACACCAGGTAAAAATAAAGTGGAAAAGCCCTGAAAAAAGGAAACGAGTGAACTAACACATGAAAGAAGTTATAAGCTAAAATATCCAACATTTTGGAGATTAGATAGGCAGTAAATCAGCAACAAAGTCACTTTAACTGAATGCTGGTGGAAACTGTTTTGAAATGTTTAATATGTGACAAGCTAATGCTGGCTTCTGTTCAATGTAGCATCATTATTGGCTCCACAAAGAGATAGTAATTTTTTTTTTTTTGGAACGTTAGTTCAGATGTCTCGTATCTCCATGCAGTTGTGCCAAGTATTTCAAGAGGCAGTGGAGCCTTTTTCATTCTTAATTTATGAAGCTCAGATTAAAGAGAGTGGATATTGCCAGCTCTACACTATACACTTCTCTGACACAGTTTTGTCATCTTGCGGAATGTGTGAAATTATTACTGTAATGAACTGCAGAACAAACAATGATTCATACAGTCCAACACCTCCTTTCTGCCCATTCTTTTCTGATAATTATCATTGGGGTGGCCTTGTTGTCTGGCGGCCTTAGAGAGAACCTGCCAAATTTTCAGAATAGTTTTTTCTCACATGAAAGTGCCAAAATCTCCACAATGTAAAAATGTACAGCAAAAATGTACAGCATTAAATGTATAAAGCTGATAGACATAAGATAAATTACACATCAGGGACCCTTTGCTGTTCTTACATGCAGCCCGGAATCACGACCTGCTTGACTTTACCCCTCATCACCTCATAATGTTCTCCATCCTGGCAGCTCAATCCTAAAGCCATAAAAGTTACTCCCATTTTAAGTCCTTTTTTATAAAAAGTATTGTTTAAGGTTCTACAAGCTTTTAGAAAGCAAATGTAGTAGGCTTTTGAAAGGTCATAATTTACAGTATGACAGATTTAGGCAACCTTCCCGCCAACAAGATAAACACATTCCAAACTAGAGAGTGAGGCTCAATTAGGGTGAATCATAACTTCAGATACAATCTGAATTCTGCAAGAATTGTCACCTTTTAATTGTTGAGAGGTGGGCATGGATATTTTTCTTTTGCCCATACTGTTTTGAGCTCTGTTTACCGTTCTTTAAACAAAGCTTGATGCTAAACTGCATCCAAAACTTCTTTCCTTTTACCGTATGAGGCCCCGTACACACGACCGAGTTTCTCGGCAGAATTCAGCCAGAAACTCGATCGGAGCCGTATTCTGGCAAGAAACCCGGCCGTGTGTACACTTTTGGCCAAGGAAACCGACGAGGATCTCGTCGGGCCAAATAGAGAACATGTTCTCTATTTCCTTGTTAGTCAACGGGGAAACTTGGCTCGCCGAGATCCTCGGCGGCTTCACAAGGAACTCGACGAGCAAAACGATGTGTTTTGCTCATCGAGTTTCTCGGCCGTGTGTACGGGGCCTAAGGCGACTGGGCATATAAGACGACCCCCTAATTTTCCAGCAAAAAATTGGGTTTTGGGATATACTCGCCGTATAAGACGACCCCCTTCCAACACACCTCACTGTGCTCATTGCATACCTCACTGTGCCCATTGCCTAGATCTACAGATCTCCATGCCTTATCCCTGTGTGCAGAGTAAGTCTTCGGGCTTCCATTGTCCAAAAGCTGCGCCGCCTCCTCGTCCTGTTCCGTGATAGGCAGAACACTCAGTTTCCCAGCAGAACCTGTGTTCGGTGTTCCGCCTATCACAAAGGTCCTCTCATTCGAGGCTGAAGATGAGAGGACCTCCGTGATAGGCGGAAAACACTGAACACAGGCTCTGCTGGGAAACTGAGTGTTCCGCGTATCATGGAACAGGACGAGGATGAGGCGCGGCTTTTGAACAATGGACGCCCGCAATCTGACTGACTCTGCATTACAGGTACCGACTTATAAGACAACCACCAACTTTTGGGGGATATTTTTAAGTATAAAAGGTCGTCTTATACGCCAAAAAATATGGTAGTTTTGGATACAGTAGGGAAGGTTAAGGACCTCTTTCAACCTTTTATTGCTGCCTATATCCCCATTTGGTAGATATTGTTTCACTTTCTTTAACATAACAGAACTGTGGAAAACCTTCTCCAATCCAGTCCATACAATTGGTACCAAATAGAACATGAAATTACAGGAAATCTCACCATCACGAGTGTAGACGGCCATAAAAACATTACAGTAGAGTGGGGGAGGTTTAGAAACTCTGTCAGAATGTTATTGCTGTTTGTGTCCCCCTGAGGGTGACTTTTTCTTTTTTTGGCAAGGTGACAGGAGTCAGACAGAATAGGAAGGGATGCAGAATCCCTTCTGTGTGGAAAATGACAATATTTTGAATTGGAAAAAAATTCCAACCTATTTCCACTACTAGGGGGACTATGAAAAAGAGAAATTAGCCAAAGTTGAGATTTTAAGCATAATTGAACTTTCTCCCCATCAAGGCTAAACTACCTTCCCCAGATGCATGCATACCTCCCAAGCCTGTGCAATAGGTCCTCATAAGCATCTGGGGAGGGTGAAGTAGTTTAAGGCTTAGGCCCCGTACTCACGACCAAACATGTCTGCTGAAACTGGTCCGCAGGCCAGTTTCAGCATACATGTTTGGTCGTGTGTGGGCGCGAGCGGGCCGAATTCCAGCAAACATTTGCCCGCCGGGCCTTTTCCCAGCGGACAAATATTCCTGGACTTGTTTTAAAACAGTCCGCTGGAATCCTGCCCGCTCGGACATGTACGGTCGTCAGTACAGACCTACCGTACATGTCCAGGCGCCCGCCGTCCCTCGCATGCGTCGAATGACTTCGACGCATGCGTGGAAGCATTTTAAAGGCGGGCCGCCCACGTCGCTGCGTCATTGTCGCGGCGACACCGCGTCATTGTCGCGGCGACACCGCGTCATCGACGCGGCGACACCGCGGACACGCCCCGCGTATTGTTTACGCGCGGACTTCTGTACGATGGTGTGTACAACCATCGTACAGAAGCCCTCTGGCAGACATGTATGGTGAAAACGGTCCGACGGACCGCTTTCACCATACATGTTTGGTCGTGAGTACCCGGCCTTAGTTTTCCTTTTCCAGAAAATAGCCAGTAGTGAAGGGGCCCAGTAGGTAATAAAAAAACTGCAGTTTTGTAAATGTTCATCAATTTTATTTTCATACCTGTGGGCCATTTGGTCTACCCCAGAAGCCTGGCCAAAAAACTCCCAGCTTGCAATCCCCATGTCCTGCCTTGTTACTAGGATATATAAACCATTGGTTTTTAGTCCTGTAATGCTAAGAATGTGTGTCCAGCAGTCTTCACATCCAAATAACATAGCAGGAAGTAGTGAGTACTGAGGAGTTTTTTCGTGCCAGGCTTCCAGGGTGGCCCATTTGGTGTGACAATGAAATTTATTGAACATTTTACAAAGCTGCACAATTTGTTTTTAACATCTAATGGGGCCCTTTGACTAAATAGGGTTATTTCTGGAAAAGGTGAACTTTTAAGTGCCCCTTTAAGTTGGGCACTGTATCACCTAGGTCATGTGAATGCTGTCATCTGCAGTGTCACCTCCTTCATTATTGGGCTCAGTGGAATTAGTAGTTCACTATGCCCTTTCCTAAGAGTGGAGGAAAGAGCCTACATTGTGACTTTGTGCCTACATCCTAACAGTTTATATACTGTATGTTGATTGTATGAACAATTGAAAATAAGCACTGTGGATTTGGTTATCTTCGTAAGTACCCCAGAATTTAAACATTGTTGTTTTAAATCTAATTCTGGAACAGACATACAAACATGCCAGTCAGGGTAACAATTACCAGTACAAGTAATGTCACGCTAAGGGCTGCAGAGATGAAGGAGACAATAAAATAGTTTTGATCCTCAATGTCTACAGTGATAGGTGTAAACACTGTACCACTAGTGACAGGTCAGTGTGGTGACAGACCATGAAGCAATTATCATTATATCTAAACAGGCATCAAGCCAAAGCAGTCTGAGTTTTGGCAATTTAAATACAGGCATAAAGCTGAAAGCAGAGGGAAGACAGATAAAAAATGGGAACCAAGGAAGCAGGGCTGAGGTCAGGAGAGTGAAGCTGATGATAGATATCCTCTTTTGCATTATTATTTTTATTATTGTGAGCCACACAATTGGCAAGGTTACAGTTTTCAAGTTGGAACCCCATGCTTTTCTCACTGCAGCAGCATTGTTTGTAATCCCTAGGGCTTCTTAAGAGGTGGCTAAGGGTTCCTTGAACCGTTGCTAATTGACCTCCCATCTGATGATGGTTCTACAGTTCCGGGTCCAACACCACTTGGCAGAGCTATTAACATGACTGCAGGTGGGGCGATCCAACCACCACTATAAGGGGGAACATTCTTCCCACTGATCACCAATGTAAGCCGACTTTTCCCAATGGACTAGTCTTAGTTGGAGTTGCCTGAGACCTGAAAATTATTTCAAAGGGTTCTTCTGGGGTAGAATTGGTGAGAAAAGCTTGCTTAAGTGGTTGCCTGAAAACCACTGATCTGAAACACTGCAAACGTTATTTTGCCCAATAAAGGTCGATAAATATGCAAAAACTTGTATGTTATGGGAAGCTCAAGTCACGCAGTATTTTCACCCTTACTTTAGCTCTCACACCAATCATTGTTTCTGTCTTTGAGAGCTGTAGATAAATACTGAATGTTTCTGGTGATCTGTGAAGGCAAATAAAATACAAGTTCAGCATGTGCCTAGCAGAGAAGAATGTATATGCAGAGACATAGCTCTAAGCTATATATCAGTATGGAATATGCAGGGGGATTGTGACTAATATCCTGTGTCTGCTGCTTGCATGACACCTGAATCGGGCTGTCTGCCAACACCAAACCTACCCCCTATCATTAAAGGGAACCTGGACTGAGAAAAGACATTGGCTGGCATTATTGAACCCTATTTTAGAAAATGCTAGTTGTTAGGCTGTTATATTGATTTGATGGCTCCAGTCACTTTTGAATCACTTACTCAAAAGACTACACTTTTTATACAATTTATTTTCGCTGAAGTTTAGGTATGGAAATGTTTACAGTTAAATGACTCATCTTGGACCAAAATATAAGCATGTATGTGCTGTGGGATCCCTCAACCCTGCATAAGCTGGAAATCACTGTAGTAGACACCAATATATGGTGATTGCCGCTGGCTTCCTGGTCCCTTGCTGAGGGGCTGACCTGCTGCTTGTTAAACACAGGAGGCGGCCAGCTCAGCATGGGCACCACTCAGAGAACACTTTGCATTGTCTCAGTGAATGCAAAGTGTCCTCTGATTGGATGAGGTTGAGATCACGATGTGACTGCCCCGTATCTCCACCTTTTCCAATCAGAGATAGCTTTGTATCCATTGAGAAATGCCCCAGTTTTGGCTGCAGTCCCAACACTATAAATATTTGAAAGCATCCACAGTGGAAGCATATGCATTATAATGGATAGATAGAGGGCAGATGAGCCTGGAAGAAGCCCACCCCTCCTTAAAGGCACAGGGGCGCAATGGACACCCAGGATTTAGCACAATGGCAGCAAAGGTGTCCAGTGTGTCCCCTCACCAATATTTCAGCAGTAAAAACAAATGGCCTCTGCCCTTACCTATAACTGAACTTCGCAGGAAGGAGCACATGGAAGGGCGACGCATTTCAAACAAAACCAAAGAAAATGCCTAGCTCAACTTACTGACCAGCCTGCACCCAACCAAATGATCCTGTTTAACAGGGGTTTAGTCTGAAAACATTTGCAAATACATGCGTAAGCAGAGCCACTAAATGACACCCCAGTAGCAATTAGTTGAGCTGGGGATTTTCCTTGGTTTTGTTTTACATGTGTCACCCTTCCATGGGCTCCTTGCTGCAAAGGCCAGTTATAGATGGGGCAGTGGCCATTTGTCACTACAATGCAGCAGTGCAGCGGCTCAGAACACGACCCAGAAGCTTGAAAATCACTGGAGTAGCGGTGCCTACTAGTTATTTCCAGCTTCCATGTGGATCTCACAGGTGCAGGCACATACATACGGGGCCAGGTTCAGAGAGCTTCGCCTATCTTTAGGCAGGCGTAGCGTATCTCAGATACACTACGCTGCCGTAAGTTTGAGCAGCAAGTTGTGTATTCACATAGAACTTGCGCTGAAACTAACGGCGGCGCAGTGTAACTGGGCCGGCGTAAACCCGCCTAATTCAAAATAGGCTGGTTGGGGGCATGTACTATGTAAAATAGTAGTGACCGTGGACGTATCCCAGTGCGCATGCTCCAAATGACGTTGGCAAATCGTCATGCTTTCGACGTGAACGTAAATTACGTCCAGCCCTATTCGCGAATGACTTACGCAAACGACGTAAAAATTTCAAAACTCGGCGCGGGAACAACGGCCATACTTAACATAGGATACGCAGCACATAACCCTCATATAGCAGGGGTAACTTTACGCCGGAAAAAGCCGAACGCAAATGACGTAAAAAAAAAGCGCCGGGCGGTCGTTCGTTTCTGAATCGGTGGAAATACTAATTTGCATATTCCTCGCGTAAACATACGGAAGCGCCACCTAGCGGCCAGCCAGAAAATGCAGCCTAAGATACGACGGTGTAAGACACTTACACCTGTCGGATCTTAGGGATATCTATGCATAACTGATTCTCTGAATCAGGCGCATAGATACGACCGACCGCACTCAGAGATACGACGGCGTATCAGGAGATACGCCGTCGTATCTCTTTTCTGAATCCGGCCCACGGTACTTACCTTGGTCCAAGCTGGACCAATGTAACTATGTAGATGTAGAAAAGGCCATTCCTAAATTTCAGCTTTAATAATTTGGTGCCCTTAAAGTCCCTTGTTTTGCATAATATAGTTATGCTAGGTTAAGGCCTACTTCACACGGTTGTTTACATGCATACACCGAATTTCAGGGGCAAGAATCAGTGAATTTTTGAGGCTGGGGTAATAGGCTTATGCGAACAGCAGTGGCTGCTCAGCCTGTACAAAGCAATGACAGGCTGAGAAGAGCCTTTGCTGTTCACATGTATCTTCACAACCAGCATTTACGTGCGGTTAGAAATGGATGTCTAGGCCTGGACGTGTCAGGGTCACTCATCTGTCCCTAACCGCATTTAACTGCTGAGCGTGCAGATACATGCAAGCAGCAACCGCTTGCAGCCTGTCATTGTTTTGTACAGGTTGATCGGCCACTGTTGTTCACATACACCTCTCATCACAACCACAAGAATCTGCTGATTCTCACTGCTGAAATCCAATGTATGCATGTAATCACCCGTATAAAGGAAGTCATAGGAATCTGATACCTGGATTAAACCATTTATATTACTTTACTGCTGTTATAAACAAAACAAAATAACTTCCATTTTCCTTAAAGCGGGAGTTCACCCAATTATGTTTTTTTTTTATGTTTTCCCCTTAGATGGATGCTCGTTTTGTCTAGGGGAATCGGCTAGTTGTTTTAAAATATGAGCCGTACTTACCGTTTTCGAGATGCATCTTCTCCGTCGCTTCCGGGTATGGGTCTTCGGGAGCGGCCGTTCGTTCTTGATTGACAGTCTTCCGAGAGGCTTCCGACGATCGCATCCATCGCGTCACTAGTAGCCGAAAGAAGCCGAACGTCGGTGCGGCTCTATACTGCGCCTGCGCACCGACGTTCGGCTTCTTTCGGAAAATCGTGACGCGATGGATGCGACCGTCGGAAGCCTCTCGGAAGACTGTCAATCAGAATAGGAATGCCCAGTCCCGCAGCCCATACCCGGAAGCGGCGGAGAAGATGCATCTCGTAAACGGTAAGTACGGATCATATTTTAAAACAACTAGCCGATTCCCCTAGACAAAACGAGCATATATCTAGGGGGAAATAGTGTCATGTGCGGGTGAACCTCCGCTTTAAGAAAATGCTAGTTGTCTGTCTGTCTCTAGTTTCAGAACAAGCATGAAGTCACAACAGCTAATCTGCATGCTTGTTCTGAGTCAGTGATTTTGGAAAAGCTGGGTACCAACTTGACGATCAGGCATCAGCCCATAAAGTTATGAGTCAGTTGGCTATGGAATGTGTCTGGACCTGACACGTGACCGTGTAAAGTAGAGGTCATGGTGGGAGAGGTGGCTGTCCTCGCTCTTCTCTCCCCAGCCCCGCCATAGTGGTGCACACCATGTACAACATGAATAATTCTGAACCATTTTCCGAAGTGTCAGGTTTGTGATAGTGACCACTTTCTTCCTCGTCACTGTCTGCTTCAGTGGTGCTGAACTTCAATCATCCAGGTCTTCCAAGAGCATGTTTTTCAAATCTTCTTACAGATCTCTAAATGAGATCATTTGAAATGTCTTCATGAGTTATTATTTAAAGCTAAACCCTTGGCAGCTTTGTATGGGGAACATATCATTAAAGCCTGACCCAACATAATTTTTTAACCTCCAGAAGGTTTATTGCTGTGTCAGACTCCTCTGGTGAGATTTCCCTCTGTCTCCCAGTGACTCCTCTTTGACACCAGGAGAAGGAATTATGGGAATGGGATCACTGGAAGACAGAAAAAACAAACCTAAAATAGGTTCTATTCTTTAAAAAAAAAAGAAAAAATTGAAAATGTGTTTTCTTTGTTATCACTACATTGGAGACATTTAGCACTGACTAACCTTCCCTGGGACTGATTGGCTGCAGCAACTGATCACAAAACTGGCTAACATGTCCTTTTGACAGAAGTCAATTAAACAATCTATTTTTGTTGAGTGGGGGAGCCCACACACTGAACAAAACTTGGCTGGTCCCTTCTGAACTAGTTGAATTTTGATTAGTGTTTGGCCAGCTTTAGAGACTAGTAGAGAAAAATACCTGTTCTGCTGCCAAAAATTCACTTAGCTCCTAAACCCTGCAGTGGGCTGACGAAACAAAATATTATTGTTGACTGAGTGGTGCCAGCCCTGCCCAGCATCTTTTTGATAAACTACTCAAGCCACTCACACACTCAGATTTGTACAACATAAATACTAATCATTATGTAGTCCAAAATAAGAACTAGGGACATATAGGCCCAGATTCTCGTAGACGTGCCTATCTATAGGCGGGCGTAGCGTATCTCAGATACACTATGCCGCCGTAACTTAGTGAGGCAGGTCCCGTATTCTCAAAGAACTTGCGCCCAAAGTTACGGTGGCATAGTGTAACTGTGCCGGCGTAAGCCAAAGTAGGCTAGTGTGGGCGTGTTTTATGCTAATGAACCGTGACCCGACGCGATTGACGTTTTTAACGAACGGCGCATGCGCCTTCCGTGAACGTATCCCAGTGCGCATGCTCAAAATTACGCCGCAAATAGTCAATGCTTTCGATGTGAACGTAACTTACGTCCAGCCCCATTCACGGACGACTTACGCAAACGACGTAAAATACGACGCTGTTCGTACGTTTCCGACGTCCATACCTAACATGACTTACCCCTGCTTTATGAGGGGTAACTTTACGCCGGCATATGTCTTACGTAAACAACGTATCTTGCTACGCAGGACGCACTTACTTTCGTGAATCGGCGTATCTAGCTAATTTACATATTCAACGCGGAAATCTACGAAAGCGCCACCTAGCGGCCAGCGTAAATATGCAACTAAGATACGACGGCTCAAGAGACTCGTATCTTAGCCAAATTTATGCGTAACTGATTCTAAGGCCCCGTACACACGACTGGATCGATCCGCTGGGATTGATCCGCGGATCAGTTCCAGCAGATAGATCCGGTCGCGTGTACGGCCTAGCGGACATTTTCAGGCGGATAAAAATCCAGCCGACGGATTCCCAGCGGATAAAAATTTCTTAGCATGCTAAGAAATCTATCCGCTGGAATCCAGTCCAGCGGACTGATCCGGTCGTCTGTACAGACTCACCGGATCAGTCCGTCCGCTCCCATCCCTCGCATGCGTCGTAATGATTCGACGCATGCGTGGAAGTATTTACCTCCAGGGTCGCGGACGTCGCCGCGTCATCATCGCGGCGACGGCGCGGCCACGTCACCGCGGATGTATTCTGCGGGGATTTCGATCTGATGGTGTGTACAGGCATCAGATCCAAATCCACCAGAGGATTTATCTGCTGGAAACGGTCCGGCGGACCGTTTCCAGCGGATATCCTCTCGTCTGTACGAGGCCTAAGAATCAGTCGCATAGATACGACGGCTCTCATTCGGACTTACGATGGCGTACATGGCGGTACGCCGTCGTAAGTCCTTTGAGAATCTGGGCCACAGTGTGCAAAGGTCAAAGGACAGTTCTGAATTTCTGGCAAGGTTAACAAACAGTGAGCAAATAAAATAAGTTCATACTTAGGATTTTCATCCTCTTTAACGAAGCTAGTGTAAGTACCAGAATCTGTCTTGATTTTTGCCTCCTGTGATCCATTCTACAATAAAGCTTATACTGGGAGAGGAAGGGGGAAGCTCTAGGAGGGAATCATACTCTTTTACATGCACATGTGATGACAGGGAACATGCTGACAGGAGAAAAGAGTAAATATAAGGATGACCTCATCAGTGTGCTGCTTCTCCAGTTAATAGGTTGCGGGCATGTTCTTGACCATGCCATGGGCTGCTGTGGCTGCAGTGGAGGTCAAGAACCTGGCTCTGCTGTTTGGTAGGGTTTTCTGGATTACAGAACTGACTGTATAAAGTTAAACATTATTTGGCAGGCAAAACAGTTACCTTATACACTATATTGTCAAAAGTATTGGGATAGCAGATATAACCAGCAGTAAAATGGTATTCCGTCAGCAGGTAAACACTGGGTAATCACAGGCTTCAACAGTGTGTCCTCAGATCATAGGAGCGCTAACCGATATCATACGCTTACGCTCCGTCTGTAACACGGCAAAGCGCGGTGATGTACAACACTTACGACGGCACTAAAAAGGGGAAGTTCCATTCGATTGGCGACACCATTTGGGCTGATTATGCAAATTTCCCTTCTCATAAGCTGCTTCTGAGCATGCACGTTTTCTCCCCATCGTTAAAGCCTACACACGACTGTTTTTCACGACGTGAAAAACGACAAGAAAAAATAGAGCATGTTCTAAATTTTTAATGCCCATTTTTCCCCTTTCGAGAAAAATGCTCTGGAGGCTACACACTAAACACAATTTAAAAAATTTAATTTTTCCCATCATGAAAAACGGTCGTGTGTACGCGGCATAAGTATCTGAATTTAGATGGAGTTAGCTGGAGTTAAGAATCTGCTAAGCAAAGCATTGCAGCCATGGCATGTGAACAGCCCTGCCTGGCTGTGTTGTTAGTATTCAGGACTTGGGACATTGGACATTGCCAAACTAATGAAAGGAAACATGTAATTCCATCATTGAAGAAAAGGGAATTGCCAAATGAAAAAATACGACAAAGACAGCGTAGTAACCATAAATCCTTATAAATAGGCCTTCTGGTTTACACAGTTCGGGAGCTGAAATGTGATCCAGTTAACGGCCTGTACCAGTTACATTTATTTATTGATCTAGATAATTTGTGAATATTGAAAGCCCACCACTTCCCTGCAGAAAAGAAACTGGCATTCCACAGACCTCAATAGGGATCAGTGTGTTCTGTGTAGCATTGAATGCCTGGACTTTTTTCAGCTGAAAGTGGGATCTTTGAGTCTGCTCTCTGTGATCTTCCTGCAAGGCTAGAAGGTGTTGATAATTGATAGTTTGGGATTTAGACTCCGAGACACTGGAGCTTACTCATTCCTAGACTCTAACTAACATGCTTGTGTTTCTCTCTCTCTCAAGGGTCCTCCAGGTCCTCCCGGTTTACCAGGTCCCCCAGGGAAAAGAGGTCCAAGGGTGAGTAATTGGCATATCACGTTTCACATCTGTTTTCTTCGTACTACCTGCTAATAGATTTCATTTCATTTATCCTTGGTGAACAGGACACACTTACAGATCTTTCTAGAGACGAGTTTTTAAATGCTGGAATGTATGACTTGACGGAAAGTCTAAGTGGTGACTGTGTGATTTCGGCATGTAAAGTTCTTTTTTTTCCAACATAAATTCAAGTTTACCTGTCAGCAGAATGAGATTAGAGGTTTTTATTTAACCTAAAGGACTGCAAAACATAAATTATACATTTTTTTTAATTCAAAAGTGCTTTTAGCAATAATGATGGATAAACATTTAAAAATATAAAGGGACATACCCAACTGAGTATTAAAAATAGAGGTGGTAAAATTGGCAGTGAAAATATTTTTTTTCAATCCCATTGGTCCTTGAAACAAACTACAAATGCCTAAGAATGGTGGCTTAATGAGGCTTTTAATATGCTTTAATCTAGTCAAAAGACCCCATGTAAAATATCACAGTATGGTGGGAGTGTCATGGTTCTGGGCGGCACTGGGGAGCTACAGTTCATTGAGGGAACCATAAATGCCAACATGTACTGTGACATACTGAAGAAGAGCACGACCCCTCCCTTTGGAGACTATGCCACAGGGCAGTATTCCAACATGATAACAACCCCAAACACACCTCCAAGATGACCACTGCCTTGCTAAAGAAGCTGATAATAAAGGTGATGGACCAGCCAAGCATGTCTCCAGATCCAAACCGTACTGAGCAAGGTGGAGGAGCGCAAGGTCTCTAACATTCACCAGCTCTGTGATGTTGTCATGGAGGAGTGGAAGAGGACTCCAGTGGCAACCTGTCAAGCTCTGGTGAACTCCATGCCCAAGAGGGTTAAGGCAGTGCTTGAAAATAATGGTGGTCACACAAAATATTGACACTTTGTTCCCAATTTGGACATTTTCACTTAGGGGTGTACTCACTTTTGTTGCCAGCGGTTTAGACATTAATAGCTGTGTGTTGAGTTATTTTGAGGGGACAGCACTGTTATACAAGCTGTACACTCACTACTTTACATTGTAGCAAAGAATACCTCCCAACATTCTGAGAAGGAAATGAGGGATACCTTTTAGCAAAAGTATGTAGGCAAAGGACACACCCCCCTTAAAGGAGAACTGTAATTATTGGCTAAACCCACACATGTTTTTCTTACCACTACTATTTCTTTATATTGGCTTTTGGAATTTACAAATGCGGCAATTTAGTCATTCCCCCGCCTCTCTACCTCATCCAGTCAGACAAACTTCAATATGCAAAGCAATCTCTATGACGCCCATGCCAAGTGGCAAATCTCCTATGTTCAAAATGCAGGGCAGCCGTGAGCGGAGATCGCTGGAATAGCAGTGTCTACTTCAGTGATTTTCAGCTTCTGGGGGTATCGGCCAGAAAGGGTATTTGTATATATAGTTACACTGTTCCAAGGTTGACCAATGTAAGCATGTATAAAGCATCCATACTGGGAATTCTTTCTTAAGCAGAGGTTGTCGTTATGCTTTGCATAGATACAGTACAGTCCTGTACCATTGTTGGCTATTGGTCAATGCAGAAAGTTTGTAGTTCATTGATACTTTTTATTGACAAGCTTTTAGGACCTTTTGTCCCTTCCTCAGGCATTATACAGAGTGAGAATTGTACATTTAATTTACACTGAAGAGTATTTGGAGACATACTGTATCTGTGGCAGATGGTCAGAACTGCAAATCCCATTTGAGATGTCTTGCTACTGGAGCGCCCCGTAGAGCTCCAAGGAGCCACAATGTTAACCAACAATCAGAATCAGAACTATCCTGTATAAGTTATGCTGCGTACACACGACCATTTTTAATGGTCTAGAAAAAACAACGTTTTTTTTCAACCCGATTCTTGTCAAGCCTGCCTTGCATACACACGATCGTGAAAAAAAAAATTGCTCGACCAAAGCACGTGACGTACAACGCGTACGACGGCACTATAAAGGGGAAGTTCCATTCGGATGGCGCCACCCTTGGGGCTGCTTTTGCTGATTTCCTGTTAGTAAAAGTTTGGTGAGAGACAATTCGCTCTTTTCAGCCTTCGTGCTTTTCAGTCTGTTACAGCGTGATGAATGTGCTATATCCATTACGAACGCTAGTTTTACCAGAACGAGTGCTCCCGTCTCATAACTTGCTTCTGAGCATGCGTGTTTTTTTCACGTCGTTAAAGCCTACACACGACCATTTTTTACGACGTGAAAAACGACACGAAAAAATAGAGCATGTTCTAAATTTTAATGCCCATTTTTCACATCATGAAAAATGCTCTGGAGCCCACACACAATCGTTTTTAATGACATAAAAAAAAAAAAAATTCATGCCGTGAAAAAAGGGTTGTGTGTACGCGGCATTAGACATTCACAGCTCAAGATGATAAGGTGGCGTAGTTCCATTTTTTATAAGTGTCTCTTTACCATCAACCCTAGAACTGCTTTATTTTCTCTTTTTCCTCTTTTTGGGTGTCTTTTTGGAGACATCCCCATGACTGTATTCCCCAAAGTGCCTATTGGATTCCTAAATTTAGAACATTTTGCCTCCACCCTGTATTTAACACTGTTTGGTAATTGTGACGTTGTATAGTGAATTATAGTTTATGTTAATCTCAGTGCAGAAGCCTGCTGTGGTTCTATTTGAAGTGTAAGGAAGTATAAATCTCTACTGTAATTGGACCTCTTATATTTTCAGTGGTTGGGGGTTACAGTCCTCTCGTTGTGTTTTGGTCCTCAAGGCCCCTTGAACAGTGCGTGTTTTCAGCTCTCTTCACAGAACTCCGGGTGAAATAATAGAGCTCATTTACTTTTAAGCATATAAGGTAAAGCTTTGTTTACCTCGATCAACCAGTCCTGTGCTAGTTCTAGCAAAAATCTTATTTTTTTTTATAAGCTGAACTCCTGACAGATACACAGATGAGACACATACAGTATAAGAGATCTCTTTTACCTGTCAAAGGATTTAGTATTTTTATCCACTCTGACACAACGCATCACCGATCATGGTAAAGAGCCTCTCTAACAGAGGCTCTTTACCACATGATTAGCTGTGACCAATTACAACTGATAACAGCGTGAACCAGGAAGTGCCGGTAATCGGCTTTCCTAGGTTCGCGCTGACAGGGAGAGCCGATCGGCGTCTCTCCTGTCAGACAGGGCCATCTTTTCCATTGGGCACGCTGGGCAGTTGCCCGGGGGCCCTGCTTGCCTGGGGGGCCCCACCGGCTGCCCAGCAACTCCAGATAAAAAATTGTGGAGAGTGACGGGTTAGAACTGCTAATGCCCAGTTTGCGGAAATCACAGAGAAGATCTGATCCTCCATGAGTGCGGGGGGTTGCTGATGTAAGGGGGGAGTGAATGCAAAAATGTAAGGGGGCACTGATATAAAGGTTCCCCCTCCTATATTAGTGACCCCCCTTACCTTAGTGTATTTACTCTACGGAAGGTGGTCTCTGGTCACCAGAGTGCCCCCCACATCAGAGTTCCCCTTTACATCAGAGTCTGCAGGATTCCCCCTTACAATGCAAGGGGGAACTCAGTCTGCGGACCCTGATGTAAGTGGGAAAAAGAAAGCAGTGGACTCTGATATAAGGTGGTCTCTGGTCACCAGAGCCCCCCTCCACATCAGAGTTCCCCCCTTAGATCATGATCTGCAGCGTTTCCCTTTACATAAGAGTTCCCTTTCACTGTAAGGGGGATCCCTGCAGACTCTGATGTAAGAGGAAACTCTGTGCTGGCTGGGTTAGAGTAACCTGACCTCCATGTCAATGAAGACATTTTATAGTTTAAATACTGACATTTGCATTGTTCGGCACTGAAAACTGTAATTTTAGGTACTTTTTTTGCACTGGCAGTAAAAGATGTGGTTCTGCCAGTAAATTTTATAATTTTTGTCAGTAAATTCTCGTGCGTGATTGTGTAGACAGGGCCCCAGTGCACTGTATTGCCCGGGGGCCTATAATGCTCTTAAGATGACACTGCTGTCAGAGGGGGGGTGTACACTGATAATTAGCACATTGATTATCAGCGCAGCCCACACCAAAGGTGCCCACCACAATGCCAATGAGTGCCCACCCAAATTGCCAATCAGTGCCTGTCACAGTGCCAAACAGTGACCATCAAAGTGCCAATCAATGCCCATCAGTAACGCCTGTCAGTGCCCTTCACAGATGCCAATCAGTAATGCCTGTTAGTACCTCCTCATCAGTGCTGCCTATCAGTGCCCATCAGTGCCACCTATCTGTGCCCAGCAGTGTCGCCTATCAGTGCCCATCAGTGCTGCCTATCAGTGCCACCTGTTAGTGCCCATCAGTGCCGCCTATCAGTGCCCATCAGTGCTGCAGATCAGTGTAGCCTATTGCTGTCCATCAGTGCCCCCTATCAGTGCTCATCAATTGTACATATTAGTGCCTCCTCATCAGTGCCATCTTATCAGTGCTGCCTCATCAGTGCCCATTAGTGTAGCCTCATCAGTGCCCATCAGTGAAGGAGAGAACAACATTTTTATAACAGAAACTAAGAAAAACTTTTTATTTTTAATGTTGGTCTTTCTTAGTGTCTTTAGCAAAAAATAAAAACCCAAGTTGTGATCAAATCCCACCAAAGGAAAGCTCTATTTGTGTGAAGAAAATGATATAAATGTAATTTAGGAACAGTGTTGTGTGACTGAGCAATTGTCATTCAAAGTGTGACAGCGCTGAAACCAGAAAATTGTCCTGGGCAGGAAGGGGGGAAAGTGCCTGGTATTGAAGTGGTTAAAGTGGTTGTAAACCCCATTCATGTCCTGGGCACATATATCTGTAGTATTTACTTATCTCTCTCCAAAGCTCTGAGTCCTGTGTCTTTCTGCTGCTTTGTTCCTCTGTTATGATAACTTCATGATAACCTCTAACAAGTTCTCCGACACACGAGATAAAAGCAGCTGGAAAATTTGTGTTGGGAGGGAGCCTAGAGATAAATTAGCAGAGAGCTGCTCTATTCACAGTACAGCTCTGCAAGTTTCTTCGTTTTTCTACCTATGTGAAGTGGGTGGGGTGTGCCTTTCCTCAAATTATATCAAACACAGTGTATGTCAAGACTCCCCTCCCACTCCTGAATGAATGATAAAACAAAATTCAAAACACCATGTGCACTTTCTAAAGAGTGTAAAAAGCTGAAGACGGCACGTATGCAAGTAAAATGTATGTAGCAAGGTTTGCTTCATCTCTGTGTATCATCTGAGTCTGTTCACTTTACTGGGTATAGGAGAGGGTTTGCATCCACTTTAAAGAGTGCATGTTTCTTTTTATTAAATAAATAAATACTAATTGACTTTTATGTTGCTTATTATCCTGTTTGATCTATTTCCAGCAGCTTGCAGACCTAAAATATATTTATTTTATATAAGCCAGGTGTTCCCTAAAAACAAAGAAATTTGAGTGGGAGAGAGATGGAGAGATAATGCTGTCTGAATTTTGTGATCCAGTCTAGATGCACGCCTACAATAGTGAACGCTTTGAGCACTTGAAAGCCCGCTAATGATCTTTTGTAAATGTTATTATTCTGTTAGCTTTGGTGTTACATCCATATCTTGGCCAACATGTATGACTACCCTCAAAGTGTTACTAAACCCACAACAGTAAAATCAGTCTGTATATGCAGTAAAGCATGCTTGTTATATGCACTGTGGGACCTAAGGGGTTAATCCTCTGCATTGTGTAAAAAGGCTGTTTGATCCTGTATGCACAGATCCTCCTCTTTTTCCACTGACTCCAAAACAGGTCCGCATAAGACAGAGTTACTGGAGTCAGGCAGCACATGTTCAGCTTGGTGTGTCTTGCTAGAGTGGGGAGTGCTTGTGATCAGCAAAGGGCCAATCAGCATGGTCCAGAAACAGGGTCAGTGGTCCTGGATCCTGATAGATCAGCCAGTGCTGTGTGAAACTCCTCCTACAAGCTTTAATCGTGGACTGATAAAAGTCACAAGACTGCTATATACTGCTGATGAGAAAAGGCATTTAGCAGTTTATATTTTATAAAATAATTGCATTTCCTTGTTCTGTGTACTGTGGGAGACCAGATATAGTGAATGCAGACTCCTGGGTTTAGTAACACTTTAAGTCTATAGACATTGATTTCTTGTCAAAGAATAACATATGAGCTGATGCAGGTATGGAGAAAAGGCATCATTTTTAGGGTTTTGTTCACGCGAGAACTGCTTCTCTCCCCATTTAGGTCCACATCATCTTTTCTCAACCATTTTAACATGGGGTAACCCTTGAAATAACTTACTGGTTTTAGAGAACCCCTGCTAATAATTTCTAAATCTTTAACATAAAGCACATTAGTTTAGTGGTCAGTAGGAAAATGGTATTTATATTTTGCAGTCAGAGGGAAGAATCCTTTTACGGATAGCTAAAAAGATCATTGATGTCTGTGCAGGGCCGGATTTGCTCTCCCTGCCGCCCCAAGGCCAGGTTCCACAATGCACCCCCTCCCCGCCAACCAACCCCCCCCCCCCGCCCGCAAATTAACAGAGAATGTGCGGCATGGTTAGAAACAAATATGTTTTGTTTGTTTTTTTACCTTTTTATCACTTTTTTTATTTTTATTTATTTGTAGCTTGTCGCTTACTTTTTTTAAATTTTTGTATAATTTTCTTATTATTTTTCTCATTATTTTTCTTATTCTTTACTTTTTTTATGTTATTTATTTAATTATTATTTCTTATTATTTATTTATTTTGTATAATTTTTTTTTTCACTTAACTTTTTTGCTATCACACAGGAGAAAACTATTTCCTGTGTGATAGCAATTGGAGGTGACATGTTCTCTTTATTGACCCTGTCACCTCCAAAACAGGAGTCCTAGCACTGTGCTAGAACTCCTGTCACAGCTGAGATGGGAAGAGCACAGCTCTCCCCTCTCACTGTGTACATCGGCAGCAGGGACAGGAGACAGACTCGTGGCCGGGGGGATGACAGAGTCCCGAAGACAGAGCCAGCAGAGAGAGGTATGTGGGGTGGGGGGGAGAGGGGAGGACGGACGGCAGCACATATTTTACAAGTGATTTCGGCGACATCGCCACAATCTCTTGTTAACGAGCGAGTGGATTCCCCCATAACTTACCGCCCTTAACTGTATGTTCCGGGCGTCGGGGGACTCCATGCCACTGCCGCCCCTTGGAGCCCTGCCGCCCCAAGGCCTGGCCTCAGTGGCCTTGTGGGAAATCCGGGCCTGTGTCTGTGGGAACTTATTCGAGAGACAGAAATGGCTCCTTGCTCAAAAATACCCCTAGCAAGGTCTGGGGGAACTCTCTGGTTCTACAGAACCCTGGTGGAGAAACTCTAATCTATGGGAATACAAAATTATCTTGAAGTAGGTCTAAAAACCTGTCAACTCACCCCTATGGAAAGGAAGATCAAGCTGACTAAGCGGTTGGCAATACTGACTTAAAGTGCTTTTGTTCTCTGCAATCCCTGTCTAATTGAATTTTTGATGTTGTCACTGGGTAACCTCTGAGTAATCCTCTCAAAATTCAAAAACATTTGGGTAGGTCAGTTGACTTATATATGGAATGACCCTAGCAGGCATATGTGTGTGTTGCTGTAGTAGTAGACATTTTCAATGATAAAGTTCTGTGGGACAGAGACTGAATGAATGTGAAGGTGGAGATTTACATATAACTTCAGTTGTCTATACCAGTGTTTCTCAACCTATTTCTTTAAATTTAAAGGGGTTGTAAAGGTTCAGGGTTTAAAAAACAAAACAAACAAACAAACATGTCATACATGGCCCCGATCCTCCTCTTCTGGGGTCCCTCAGCAGCGCTTCTGGCTCCTCCTTTTCTCGATTGCCCCGTCGAGGAAAGGTCTCCTTTGGCACACCGCGTCCTGCTTCTGTGTCTGTTGACAGCAGGACTCGGCCCAACCCCTCGGCACCCGCATCATTGGATTTGATTAGCAGCAGGGGGAGCTGCTATCAATCTATTCAATCAGGACATGAGACAATGGTCGTAGCTGGTGTGCTCCTTTCTGTCGTGGAAAACAAGGCTCAGGTAAGTATAACGGGGGCTTGGGGGGGCTGCTGCTGAGTGGCAGAACGTTTTTCACCTTGATGCATAGAATGCATTAAGGTGAAAAACCTTGAGGGTTTACAACCCATTTGAGCACAATGTCAAGGCACCCCATTCTAAAATGTCAAAAACAAAAGTAATAGTTTTATATACAGTAATGCGGGGCATGTAGGACACCCAACGTGATTTATTCTTCCAAAGCAAATACACCTTTGCACACTGGTACTGACTAGTATTCCAATGTTTCTCTTGTTGTTGTGCAGGCACCCAATGTCCTCCTTATCAACCGATGATGTCATTGGTTGATAAGGGGGACGTTGGTTGCCTGCATCGGATGTTTTAAGGGCTGGCGACTGGAATATTATATTTGTGCACAATGAAAAATTATTACAGTACTTTGTGTAACTAAAAGGTGGGCTTGATCCACCTGTTGACTTGAATTTTTAGGCATTTTGCCAAGGCACCCCTGAAGAAACCTCAGGGTGCCTGGGCACCCTGGTTGAAAAAGGCTGGTGTATACCTTTGGTGTAAATCTTTTTGTATAATGTTTATTTAAAGTATTTTCCTTTTTTTTTTCCGGTAATGTACAGACCACAAAAAAAAAAAATACCAGTAGAAAACACGCAAGTCAAAATAGATAGGAGCATGAGTGGGCAAATTCCAGGTCTCTCAAGGTGTTTATAGTGGTACAAGGGAGATAATTTATAAATAAGGAACAGAAAAAGAACAAGAGAGGTAGTCATGAAAGTCCAGGGGAAACAATGGCAACAGCATATGTGTTTCCATATAGTGTCTGAAAGGTTAGGGGTGTTATGGAGTTTGACAAATAGGCACTCCATCGCTTGAATCTCTCCAATACATGTACCGATGTCCTTTTGTAATAGTGCTATAGTTTTTTTCAAATTAGACACTTTGACGCAGTCAGAATATGGGCTATAATCAGGGGCGGACTGACAGCTCATGGGGCCCCCGGGCAAAAGAAGATCATGGGGCCCCCTGTGTCCCCGCCCACGTTCAAGCTATATCCACACAAAGTCCCACCTACATATTGCACTGCCCACATTGCAAATAATTTCTCTACACAATGTTCAAAATAAATGTTTATTATAGGAATTTAATTCTTGCCACTGATCACCAATGTAAGCAACATTCTTCTCACTGATCACCAATGTAAGGGACATTCTTCTCACTGATCACCAATGTAAGGGACATTCTTCTCACTGATCACCAATGTAAGGGACATTCTTCTCACTGATCACCAATGTAAGGGACATTCTTCTCACTGATCACCAATGTAAGGGACATTCTTCCCACTGATCACCAATGTAAATAACATTCTTCTAACTGATCACCAATCTAAGGGACATTCTTCCCACTGATCACCAATGTAAGGGACATTCTTCTCACTGATCACCAATGTAAATAACATTCTTCCCACTGATCACCAATGTAAGGGACATTCTTCCCACTGATCACCAATGTAAATAACATTCTTCTCACTGATCACCAATGTAAGGGACATTCTTCTCACTGATCACCAATGTAAGGGACATTCTTCCCACTGATCACCAATGTAAATAACATTCTTCTAACTGATCACCAATCTAAGGGACATTCTTCCCACTGATCACCAATGTAAGGGACATTCTTCTCACTGATCACCAATGTAAATAACATTCTTCCCACTGATCACCAATGTAAGGGACATTCTTCCCACTGATCACCAATGTAAATAACATTCTTCTCACTGATCACCAATCTAAGGGACATTCTTCCCACTGATCACCAATGTAAGGGACATTCTTCTCACTGATCACCAATGTAAATAACATTCTTCTCACTGATCACCAATCTAAGGGACATTCTTCCCACTGATCACCAATGTAAGGGACATTCTTCTCACTGATCACCAATGTAAGGAACATTCTTCCCACTGATCACCAATGTAAGGAGCATTCTTCTCACTGATCACCAATGTAAGGGACATTCTTCTCACTGATCACCAATGTAAGGGACATTCTTCCCACTGATCACCAATGTAAGGGGCATTCTTCCCACTGATCACCAATGTAAGGAACATTCTTCCCACTGATCACCAATGTAAGGAACATTCTTCTCACTGATCACCAATCTAAGGGACATTCTTCTCACTGATCACCAATGTAAGGAACATTCTTCCCACTGATCACCAATGTAAGGAACATTCTTCTCACTGATCACCAATCTAAGGGACATTCTTCTCACTGATCACCAATGTAAGGAACATTCTTCCCACTGATCACCAATGTAAGGAACATTCTTCCCACTGATCACCAATGTAAGGGACATTCTTCCCACTGATCACCAATGTAAGGGACATTCTTCTCACTGATCACCAATGTAAGGAACATTCTTCCCACTGATCACCAATGTAAGGGACATTCTTCTCAGTGATCACCAATGTAAGGGACATTCTTCCCACTGATCACCAATGTAAGGAACATTCTTCCCAATTTTGTTTATTAAAAGTCTTGCAAACAAAAAGCATAAAATCACTATAAGATATACATAAATATACACATATTTACATAAATGAAAATAAATATAGCAAATCTGCTCTCAAACAAAAGACTTTACAGCAAAGCAAAAATCATGTAATCACCAGGAAAGTAAATCTTAATACAAACTCACACCACTACACCAGACAAACCTGCAAGGTCAAGAAACAAACCAGCACCCCTAATGCATGCAGCCCTTCTAAGAAACGTCCAACACCATGCATCCACCTATTTCTACCTCAATTACCCGCCGGCGCGTTACCATATCGGTTTCAAAAAGTACCGCAACTCCGCTGCAGGGCTCAGCCGCAAGAGACCAAAAGGAGGGACCGCCTCTCCACTCCCTTTTTGCCAGGTGGACATCGGCCAAAGTATGGAGCCAGGTCTCTTGCAAAAATAAAATCTCGGCATCAAACTCACTGAGCAAAAATAAGGCCATATCACGAGCCCTTGCAGATTTAATGCTGGCGACATTAATGGTCGCCACCTTTATCGGAGGGGGAACTGCCATCAGGATGATTGGGGTAGTCGTTTCTTGACCTTCACCACACTCTCATCACCAGAAACCGCTCTCTTCAAACAACGTGACTCATCCATAGATGAAAAAGAAGAAGACAAAGACATCTTTTCACCTGACAACACATTAAAGGTGTTACCAAGGGGAACCCCTCCTGGATCCGACTCTGAGGAAGAGACGACCGGTTTTCTTGTCTTTCTCTTCATTTTTTTCCTCCTCCTAATCTTCTCCCACCCCTCCTCATCCGAATCCCCATCAATGGAATGTGAAACATGGGGTACGGACACCCTTCCATCAGCCCCACCCTCATCCAGCACCCCCACATTCCCCTGACCACGCTTGCGCTGCCGAGGGGCAGGGACTGGAGGCTGAGTGGGAAGATCCGCTAAACCTGCCCCCCCAGCAGCCTCCGCCAGTCTGGAGGATCTACGAATAGATGGACTAGGGACAGGAGGGACAGATTTAGGGACCACATCTCTAGGGGGAACAGAAACAGATGTCACAGACACAGAAGGGACAGACTCAGGGACCACATCACTAAGGGGAACAGAAACAGATGTCACAGACACAGGAGGGACAATCTCAGGGACCACATCACTAGGGGGAACAGAAACAGATGTCACAGACACAGGAGGGACAACAAGAGTTTCAGTGGCCTCATCCTCCTTATCCAGCCTCTGCAGCTCAGCCACCAACCCTGGCAGGTTATGTAATGCCTCCGGGCATTGACTGTACGGGTGACCAAGTTTTTGGCACAAATTGCACCGAATGTCAGTACAGTCTTTAGCCAAATGGCCAAGCTCCTGGCACAAAGAACATTTCTTGCGGGTGCAGGTGGAGGCAAAATGGCCCTTGTCACCACATTTATTGCACACTTTAGGCTGACCCTGGTAAAAAATGGTCAGCCTGTCCCTCCCTAGAAAGGCTGAACAGGGCAGATGTTGAACAACATTTCCCTGCACCCCCAATTTTAGTGACACTGTCCAGGCCCCTGTCCATATCCCATGCTGATCAAGGACCTTCCGCAGTGGAGCGAGGACTTCACCATAGCGGCGTAACCATACTACCAAATCAGCCTCTGGGATGGATTCGTTACGCACAAGGATCGTCACTGATTTTATTAGAGGCTGCCTGGAAACCACCTTTGGCATCCAACCATTCCACTGCGGAAGGTCCCTGCGCCCCCTAAAACGTTCCCAAAATAAATCCAGACCCTCAGGCTTTACAAAGGACAAATCAAATTCCCAACTCCCAACGGGACAAATCAAAGCAAAAATGTCTGCGACTTTGAACCCCATTTCCAGGATCAACTCTGCCACCCTCCCCCTTACTGGTGGGGTCCCCTCCCCCTCCCACTTCAACTGGACCACGTTTCTTCTCTTATACCCACCAACCATCCCACCACTAAACCCCCCCAAATTGTGACCACCAACATTTGCACCATTCCCCCCACCCTCCCTGGTGCGATTCCCCAAAACCGACGCGTAACTCCCAGCAGATAAACCATTGGTTTGTTTTGAACCATCTGACACATTTGCAGCAGATATCGATTGCACAGATTTGGTCTGAACAATCGGTGAGTCTTTCCTCTGCTGAGCAGGGGGAGGAATGTCATTTTGATTTTTCCCAGCAGTATTAACCCCTTCACCACCCACCACATCCATTGTTTTATCATTACTGTCATTCTTAGTACTTGCTGGAATATTCACAGTTCCTGCAGTTTTCCCAGCAGTGTCAGTTCCCACTGCTGTGCTTGTAGAAGCTTCAGCTGGTCGGTTCTCTTCTGTCAGGACAGGGTTGTCATCAGGGGATAGTGCAGGCTGGTCTGACACTGCAACAGGTGAAACCTCCATTGCTTCTTCCACTGCACATGGTGCAATATGCTGATCCCCTCCCCCACCACAGGGAGGCTCAGGTGAGGCAATCTCATTGCTGGTAACAGGCATACCTTGTACAGAGGAACTACAGGTCCCAGCAGAAACTCCAGGCAGCGCTCTGCACAAGGCCTTCCCTTTCTGCTCCTTAGTCAGGACACCGTCCACCACAGCAGGTTGGGCAGACATGTTGGAAGGCAGTGAGGTGTGCTGACATTTCTCCACCTGTACTGGCTTGGCTTCAGGGACTTCTGTATTAGCAGGCTTGTTTGCTCTCAGGGGTGACTCCATCTCCTGGATACATTTCAGGGTGCCATGCCCACTCTCAACCCCCTGGCTGGTTGCCATCGGCGATTCCAAGCCCTGACATGGAGGGAGAGGTGCAGAGGCAGATGGACCCGGGTCATCCATTATCTGAGGCTGGTCCCTGGAACTTGCTGTCTGGCTGGCAAATCTCCTCTCATTATCAAACTTTTCTCCACTTTTATCTTTCAGCTTTTCCAATAATAAAGATTGTTCCTTTACCTTTTCCTCCAATTCCTGCAACTCAGGCTTCATGGCCAAACGATTTTTACTCCAGGCCTGGAAGTACTTGATTTTGAAGGATTTGTGTTCAGCCTTCAAAATTTTAAGTTTTTCTTCAGCTCTTCCAATCGCCCTAAAACGATCAATGCTCTTCTGACTGAAGACATTCGCATCCACAGCAGGGCCTGGATCTACAGACAGATCCTCCACCTCCTCCTCACTAGGCCCCGTATCATCAGGGGGATCCGTCCCGGGGCCTCCCCCAGGATCAGGCATTATTCCTGGGCCAAGCTAGCAGGCAAGGCCCAGGCTTGAAAAAGGTTGGATCTCTCAGAGAGCTCCTTGGGTGTGTCCTCCTCCTTCTTCCCACTGATCACCAATGTAAATAACATTCTTCTAACTGATCACCAATCTAAGGGACATTCTTCCCACTGATCACCAATGTAAGGGACATTCTTCTCACTGATCACCAATGTAAATAACATTCTTCCCACTGATCACCAATGTAAGGGACATTCTTCCCACTGATCACCAATGTAAATAACATTCTTCTCACTGATCACCAATCTAAGGGACATTCTTCCCACTGATCACCAATGTAAGGGACATTCTTCTCACTGATCACCAATGTAAATAACATTCTTCTCACTGATCACCAATCTAAGGGACATTCTTCCCACTGATCACCAATGTAAGGGACATTCTTCTCACTGATCACCAATGTAAGGAACATTCTTCCCACTGATCACCAATGTAAGGAACATTCTTCCCACTGATCACCAATGTAAGGGACATTCTTCTCAGTGATCACCAATGTAAGGGACATTCTTCCCACTGATCACCAATGTAAGGAACATTCTTCTCACTGATCACCAATGTAAGGGACATTCTTCCCACTGATCACCAATGTAAGGGACATTCTTCTCACTGATCACCAATGTAAGGAACATTCTTCCCACTGATCACCAATGTAAGGGACATTCTTCTCAGTGATCACCAATGTAAGGGACATTCTTCCCACTGATCACCAATGTAAGGAACATTCTTCCCACTGATCACCAATGTAAGGGACATTCTTCCCACTGATCACCAATGTAAGGGACATTCTTCTCACTGATCACCAATGTAAGGGACATTCTTCTCACTGATCACCAATGTAAGGGACATTCTTCTCACTGATCACCAATGTAAGGGGCATTCTTCCCACTGATCACCAATGTAAGGAACATTCTGCCCACTGATCACCAATGTAAGGAACATTCTTCCCACTGATCACCAATGTAAGGTGCATTCTTAGTGTACAGATGACAGTATCAGGCCGCTTTCACACTGGGGTGGCGGCAGCGGTAAAGCGCCGCTATTTTTAGCGGCGCTTTACCGTAATTTTTGTGGAGATATTCGGCTGCTAGTGGGGCGCTTTTAACCCCCACTAGTGTCTGAAAAAGGGATAAAACAACCTACAAAGTGCCGCTGCATTTCAATGGGAATAGATGCTGCTTGCAGGACATTTTTTAACGTCCTGCTAGCGCATCGCCTCAGTGTGAAAGTATCTGGCTTTCACATTTACACTGCAGGGGAGACATTTTTCAGGTGCTTTACAGGCGCTATTTTTAGCCCAAAAGCGCATGAAAAACATCCCAGTGTGAAAGGGGACTTGGGGAAAAGCACTCAGTGTATACATTTCAATGATTTTATGTAATTCATATATAGGGAATAACACTCACTTACGCCCAGGTTCACACTGACAGCAGGAATTAAATCATGCAAGTTCAGCTAAACTCGCACGATTTCATACCCGCACGTCAGTGCGAGTTTGGCGGGCGATTTCAGAGACATCTGAGCGGGTTGCTGCACAGATGTCGATGGAAATTGCACCCCGAAGTCAGCAAAAGTTGTAAAGAAACTACTTTTGGGAATCGGTGCAGGGCCACAAATGGGGCATCACACTGATTCAGGTAGTGCCTTTACCATGCGATTTGACATGTCAAATCGCATGGCAAATTGCTCCTATGTAAACCAGAGCTAAGTGCTATTCCCTATATATATATATATATATATAACACTGATATCTATACACTGAGTGCTGTACCAGATATCAGTGTGCATTAGTGAATAGCACTTGATCTGGTAAATAGGCACAGCACAGGGCAAGAAGGAAGGAACCAGGAAGTAACACTCAGCATGGCTCTTAGAACAACACACAGACACAGTAACTGCACTGATTTCATTATCACACTGACCTCCTGCTGCTGCACAAGGCAGATCAGTGTGGATTGATGCCGTTTGAAATTCCAAGCTGACTCAGTCAGCTCTCCTCTATATGAATTGTGCAGTGCTTTCTGCCTCAAAGGCTCCAGCTCCTTCACAGACTGTAACCCACGGCAGACTTATGGCCCCGCCCCCTCAGCTGGATTCCCCAGGAGAGAGCAGAGGGGAGAGGTGGCTGGAGCGCCTGTCTCAGAATATCCCCGCACGGCTCAGGGCTCTGATGAGCCACCCATCCCAGCCAACAAACACCTCTGAGCTGCTCACACAGCCACAGCCAATGGTTCCATAGCACTGCTTCCTCGGGGGTACAGTTTTTTATTTTATTGTGCATAATAATCAGCGCTGCTGCGGGCACCTTCAGGGACAGACTGAGCCGGCCGGGCCCCCCTCCCCACGGGCCCTCGGGAACTGCCCGACTCACCGAATGGTCAGTCCGCCCCTGGCTATAATTTGATTAATACTAGAGGGCACACCTTTTAAAGGAATTCCTAGAAGGTAATGCAAAGGTTTGGGAGATTTTGCAATCCAGGCCATCACTGTATGCCACAACTATTCAAGTTTGTGTCAAATCCATAAAGATAGTATAAAGTACCCACTGATTTTCCGCACACACCTCCAGCACAAGTTGGAGGTTAAAGGGTAGATCGCATAGATACGTTCTGAAATATAGTGCCACCAAGAGATAATTCTGAAGGCATTCTCTGGGTACAGCCAGCCATATGCCATATGGTTTGCCATGTTGCATATTGAAGTTCGTAGCCTAAATTTGTTTCCCAGTAAAGCGCGTATTCATTTTTCGGGAACAGGTCAGAAGGTAGGGCCACCAATAGTAAATATCTGCGATTAACCATTTTCTGGATGGCCCTACCATACAGGCCCACTCAAAAAACTTGGCCATTGAAAACTCTTGGGTAGGAGAGAGTGTTTGAGCGTAATGGCAATTGATCCAATCTTTTTGACATGCTGTTTTCATTAACAGTAACTTATGCTTAAGCATTTTTTTTATTTTACAAAGTTAAAAAAAGGCTCAGCTTTAAAACAGGTGTTCTAAATGCAGCTTTAAAATGATATAAAGGCATAGGCAGTAAAAAAAAAAAAATATTACAGGTTTACTGGAACACAACTTTACAAATGATCATCAATATACCCTTGTAGTACTGGTCATACACAATAGTGTGGAAAGAGGGTTGGGGACAAAACATCCTTCTGCTGCTGAGCTGTTTCCTTTCTCATAACTAGAATTTATGGAAGCTTCTCTCTTTGGCCAACTGAACTAAGAAATAATACAAGGAGCATCCACATTGTTCAAAAACTGCCTGATTCTTATTGTCATCCCTTACGACCAGATGCCATTCCTATTGATTGTTTTGGAATTGAACATATTGAACTTGTTTTGTTTCAGCAATTAAAATGGCCAAATTCCAGGTTGTATTTTGGGTTATTTAAGGAGACGGGGCCATTCAAGCCCAGCCAACTGTCTGTTTGGGATCATAAAGCATTTGCATATGTGCCAGTGACGAGCTGGGAATGCAAGTTTTGACTTTTAAAGGTGTACTGCCAAACCTAGCTGGAGGGAAGGAGGAAGCAGTGCCTTGTTTAAAATTGTTGGGTAATTGTAATACAAACTACTTAGGGCTCTTCACCAAGACATGCAGTGCTTCCACAATACCTGCCCCATGCACTGCATGTTGAATATAAATGCCAAGTGAAAGCAAAGATAGAATTTAATTGTTAATTATGGCAGGAACAAAGGGCCAGATTCACAAAAGGGATACGACGGCGTATCTGCTGATACGCCGTCGTATCCCTGTTTCTATCTATGCGACTGATTCATAGAATCAGTTACGCATAGATAGGCAGAAGATCCGACAGGTGTAATAGTTTTACGTGAAAAATGGTACTACAGCGCTAGTTAAATATTTAAAAAAATGCCATTAACAAAATAACCAAATAATAAACGCAGCAATAAAATGATGTAGGTCAAACAAATAGTGCAGAAAATTATGTATAATATATTGCGCTGAGTATTAACTAAGATAATGTGAAAACCCCAAAGTATACGTGATTCAATATATACAAGACCCACAAACAAAGGGAAAAAGACAATTAGTCCAGTGGATACACCAGAGTTTCTTCCGTGCACAACACCCTGTGTAATGATTGAGAGATGTTTGATCTAATCATGGGTTACCCATGATTAAGTCACGTGTCTAGTGACGTAACGCGTGGGGGAGAAGCTACGAGCGGGACGGATCGCAGACCCGAATGAGGAGAGCTCATCAGAGACGCTGAGCGGCTAAATTTGAAGGATTGGTGCTAGGTTATCCTAAATGCTGTTTTAACTCGGCGGATTCGTGAGTGAGACCTAGTCTGAAATTTTCTACTTATATTTGTTCATGCCATTTGCGCTATGAAGATTTTTCTCTTGTTTCTTCTATGAGCTGTATCAGTGTGGAGGAAGTGCTGCACATATGAAACAGAAGTCTGCATAGTGTGATTAGATCAAACATCTCTCAATCATTACACAGGGTGTTGTGCACGGAAGAAACTCTGGTGTATCCACTGGACTAATTGTCTTTTTCCCTTTGTTTGTGGGTCTTGTATATATTGAATCACGTATACTTTGGGGTTTTCACATTATCTTAGTTAATACTCAGCGCAATATATTATACATAATTTTCTGTAATAGTTTTACACTGTCGGATCTTAAGATGCAGTACCGTGGCCGCCTCTGGGGGGAGTTTGCGTCGTAAACCAGCGTCGGGTATGCAAATTAGGAGTTACGGCCGATCCACGACGGTTTTTCGCGTTCGCTACGTCGCCGCTAGTCAAGTCGCCGTTCAAAAAAATGACGTCACGGCGTGCAAAGCATGGCGGGAGTTCGGAAACGGAGCATGCGCGGTAGGTCCGGCGCGGGAGCGCGCCTAATTCAAATGGCACACGCCCATTTGAATTGGCCCGCCTTGCGCCGGAGGCCGCGGGCGTAGTTTTCATCGCAAGTGCTTGGTGAATCAGGCACTTGCGATGAAAAATTGCGGCGGTGTAACTTATCTAGGATAAGTTACGCCGCCGTGATTCTACGTGAATCTGCCCCAAAATCACTTGAAAGCAGCCTTTCTCAAGATTTTTAACCTGGAGGAACCCTTGAAAAAATTCAGATCTTGGGGAACCCCTAAAATATTGAGGAACATTAGATTGCGTTTAGTGCAAGACTAACGCCTCGTACACACTGCCGGGATTCCCAGCCAAAAGGTCTCCTCACAGTTTTCCTGTCGTGTATACGAGGCAATACTCTGCTTTGATGTTCAGAATAAAAGCCACTTTGCTTTGGTGTTCTCTGCAAACTTAAAGCTAGCCATGGACTTTTAGTAAATGTTTCCGTTCAGCCAGGAGCCGGAAAAAAAAAAATGATTCCTTCATACAAATGGGGTGGGTGGACATAGCATTCTGACAACAGGACCTCATTGAAATTTGGCAAGTCCCTGCTAAACCAGCCCATTTTCGATCCGTGTATTGTCTGCTTTGGAGTCTAGGTCCAGGGCAATGCCCAGGCTCATCGGTGATTGCAACATTTTTATTCGACAGATGCTGAACTTGTCTCATTTCGATCATGTATGACCATCTTAAGTAGAGTCTAACCACTAGAACCATGCAGTCCTAAAACGTTCTTCTTTGTTTTTCAAGGTTGCTGTGAGCTCTTCTCTAACTTTGATCTTGTTAATTTTGGAAACCCGCATTTTTATTGTTGTCCGTGATGCCAGAAAGCTGTAGTTTCCAACTTTTTCAGCAGCTATGCCTGCTGATCTTTGCTGGATTCCTGTATAATCGTTATTCTTTAGCATTACCATACCTGTGGTATTTTACTGATCTTGTACATCAAGGCATTGTACCGAAGATGATAATGAGGTAGAAAACCTGTCACAGCAGTAAATGACATCAATCTTTGGAAGTGACAGTTATGAGAGTTTTATGAGGGAATGGCCAGTGCAGAGGTCATGACTTGTTCCCACTTGCTGCTCTCATCTAGTTTCTAGAACTTTTTTAAAGATGCCTTATAGATGTGTATGTTTTTCATAAATGTAATAGGCAGCTTCTAATGCCTTGTACACACGATCGGAATTTCCGATGAAAAAAGTCAGACGGAATTTTTTCATCGGATATTACGACCGTGTGTGGGCCCCATCTGACTTTTTTCCATCAGAGTTTAGAAATAGAACATGTTTTATTTTTTTCCGATGGAAGAAAATCCTATAGGAAATTCTGATCGTCTGTGCGGAACTCCGACAGAAAAAAAACGATGCATGCTCAGAATCAAGTCGACGCATGCTCGGAAGCATTGAACTTAATTTTTCTCCGCTCGTCGTAGTGTTTTACGTCACCGCATTTTGGACGGTCGTAATTTGGTCTGACAGTTTGTATGCAAGACAGCTTGAACAGAATTACTACGGAAAATTCCATCGGATTTTAATTCTGATCGTGTGTACAGGGCATTAGGCTTGTAAAACCTATAGTACATGATAGCTTTCATAAAAGATCTGCATTACTGATGAATGTAAACCTTATAGTATGTGTTTTTCTGATACACATTTGTATATATTCTTTTGTTCAATAAAACAAATATTGTGTATAGAACAAAGCAAAAAATCCTTGCGCTCACACTACCAATTATAAAACATCGCTGTCCCACATACTACTGCTGGAGTAGCTGCCACCATAGGTATGCGCAGCCTATTGCATTAGGATGTGCACCCCAAAGTTTAAACACACATGCGCTGTAGTGCAGTGGATGGTGTCAGTAGAGCAGTGGATGGTGTCAGTAGGGATGAGATTGGTGTCTGTAGTTTTTTGTTTTTATTATTTTATTTTGTTGTTATTGTTTACCGTTTTATTTTTTTTATTAAATCTTTATAATATAATTTTTTTTATTATTATGTTTTTTCACAATTTGTTAGGAGCCCCATTAAGGGGCTTTGATGAAAAAGCAGAGAAAGGGACTGAGGACAGAGATTCCCCAGTTTCTTTCTCTGTAGCCTCAGCTGCCACTGGGGTAGGAGTGTTCAGCAGGGGGAATCTGCATCCCACGGGAGTATTAGGGTGTGCCCTGGCACACCCAGCACACCCTGTACGCACGCCTATGGCTGCCACCCAGTGGTGCACGCACCACACCACATGCCCAATATTATCAAATCAATCTTCCTGCATGAACTGTTACTTATTGAGGACTGAGGTTTGGAAGAGCCTATGGATCTAGCTGAACCATGCTTAAGAGCACTAACAAGCGTATATGACCCCCTATTCAATTGCGGGATCCACTGGATTAGGTGAGCGCATACCCTAAGGGGGTATGAAGGTGTAAAGATTTAAGAAGATTCACTCACTATTATTTGGTGGAATTGAAGAATATCTGCATATTTATTTATATATCGTTTAATATATTTGCACATTTAAATATTTTTAACTTTTTGGCACATATGTACTATACTACTACTGTATAATGATGAATTATTCTATATGAGTAAATATATATATATATATATATATATATATATATATATATATATATATATATATACCGGTATATATATGTGTGTATTTAAGTGGACACAGAGATTTCATGCATTTATTTATATTGCTTGGAAGTACTTTATGTAGTATAGAGTATTCTTGATTTTTACGTATTGTACATAGTCTTTTTCTTCATGTAGGCAGCCAGCATTACGTAACATGACCACCTCCACATATAATACTTGTACTCTGACAACCCATACTACACTCCTAGACTGAGAACCACATCCTGCATTCCACTACACTGACCATCAGACTTAACCCTCTTCCCCAACTCTTTCCACTGAGCCACATCCTGCTCCCCAGTCCTCAGTCTTCATCTGTATTTTGCACTGGTCTAATAGACTCATCTCATTCCTCAATTCATGGACTGACAGCCCCCTCCTGGCCTCCACAAACCAGCAAACACACTAAACACTATGGAATGACACCGGTTTCCTTCACTCCTATCTGTACCCCAACAGGCTTATATTAATTACATATGAAAAGCATATACAGTTGAGTAGAAATGGTATATAGTGTGGTTACATGGAAAATCCCATTGGCATAATCTTCTACATCATTGTAATTTCTAGTGAGCACCAATTGGCATCCACTCAGATCAGTTTGAAACTAGTAAAAAAGGTGGCAGGGCAGTCACCAAAAAAATAGAAAAGGTCCCTTAGGCCTGGTTCACACATATGCAGGTTGCAGTTTGAATATTCCAGGTGCATTTTGCATTTTTCAGTACACATTTTTGATCCTTTGAAGTCTATGGAACCAAAAACCAGAAAAAGCCCCTGGCTCTTTCCATAAAATGCACAGATGTGAATGTGACCCATAGGAAACCATGTTAAATGGACTGTAGTTTTTTTTTACTGGCTAACTTGGAATTGTAGTAGCACGAATTTTCAGTAAAACCCATCAAAAATGTAAATTAATAAATAAATTAAAATTAATGAATAACAAAATGATGCAGCTGAGGCCTTGTACAGACGAGCAGACATGTCCGATGAAAACGGTCCGCGTACAGTTTTCATCGGACATGTCTGCTGGGAGGTTTTGGTCTGATGTGTGTACACACCATCAGACCAAAATCCCCACGGACAGAGAACGCGGTGACGTAGACGACACCGACGTTCTCTGACACGGAAGGTCAATGCTTCCACGCATGTGTCGAATCAATTCGACGCATGCGCGGGATTTCGGGCCAGCGGACAAGTCCGATGAGTCGTACTAACCATCGGACATGTCCGACGGACAGGCTTCCAGCGGACAAGTTTCTTAGCATGCTAAGAAACTTTTGTCCACTGGAAACCTGTCCGCTAGGCCGGAAAACTGTCCGGTAGGCCCTACACACGGCCGGACATGTCCGCGGAAACTGGTCCGACGGACCAGTTTCAGCGGACATGTTCGGTCGTGTGTACAAGGCCTGAGAGTGCGGTGAATAATTTTCTTTCTGACTCATTTGCCGGAATGCAATGAGCCAGACCAGCACCTGGCTATAGCCTGCTGCGCTGATCGAGAGAGACAATACCGAGAGGATGGTTGATCAGTGAATCGACTTCTGTTCAACCACAATGGGCACACATGGATCAAAATTTCAATCCGTGTATGGACAGCTTTAAAAAAGTGGGGGTGGAGAACATGGTGGGGGGCTGGCGTGTCAGCAGGTGGAAGATAAACAGCAGTACATTGATCTTCCCCATGAAGAGCTGTGCAAGGGGATGTGTCAGCACAAGTCTGACCATTGGAGTTCAGGCAGACTGCGCTCCCAATTAGAAAGCAAAGAACAAAACTGACCACACTGAGATGGATATGCTCTTATGCCTGTTGTAGGCAGTTTGAAATAGAACAGCAGAGGGACTGGCAGGAACACCAGGGAATTTCACACAGAAGAAGCAATACAAAAAGAACACAATTCTTTTTAACACAAGTACATGGTACAGCAGTCACAGATCAGGAATATGAAATGTTGGAGTAACACACACTAAGACCCCTTTCACACTGTGGCGGTGCAGGCTTTAGCAGTAAACTAGTTTTAGTTTGCAAATTGGATGCAGGTTTCCCTGCATCCAATTTGCATGACAGGTGAGTGTGACTGGCCACAAATGCTCTTATTTTTTTTCCTTGCACGTGATTGGGTATAATGCATTGCGGCAAAACATTTGGGAAGTTTTGGTGTATTGGAAGCCTGTTGATTTCATTGGGCTGCCTTATGCAATTCACATTAACACTTGTGTGAAAGCTTGTGCATTACCATAACATATGTGTGAATGGACCCCCAATGAACACGGAACTGCTTTAAATTGTCTTTCATATTTGCCTTTACATGAACTTTTACAAAGAAAGTGCAAAACTGTGTTTTTAACAAAAATATTGCAATCCAGCAATAATTATTCTTCTGTAAGAATTTTATTTGGACTTTAATTCTGGATTTTGTCTTGCAGGGAATGGTTGGACCTCATGGCAATCCTGGATTACCTGGCCCACCTGGTCCAAAAGTAAGTGAATCTCATACAGCAGATGCTCAAGCTGTCGCGATTTCACATGATGCTTCTAAATCATAATACTGTAACTTCAGTGCTAGAGGGGAGTTTTTTCCCACATTGTAAGATATTAACTAAATTACATTGGAAAAGAGTTTCAAAGCAAGAACGTTTTGTTTTCTCTCAAATACTGCCTAGTAAAAAGGTGATGATATCGGGGAAAACTGTCAAAAAGCCCCCAAGCTTTCACACTCTAGAAGAAGTTCACCTTACCTAATACATTCAGTATGCTGCTAAGTGTGCTTACTTAAAAAAAAAAAGGATAAAAAGAAAAGTCACCTAGTAACGAGCCTAGACAATGTGTATATTTTTATGTATACAAAAATAATACTGCGCATTTGAAAAGATTATTCTCTGTGAAAAAAAGCAGCACCACAAATGTGAGATATTACTACAAAAAACAAGAAACAAAATAAAGGTGTGTTGATATTAAAAATACTGAAAAACATATAAATAAACAGTCCAGAAAAATTAGTCACTCAAATGGACTATAATGGTCAAATGGCAAACTCCATGATTCAACTGTGGATAAGGTTATCCAATCCCTTCACCAAGTGAACATGCCACCACCACAATAGATTGGATTATTACCAGAGAGCCTGGACTGTTTATTACGAAGGGTCAAACGGGCTTGCCGAATATGTCCTGGTAGGGGATGTACAAAGGGGTTTTTCGCCTTCCTCTTGATCAACAGTGAGTATAGAATTGGGTATATGGGTTTGTACGATATTTTTTATTTTATTTATTTTTATGGTTGAACTAGATGGACTTGAGTATTTTTTCAACCTAACTATGTAACTATGTAACAAAGGAACCACGTCAGGAACAACTCCAGAGCATCCAGGGGATTTCTTAATAAGTTCCTTATTTAGTACGATGACAGGAAATAATACTCATGCCCTGGAAGAAGTCCTTTTGTCAAAGAAACCGGACAGGTAGAGCTGTATGTTCCTGCTATCGTGCATTTTACATGTTTGGATGTTCTGTGTCGGGCGCCTTCTTTTTTTACCATGCAATGCTGTTTTTACTATGGATACGTGTAAGTGCAATACTTTATATAAAATGCAACCCTTAAGAGGTTTTACACTATCCAGCGTTTTATGTTTTATTTGGATGTGACTACACATTCGTCTTTTGTAAAAAGTAGATGAAAGATGGATAGCCGCACTCCAAAAAACCGTCCAGGTTGTCTTTTATTCAAATAAACAGCAAATACATCACCAAATCATAAAAACAGGAACATGGGAACAGCCGACGTTTCGCACAAGATCAGTGCTTATTCATGAGCCATGAATAAGCACTGATCTTGTGCGAAACGTCAGCTGTTCCCCTGTTCCTGTTTTTATGATTTGGTGATGTATTTGCTGTTTATTTGAATAAAAGACAACCTGGAAGTTTTTTTGGAGTGCGGCTATCCATCTTTCATCTACTTTTTATGCTTGCCTAGTGCACTGCCAGCACCCTTGGTATCCTGTCCTACACGTGTGACCATATAGTAGACCCACCTGGAGCGGTGACTCTCTTTCTTACATTCGTCTTTTGGTTGGAGTCCCCTGGATGCTCTGGAGCTCTTCCTGACATGGTTCCTTTGTACATCCCCTGCTGATGACCCCTACCGGGACATATTCATCAATCCTGTTGGACCCTTCCTAATAAAGGGTCTAGGCTCTCTGGTAAGAGTCTAACATATTGCGGTGGTGGCGTGTTCACTTGGTGAAGGGATTGGATAACCTTATCCATAGTTGAATAATGGAGTTTGCCATTTGACCATTATGGTCCATTTGAGAGACTGATTTTTCTGGACTGTTTATTTATTTATTTTTCCAGTATTTTTAGTACTTTTTTATGAACCACTTTTTGGTTATTTAAGTATTATCTTTATGACTACAACAGTGTTACTTTTTATTCAGCTAAATATGAAATATTGTACATGATTATTTTATATTTACCACATGCTGCCACTGCCAGTGGCTGGCAGGCGCTAGGTGGGAGCATCAGCTTGCTGTAAATAGACAGGAGAGATCAGATCATTCATGAACACATCCCCTTCCTCATGCCTAATAGTATTCAGTTATACATCAACTGCCTGTAAGCATGCTGGTAGTGCTTGTTTTTCCTATCAGAAAAGCCAGCATTGTCTGTACCCTGAAATCTTTGGATACATTCTGTAACATATTTAGTTACAATATAGGCTGTATGTAAATGATGAAACACTGTAAGGCATAATTTTATCTAAAAAAAAGAATTAATGTTTATCAAAAACTATTATCCTTTCTCCTCTGATCCTTAGTTCTCTCAATTCACATGTCAGTAAATGCAATCTCTATTGAAAATGTTTATGTCACACTAATATATGTCTGTTTAAGCCACATACTGGACCTGTCAGAAAATTTACCACAACCACAATTTAGAAAAAGTTGGGACAATATGTAAAATTGTAAAACAAATGGTGCAGCGCTTTAAGAAAACAGTGGGTGGGGACTTCTTCAGCGGATGCCTTCATCAGGATCCGCTGAAGAAGTCCCCACCCACTGGGACGTAACACGTACGGAGCACATGACAAGCGCAGTGACGTCACCCGCGATCATCACTCATTTGTCTACATGCCGATTCCACCAGCACTGGGATAGTGCTTTGTTTGTAAGTTTTGCTACTTATTTCCATTAAAAGTTTTATTTATTGCGGAGAGCACTATGGACATCTTTTTTATTATTACATGACATTTGCCAAATTGGGATTACTCCATTGTTTGAGAGACTGCCGTTCCAGCATCAGGATCTGGATTCATTACACCCATAAGGGGAAGCTGTTTTTGACCTTTTCCTTTGGGGGGGGGGGTCATAACAGGGAGGTGAACGGCCATCCATCACTAGCTGGTGGAGGTTCTACACTTGTCACAGGATTTCTGCATGTTTCAACACTATATTGAAGAAACCACTGATGGTGTCTGATTGATTATATGGACTGTTTTTTCTTAAAGCGCTGCACCATTTGTTTTATATTTATTCGAGGTATTTGAGATTTGACCCTGGTGTCCAGCAGCTGCTACTAGGGTCTTTTATCATATTGTGCTGATTTTTCTATCTATTTAATATGTAAAATTGACATAAAAACAGAATACAATGATTTGCAGATCTCATAACATATCAATTAATTCAATTGAGAAAATTTACCATTTTAAGAAAAGAATATGTTGATGACAGCAACACATCTCAAAAAAGTTGAGACAGGGCCATTTTTACCACAATGCGGCATCCCCTCTTCTTTTAACAACTCTCTGTAGATGTCTGGGAACTGAGGAGACCAGTTGTTGGAGTTTTGGGAGAGGAATGTTGCCCCGTTGTTGACCCATAGTCCTGGGTCTTCTTTGTTGTATTTCTTACTTCAAGATACACCACATAATTTCAAATGGTGAAAGGTCTGGACAGCAGGCAGCCAGTTAAGCACTTGGACTCTTCTACTACAAAACTATGATGTTGTCATAGATGCAGTTTGCAATTTAGCATTGTCCTGCTGAAATATGCAAGTCCTTTCCTGAAAAAAACATTATCTCATGTTGTAAAACGCTGCACAATCTGTTGGCGCTATAGAAAACCTGTATAATAATAATAATCTGGATGGGAGCACATGCTGCTCTAAAACCTGGATATATCTTTCATCACTGACTGTGCTTTCCCAGATGTGCAAGCTGCCAATTCCATATGCACTAATGCACACTCATGTCCTCACAGATATAGGCTTTGGTACTGAGTGCTGAAAACAAGCTGAAAGACTGCTCTCCTCTTTAGTCTGGAGTAGGCAGCTCCCATGGTTGCCAAAAAGAATTTCAAATTTCCATTCATCTGACCACAGAACAGTTTTCCACTTTGTAACAGACCATTTTGAATTAACTTTGGCCCAGAAAAGACAGCAACATTTCTGGATTATGTTCAGATATGGCTTTTTCATGGTAGAGGTTTACCTTACATTTTTGAATAGCAGAGCAAACTGTGTTCAAATTTTTTTTATGTATTCCTGAGTCCATGTAGTGATGTCCATCACAGCATCATGCTTGTTTTTAAAGCAATGCTGTCTGAATATTTTGATGATATTATTTACTGTAGATAATTATATATTTTAAAGTCTTTGCAATTTTGCATTGAGGATCATTATTCTGAAATTGTTTGACAATTTTTAGACACGGTTTTTCACAGACTGGTAAACCTCTGCCCACCTTTACTTCTGAGACACTCTGGGGCTTATTTACTGAAGGCAAATAGAGAGAAGAGAAGTATCCCCCCAGTCTCATACTTAGCTAGGTGGATGCAGAATGGGTCCGATGTTGCATCTGTCCCTCGCTGCCTCTACACTGAGAACCGAGCGATCGAACATCGCCAATGGCTCGTTCTCACAGCTCCCCAAGCAGAGAGCTGCTGCCTGTCAGTCAACAGCTCTCGGGTCTGCCCTTCCCCACGTTCACAGGAGCACTGAGCTGTGGACAGGTCGGGAGCAGCCGTCTCAGCCTATCAGGGGCTCGCTGAGAGGCTAAGACGGGTATCAGTCAAGGCACCTGGTGGATCCAGACTTTATTGTCATGATGACGCAGTGCCAGGACTAATTCCAGTGACGTCAGGAGTGGACTTCAGCCCGCTTTCTGCTGAAAACGGGTCACAGGAGTGCAAAACGAATTGCACTCTTGTGACCCATAGGAGAAGCCCAGCCAAATAAGCTCAGGCTGGACTTCTCCTTTAAGATGCATTTTTTATACCTAATCATTTTACTGACCTGTTGCAAATTGTTCTTCCAGCTCTTCCTTGTTAGTGTAACTTACTTTGTTGCCCTGCCCAACTTTTTTGAGTCATGTTGCTGTCATCAAGTTCAAAATTACCATATTTTTTTTCTTCAAATGGTACATTACAGTTTAAAAATTTGACATGTTTTCTATTTTCTATTATGAATAAAGTATGGGTTTGAGTTTTGCAAATAACTGCATTCTGATTTTATGTTGACTTTACAGAGCTTTTTTGGAATTGGGGTTGTAGTTTTGTTGTGCAAGGGCTTACCTAAAAGTTTTTGGACCCTTACACTGCACTTTCTTAGCTTACAAATTTGGGGTTCTCTTGGTAGCACAGGTAGCAGTGATGATAAGCACAGTAGTAGCAAATCAACAATTCCCAATCATCTACAATATGTGACCAAAAGTGGAAGGGCACCACTCTAAATTATTGAGTTCAGGTGTTTCCAGGAAAGGGTACCCTTGATGGTAAAGCATACAAAGATATTTTAGGCAAGTTTCACTTCCAACCTTGTGGTAACCTTTTGGAGAATTGCCTTTTCTGTTCCAGCATGAATGTCCATGTTCACAAAGGCAGATCCATATTGACATGGTTTGATGAGTTTGGCGTGAAGGTACTCAACTGGCCATGACCTCAGCCTTACTGAACACCTTTGGGATGAATTGGAATCCCAATTCAGAACTAGGTCTTTCCATCATCAGTTTCTGACACGTTCAACTGGATTTGTTCTTTAATGTTGAAGACCGTTCATAGCTTCTCCAAGAAATGGCATGAAGCAGCTACGAAATGTCTTCAACATTACAGAACAATCACTGTTCAGCCAACAATTTTTCATCCATCTCCCTCAAATTCAGAAGTTAGGTGTTGACGGCAAGGCAACCCATGGATCGAATTTTGTCCTATTCGGCAAGAAACAGACGTAATTCAATCTATGTATGGCCATCTTTAGGCTTAAGTTAAAGTAAACCTATACTAAGGGGAAATAGGGAGGCTTTAACCTTTGACCTCCTTCTGAAAATGCAAGTTGCCTGCTGGTCTGTGGCTTCAGTACTTCCTGAATCACTGACCTAAAACAAGTATGCAGCAAGAAAAGTTAAAACATCTAATTTGCATACTTATTCTGAGTCAGTGATTTGGGAAGTACTGAAGCCACTGGGTCAGTTTGCTTGCCAGAAAAGTTTATTCAGCAACAGCAGTTTCAGGATAATGATAACACATTACTTTTTGATTGTCCTTTTTGGCTTCTTTAAGTAGTGAATTTTCTGAATTGTAAAATAATTGGGCCAAATTATTCATAATGAAAATAATGTATCATTAAATTTCTATGGGTTAAATGTGTATTCTGTAATTTTAGATTGCCTAAAAAAAATTTGAATTGCTTGGCTGTCATACTGGTTGTATAGTTTTGCTGCTTTAGCCTTGTACACATACCCTGATGTTCTATTGTGTTCTGACAGGGGAACTGCCCACCTGCCATAACACTCCAGTCAGAGCTCTCAGCCATTGAATGAGAGTGATGATTGGGATCTGATCGGCAGACCTTTTTCAGCCATGTAACTTTGACAGAAGTTGGCCGAACGGCCGACTTTTGCCGGACCAGCCGCCATACACAGGGCCAAATTTTTGTTGAACCAGCCAATGCCTCCTGACATTCGGCCCTTGTGTACTAGGCTTAAGTGAGTCTAGTAAGTAAGAGACCTGGAATATATGTGCGGGTCTCAAGTCCTGAGTCCCTTGGTTAGGATTGTTTTGGTTCATTGGGCCACCAAAGTGTGAATTCTAAGGATCAACATGAGAGCTAGACTTTTTCAGAAGGCTGATTCATATTTTATTGGGAACCAATCACTGATTAAATAAGGGCTCCCCTCTCTTTCTGCCGCACTGAAAAGTGCTGGTTCATAAGACACGATCCAGGGTGGAAACAGACAGCGACTTTGTTGTGGTTTCTAAGACATATGTCTTCATTTCATTCACTGAATTGCAGCCAGTCACAGTCAAAAGCTTTGAAGTTAAGTAATTGTGTTGTCTGGCTATTGGAGAGCAATGTGTCGCATGTGCTTGTAATAATAACCCGAGCATGTGTTAAACAGCCGTATCAAAGCTCTCAGTTCACAGATCCCTAATACAAAAGGTTTTTTTAAGTACACCAAGATAGAAATATTATAACTTTACATGAAGTCTTCCCGTGTGAGATAAAACAGCTGTTTCAGTATGTGAACTAATCTCCTATGTAATGCGATTAAACCCTTTCCACTTACCTTATCTTTACTTTTTTGTTGTAAAACTCACAAGGGATCATGAGCTTTGGCTGGAATTACTGCTTAGCAAAGTGTGAAGCACTTTACTGGGGTGCTGTCAGGTTCATCCTTGAACTGTCAGATACAGGGGATTGTGCGGTTGTCTGAACTCTTTGTCCGTGCTTTGACTCTGCAAACCCGCCACAAAATACTCTACAGTACAGCATGCTCACATGTCAGTGAAGGTTTTCATTTATCCCAGTCATGGTATGTCTAGTAGAAGTTAATTGTAATCACCTGGACTTGTTCTGCAACTTTGAAGACGTTTGGTAGCTTGTCCAACCACTTTCCGAGTTTTAATGAGCATCAGGAAACTTCTCTTCCTTTAGGGGTGACCTAGATATCCAGGTCATGGTATATCTAGTAGTAGTAGTAGTAGGTATGTAATCGCATGCAACTGGGCTTGTTCTGCAATGTTGAGGACAATTGATAGTACATCCAAGCCACTTCTTCAGTTCTAATGAGTCTCAGAAAAATACTTTAGCATTAGGGATGTGCAAGGGCATGTTCGGATGCTCTTCCAAACCCACGTGGCCGAGCCCGCCAGGCAGCTGTAACCTGTAATGATCCAATTTCTAGCCTACTCCACAGTCGCACGTATACAAGTGGCTTGTATATTTGATATGGGTCGAGGAATACCTCGGACACAAATGAATGGCCCCTTACAGGTGGCAGCTGCCTGATGGGCTGGACCATGTAGGTTTGGAAGAGCAACCGAACACATGGCATTTATATCCACATGGTTAACACCTTCATCCAGTCACCATGGACATCCCTGGAAATCAAGCAAAAACAGAGGACCATCAAAGAGAATGGAGATGCAGAACACACAAAGTAATATAGTCATCCTTTCATGTAGCTGGAGTATCAGAAAAACTCAGAAGGTTCTTTAACAAACATTGCACCCCTGTGCCTTTTAAGCCCTGCAATGCAGGCTTGTACATCCAAAAGACTCAATACCCAAACATAAGCTAGGTATATGTGAGGAATGCAAAGGCCTATATACTGTGGAGATGAAACAGCCTCTCAACAAATAAATAACCCAACATGGGATGGCACGTTCAACAGGTCAAGGCTGAGCAGTTTTCCTACTCCCTAAGGAAAAGGGACAATCTGTTGAGAACAGTGAGGGTGTACATTTTGGACAGAAAGGACAATGTTTCCATAGGAGGTGTGAAAGAGGCCATCTACATCAAACCAAAACAACAATCATTAAACAGGGGTGGGGGCATTCAACACCATCTGTCTTCCACATACAGTGCCTTGAAAAAGTATTCATACCCCTTGACATTTTCCAAATTTTGTCATGTTACAACCAAAAACGTAAATATATTTTATTGGGATTTTATGTGATAGACCAACACAAAGTGGCACATAATTGTGAGGTGGTAGGAAAATGATAAATGGTTTTCAAAATTTGTTACAAATAAATATGTGAAAAGTGTGGCGTGCATTTGTATTCAGCCCCCCTGAATCAATACTTTGTAGAACCGCCTTTCACTGCAATTACAGCTGTAAGTCTTTTTTGGATATCTCTACCAGCTTTGCACACCTAGAGAATGAAATGTTTGCCTTTTCTTCTTAACAAATCAGCTCAAACTCTCACTGAATGGATAGAGAGCGTTTGCAAACAGCAATTTTCAAGTCTTGCCACAGATTCTAAATTGGATTTAGGTCTGAACTTTGACAGGGTCATTCTAACACATGAATATGCTTTGATATAAACCATTCCATTGTAGCTCTGGCTGTATGTACTCTGATACCCCTAACTAAAATCTAGTGGAACCAATTGTCTTCAGAAGTCACCTAATTAGTAAATAGAGTCCACCTGTGTGAAATGTAATCTCAGTATAAATGCAGCTGTTCTATGAAGCCCTCAGAGGTTTGTTTTGAAAATTTCAGGGGGTACTGATACTTTTTCAAGACACTGTACATAAAATGCTATTTTAACATCTGTACTCCTTCTCTACCACCAAGGATTATGTAACTAGTACAGGGTGGTTCCATAATTTTCACACCTCCCATCCTGACCTTAGACAATACCATCAGTCTTTTCAAGTTAATTGGTTCAAGGTGTCGGTACAAACTTTTTGGATATAAATGCTGGGGTAATTTCCTGACACATTAGAACTGAAGAAGTAGCTTGGATGAGCTACAAAACATCTTCAGCATTACAGAACAAGTCTAGTTGAATGTGATGAAATAACTACTACTAGACATTCTCACAAGCTTAAAGGAGAAGTGTGGGAAACAAAAAAAAAAAATGAAATAACATTCATATATATATATATATATATACATATATTCACCTATATGGCTGCAGCATTATTGTGATGCTGCAGATGTCCATTGGCTCTAAGCCGAGAATGTAGCAATCCCATGAACACTGCTCAGTTCTTGGGTCTGCTCTGAGCTGAGAGCGGTGATTGTCAGCCACCGCTCTCTGCTCTGCCTCTCCAGCACTCAATGGAGCCCCAGGCAGGAGAGGCGGTAGGTGCAGCTAACTCAGGCTCTCAGCTTGAAAAAAAACCTGCGTTGGTCACTCCTCCCTACTTGATGTAACTCCTTCAACCTGCTAGTGTACTACTTTGACTTCTTTCGTCACAATGTTTGAATGCTAAATCTAGTCATAAGGTTCATCACAAAAAGGTGGTAAGCAGCCCTCTGGGGATTTGAATGTTTTTTTTAGACTAGGTAAGGGGATTGGATTTGGGAAAAATAGGCACAAGCTGCTTCTGAGTTGCACTAAGATGCTTCTGAGCTACTGCTGAGTAGATTCACACTTGCACTAAGTTGCTTTTGGGTTCACCTTTAAGGTCCATTTCACACTTGTACGACCTGAAAGTTGTGTGATTTTGATGCAACTTTAAGCGACTTGAAGCAATGCCTGTGTAATCTTGAGGTCTATGGAACTCAAGCCGCATCAAAGTCGTACCAAAGCAGTGCAGGGACTACTTTACGGATATGAACAGTACTCATTGGAAATCATGGGATACAACTTGTCATGTGACTTTGCAGTCCCAAATCGCAGGACAAGTTGCAGAAGTGTTAAAGGGGCCTAATGGGGAAAAAATGAAGCTCAGGCACAACAAAGTGTATATTTTAGGGTAATTAAATTGTGAAGGTAGGGGGCGCTAAGTGAATAACGCTTGAATAAATGAATAATACACTTTAGGACCATTTAACATTGAATGACAATGTAAATTTAAAATATAGTAATAAAAAAAAAATTATATATTCAGAATACGAAATCCAGAGTCCATATATCTTCTAAATAACAACCATAGAAAGTCATTCACCACTTGAAAAGAAATCCAAATCCCACCCAATGTGCTCGAATTAAAAACCTGCTCACCAGATATCAATGACCACTTTAATTAAAAAGAAGGTCTGGAAGCACTTGATAGGAAATCCTGGAATAGATAGACTGGGGAAAATTTCAATCTTCTAGGCCAGTGATGGCGAACCTTGGCACCCCAGATGTTTTGGAACTACATTTGCCATAATGCTTAACTACACTGCAGAGTGTATGAGCATTATGGGAAATGTAGTTCCAAAATATCTGGGGTGCTAAGGTTCGCAATCACTGTTCTAGGATATGGTTTCCTCTCCACCACGATGCCCGGGATAAAAGATAAAGGGAGAACCAATAGCGTAATATTGCCTTTGTTAAAAAAGGTAAATATAAACAAAAATGCCTGCTTTTACATTTATTTGTGCCTTGTCCCGGCACTGGGGATAACATGCAAGATCGTTGGTGGGAGCGGCGCACCGCTAAGCTCATGCTGCAAGATTAGCGTGCGCTCCACACCCCTAGAGAAACAAATCGGAAGCCCGGACCCAGAAGATTAAAAATGTTCCCAGCTATCTATTCCAGGATTTCCTATCTAGCGCTTCCAGACCTTCTTTTTAATTAAAGAGGTCATGGATATCTGGTGAGCAGGTTTTTCATTCAAACACACTGGGTGAGATTTGGACTTCTTGTCAAGTGGTGAAGGACTTTCTATGGTTTTTCTTTATCAAGATTTTCACTGAAGATGTATGGATTTACAAGATTTTGTATTCTGAATATATAATATATATTTTTTTTATCACTATATTTTAAATTCACATTGTCATTCCATTTTAAATGCTCCCAAAGTGTATTGTTAATTTATTTGAGTGTTATTCACTTAGTGCCCCCTACCATCTCAGTTTAATTAACACAGTGGCTTGTCTACATTTTGGGGAGCAGCTATATAGATATCATTATTTGATCACTTTGGCACAAGGTTGTTTTATTTTTCTATATTTTAGAGTAGCCTACGTCTAGGCAAACTTTGTATGGTTTTTAATGCTGCCATTGTCAGAATCCATGGGACTTAGGGCTTTGGAGAGAGATAAGAAAACACTGCAGATATTTGTGCCCAGCTCAAATTTAATGAATCGGATTTACATTTACATCCTCTCAAACATACGCAAGAATAATAAGATGATGAAGCCGCTTTGATCTATTGGAGAAAATATATTTATTGAAAGCTATTGAAGGCAAATAAAAATATAATATATATATATATATATTATTATATTATATTGTTTTTTATATATATATATATATATATATATATATATATATATATATATATATATATATATATATATATATATATATATATATATATATATATATTAAAAAAAATATATATATCATAAACAATTCTCAGCTGTTTTGTTACAGTTATCTTGTACAGGCTCCTTGAGATAAATGTGTATATATAGATAGATAGATAGATAGATAGATAGATAGATAGATAGATAGATAGATAGATAGATAGATAGATAGATAGATAGATAGATATAGTAAAACCTTGATTTGAGAGTAACTTGGTGTGAGGGTGTTTTGCAAGGCAAGCAACATTTTTTTGTCTTGCTTCATATTTTTTTTTTTTCACTAAAAAATCGTTAGAAATTTGTGATGATTCTAAGTGAAGTGAGCTGTGAAGACTGCTGTTTTTAAAGAGCTGGAATTTGGTATTTGTAGTGGTTTTATGATTGCAGAGTGCAGAATAAGTAACAGCAGTAAAGGAATTTGAAATGTATTATGCCTTTTCGGTGTCTGTGTTTATTCCTAGAAATCCTTTTTGTAAAGTTTCCTCACATAACACATTACATTATTAAAAATACTTTTTTTGAGTACATAAACCTTGTTGATGTGGTAATAGAAGCTTGTTTTATTTTAAAGGTACCCTGGTGACACAGAAGATTAGCAACAATTAAATTTTTTTCCTAAATAAGTTAAAAGAATATCAATAATTTTTTTCTAGTTTTGGATGTTGAGTTAGACCCTCGGTCAGATTTTTACTGCTGTCTATGTCCATGCTGGGGAGGTTTGCTCTCCTTATTTATCCTGATGACCACTGTAATCTTGACAAAAAATGATGGGAAGCCCAGAAATTTTGAAATAAAATTGAGACAGCCGATGCTGATGTTTCATTCTCAAAATAGTAATTTCTTAGCTGCCTCTGCCCCAATATTTCAGGTCACTGATGTTTAAAAGAAACATGCTTCAGTTCTGCACTTCTCATTCTCTCCTGGTTCTGGCTCCCACTTTTATGGGTTGAACGAAGTGCCATTCAACCCATTTCCCATGAGCCCAGAGTGACATGAATCTATCCCCTGGGTCATCAAGGTTCCATAAACTTCCCTAAATAGGAAGATGATGCAGAGAACATCACTCACATTTGGTTGATTGCGCTGTTCTCTGCATTGTAGAATACCACCAACTGCTGATCCTGCATTAGATAATGCTGTCACATGACTGCGTCTATGACAGCTCAAAAAAGGCACTTATGCTAAAAACTGATAAAAATAAATTTTCGCTGGTGAGCCTGCTCTGGAATCGGCTTTAAAATGCATCTATGCCCCGACTATGAACAATACACTATTTTCATACATGACCATTGAAAAGAGTACAAACTCACCTCTCTAGCTGTTTGTATTGTGAACAATTAATTCACAAGGTCCTCAGAAATCATGATAAAGACTCTGAAGTTGCTTAGAAACACCTGTTGTGTGTTTACAGCCTGCCAAGATTCTGCTCTCAAAACGAATGCTGAGATTTCAATGCTGTTGAGAATTTGAAGATGCATTTCTCCACAATAACTATAGCTACAGAGATGAATTAAGCCTTGTTTTAAAGCGCTTTTACTGCTTGTTTAGAATTTGTAAATACTTTAGTGTGCATAGCGTTCATTTTAAGAACTTTCAGAATCACAGTCCCAAACTGATTTAGGCTCGGTTCACACTGCCGCGACTTGAGAGTTCAAAGTCCCATGACAAGTTGCACCCCATTAACTACAATGGAACCGCTCTAATCGGTGCGACTAAAGTTGCAATGACTTATAAAACACTTCCTGCACTACTTCGGGGCAACTTCATTACAACTTGCATTGACTTCTGGTAAGGAAGTTGCAAGCAAGCCACAATAAATTTGCGTGGCAAAGGCGCACCTTAATTTGCTTGACTTTTCCAGTGTGATCTGAGCCTTACTTTGACTTAATTTGCTACATTATTGTTTTAGGTCAGTGATTTAAAAAAATAGGTCAGCGATAAGAGCCTCAATATTTCTCCTAGCACATGTCTCCTTTTTATAGAATGTCATAACCTACCAAGATATGTTCAGTACATGGTTTCACCAGCAGATGGCATTGCAGGTGGAATGGTTGGTAATTTATATGGAAAAGCTGGGCATCTTTTATTAGGCACCTGTCCTATCACCTGTATAAAAATTGGAGCAAATAAAGACATCTGTATAGTCTGAAAAATGCAGTTAGATGCTTACAATATTTTGCTGATTCACAGTGCAAAAACATCAGTGAGCAACACATACACTTAATTATTTTATTTTGTTAAATAATTAAAGCGGTAGTAAACTGCATTTTTCTAAAATCTTGTAAGGCAATGGCATAATGTGCTAGTAGTCGTATACTAGCACATTATGAAATACTTACCTTAGAATGAAGCTCTCCAGCAGCTTCCATCTTCACCAGATCTTCCTTAAAGGTTTGCGTCCTCTGGCTGTCTGATTGGCCGTGCTGCGATGACGTCACTCCCACACGCTCGGAGCACGAAGCTTTAAAGGGACGGCACGGGGCATGCCGTCCCTTCAGAGCGCGTTAGCTGGTCGCGTCACTGGCTGCATGCAGTGTGAATATCTCCTAAACCGTGGCTTAGGAGATATTCACTACTGTAATTACAGGTAAGCCTTATTATAGGCTTACCTGTGGATACAAGATAAAAAAAAGGGTCAATAGACATACAAAGGGAACCAAGTTTATTGCAGAGTATGCAGTGTTCTCCCAGTATAGAGAATTCCCTTGTTTACAGCTTATGGAAAAGCAATTTATAGAGTGAAGGAAAAAAGAGCTGCTGATCCCACATCACACATGTAATAACTGGGGGGTAGCAGCTCCTCAACTATTATGTGGGAAGAGCTACTTTCTTGTTTTTCCACAGAAGCGTTTCTTAGAAGTCTTTTCATGAAAGGAAACATATACAAAACAAAAATAGATGCCATTCTTTTAACTTGTATATTTATGGAGAGTCTTTGATCTTCTTTTTTTTCAGGGTCCAAAAGGGGATCCCGGATTATCACCTGGACAAGCTCCACCTGGCATCAAGGTAATGACGCACATATTTTTTTCTTTTATCTTTCCAATCATTTTAGGTGTGTGTATTTTGCCCTTGCTTGTTATTATTCCCATTGTTGTATAGGATCATTCCACACAAATAATAAAGTATTTACAAGTAGTAGTTCAGGAACCAGGGCTGTATGGTCACAAGGATAGGGTTTGGGGAAAACAGAGGGTCCACACTGCTACCCCCCAGCACCTACATCTAACTGAATCATGACTGCACCAATGAAAGAAACATACGCTAGTGATGACCATTAAAGCTCAACACCTGCTTTTGTGACCCCCTTTCCTGAAGCCCGTACCACCATGCCATTTAAAAAAAAAATCCCTTTATACATACACTAAAGCGGAGCTCCACCCAAAAAGGGTAAATTCTGCTTTAACGTCTCCTCCCCAGCTCCTGTTTGGGAAATGGAGCTTTTGGGGAGAGGGAGGGGGGGTACCTGATTTTGACAGGTACCCGCTTCCACTTCTATCGCCTTAGGTGATCAGAAGCAGAAGTTCTGCTTCCCCCTCATTCACGCATGTGCAGTGGGCAGGGTGCCCATGGTGAAGATGTCGGAGCTGGCGAGGGAGGACACAGGGAGAACACGACTGGGGTGATCACATCGCTGGATCGTGGGACACCATTACGACTTTGTAGAGACTGGCATCCTAACAACCAATGACATCATCAGTTCATAATGCGGATGTCTGTTTCCTCCACAGCATCCTTGTTTGACACTCCTGTGCCCCCCTCCCTCAGCACTGGGGTGTCAATTGAGGGAGAAGAGAAACATTGGAATACTAGTCAGTTGCGGTGTGCAAAAGTGTATTTGCTTTGGAAGAATAAATCACCTCTGAGGCCCCGTACACACGACCGGTTTTCTCGGCAGAATCCAGCAAGAAACTCGATGGGAGACGTATTCTGCCGAGAAAACCGGTCGTGTGTACACTTTTCGCCGAGAAACCCGTCGGGAAACCCGTCGAGCCAAATAGAGAGCATGTTCTCTATTTCCTCGTTGGGCCATGGGAACATTTGGCTCGACGAGTTTTCTGATAGCAGAACAAGGAACTCAACGAGAAAAACGATGTGTTTTGCTCGTCGAGTTTCTCGGTCGTGTGTACGGGGCCTGACGGGTATCCTACGTGTGGATGTTGCTGTGTAAAGCTATTAGAATAGTTTTTTACATTTTATAATGGGATGCCTTGAGATTGTCTATAGTTTTAAAGGAAGTGTGAGAAACACTGCTGTTGATAATGACACCACATAAACAATTACATAAAAGCATATCATTTACTGTATTATACACAAGATTTAAGATCACATATAACACAGGTCCATTATAGGGTTCACACATTTTTTCATCCAACAATCCACTTGTGGATTTAGCGTGTTTCAAATGATCTTCTTCAGGAACAATGTGAATGAGATCAATATAATGGAAGCCAATCTCTTAAAATCAAAAATGTGCAAGATCTGCAAAAAGAGGGCCACACAAGGGTGGTGAAGGGCTGAAGAACACCAAATTCCTACCCAGGGATACTGTCACAAAAGCACAGGCCCATATTGCTCCATTTTCCAAAGGGGTGACCCCCCCATATTTTTACCAGGTAATGGTATAACGTTGTCTATAAGGGATCAGAGGTAGTCAGGGGGCCCGTAATTGATCATAAGGTACAGCAGGTCATCCAGTGTATCCAAACAGCATCCCACAGCAGACAGATTATGTACTCGCCACCTCTTATAAGTCAAGGCTATTCATTTTGCTCTGTTGCTATCATTAGGCAATGATTTTGTAGATATTAATCACTGTTGAATATGTGCATGTTACTCAAGTTCACCAATATGCTTTCTATGTTGTAGGGAGATCAAGGGCCGATGGGATTGATAGGAGATCGTGGACCAGCTGGTCGGCAGGTAGTGTACATTTTTTGAATGATAAATGTTAATTAATGTTAATAATTTTATATTATAAAGAAAACATTGCATAAAATGTATAGACTTCAATAATCCCATATAGGTCCCCCATCTAAAGCCATAATCACCGAATCTGGCTATAAATGGAGCAATACAAAAATTCTACAGCATACGATCCAACTAGTCAGCACAAAATTACCCAGTTTTTCCTTTGAACGGTTAAAGAAGAATTATTGTTATTTTTTACTGTTTTTACTGTTCTGTCTCCTATGGGACAAAGTAAATTTGAATATTTGAAAATGACAAATTCGAAAAATAAAAAATTCGAAATTTCGAAAATTGAAAAATTTGAAAATTCGGAATTTTGAAAATTTAAAAATTCGAAAATCAAAAAAATTCAAAATTCAAAATTGATAAAAAACTGAATTTTTGAAATTCGGAATTTAAGAAATTCGAAAATTTTAAAATTTGAAATTTCGAAAATCTAAAATTAAATTTTTTTTTGAATTTCCGAAAATATGTTTTATTTTCATTTTTGTTTCATTCGTTTTTTTTCGGAAATTTCGTTTTTTCCGTTTTATTTGTTTTTTGCTTTTTCGGAAATCCGAAAATTCGGAATTCCGAATTTACGAATTTTCGAATTTCCAGAATTTACGAAAAAAGCAAAAATAAAATGGAAAAACTTTTTTTTTCAATTTTCTCGAATTTCCGAAAAAAAAAAAAAAAAACGAATGAAACAGAAACGAAAAAACAAACGAAAATAACATAAACATGTCTAGCTGCCAAAGGATGGGAACCTGAATTGTACATAAGATTGTGCTTATTGAAAAATCTGATGATATCAGGTGTCGAGAGAGTTTTAAAATCTGTTTTTAAAGCGGAAAATATAGTGAATGCCTGAAAGGAGTTCCAGAGAAGGGAGCAGCATGCGCGGTGACCTGGGGACCTAATTAGTAGCTAATGTCAACCTGCTTAGACAGTATAACCATACCGGTTATTGGTAAGTAGGGAGCAAAGCAATCAGAAATTCCCTGACTCTGATAAGTGTTTAAAGCCTTAGGCCCCATACACACGAGAGAATTTATCCGCGGATACGGTCCAGCGGACCGTTTCCACGGATAAATCCTCTCAAAGATTTCCGCAGATTTCTATGCGATGGAGTGTACACACCATCGCATTGAAATCCGCGCGGAAATCCTCTGGCGATGACGTGTCGCGCCGTCGCCGCGATTATGACGGGCGCGACGCTGTCATATAAGGAATTCCACGCATGCGTCAAATCATTACGACGCGTGCGGGGAATCCCTTTGGACGGATGGATCCGGTGAGTCTGTACAGACGAGCGGATCCATCCGTTGGGATGGATTCCAGCAGATGGATTTGTTGTGCATGTCAGCAAATATCCGATCTGCTGGAATCCATCCCAGGGGAGATTTATCCGCGGTAAAAGATCCGCTGGCGTGTACACACCATAGGATCTATCCGCAGAAACCCATTTGCTGGGATTTATCTTTGGATGGATTCTATCGTGTGTGTATGGGGCCTTAGGAAAACAAAATGTATTCCCATGTCTCATGGATTATTCTAGATTTCAGGACAGTGCCACACAAATCATTGCTTTACACCCCATTGGTCAGATTCACATCCGAAACCATTGGTGTATAGTGCAAATATAGCGTAATACCCTAGCCAATTTATTCCAAACTCCATCCAGCAGTTCCAGTCTTTTTCGGCCATCATCTTTGCAGTGTATGGGAACTATGGCTTCAATGGAGTAAAGGTAGGGTCCAGGTTTGACCTCCCTAATCACTGATTATCAACAAATAGTCAGTTTGTGCTAAAGGCTAAGTGAAGTTTTCCTGCCTGGCTTCTTCAGCTATCACATTCTGTTTGTGTATGTTCCAGTGCCCAGCAGAACATGACTGATTAATTTGAACTGAGCAGATATTCTCCCTTCCTAAAATTTGTAGACATTATGTCAGGGGTCTCAAACTGGTGGCCATCCAGCTGTTGCGAAACTACAAGTCCCATCATGCCTTTGCCTGTGGGAGTCATACTTGTAACTGTCAGCCTTGCAATGCCTCATGTGACTTGTAGTTTCACCACAGCTGGAGGGCCACCAGTTTGAGACCCCTGCATTATGTCCATGATATGTTAACAGCAATCATTTTAAGGTGCCACCCAAAAATTGAACTTCCGCTTTTCAGATTCCCCCCCCCCCCCTCCGGTGTCACATTTGGCATCTTTCAGGGGGGAGGAGGGAGCAGACACCTGTGTAATCCAGGTATTTGCTCCCACTTCCGGGCATAGGTCACCACGGCGACCTACGCCACGTCCAGCGCCCCCCCCCCCCCGCTGTCTTCTGGGAGACACACAGATCCCAGAAGACAGCAGGGACTTGCGCATGCGTAGTAGGGAACCTGATTCCCTTACCGAAGATGGCGGCGCCTCCACCCGAGAGCCGAGGGACAGATCGGCTTCGGGTGCCGACATCACGGGCGCACAGGACAGGTAAGTGTCTATATATTAAAAGTCAGCAGCTACAGTATTTGTAACTGCTGACTTAAAAAAAAAAATCTGCAAAACTACGCTTTAAGGTCTACTTGACTATCTGATCTCTAACAGATCACTCAGATGAGATGGGATCAGTTGCCTTAGGTAGATGCACAGGCGCAAGATATTTGTGCATAACCCGCACTGCGTGTGTGTGTGTCTTCTGTGGGATACAATAATTTGTTCTGTTGGTAGGAGTGTCAAGATTAAAGGTGACATGACAAATCACTTTCCAGTACGCTAAGGTAACACAGAGAGAGCATGTAAAGGCAGGGTTCAGGAATGTTAATTGACCATGATATCGCTTTTGAACGTGTTTGTGTTAACATTTGAGGGCAATTACATATTAGTCTAAAAAATTTTTTTTTTTTTGTCCTAGTGTATCCAAATCTGGACTGACTATAAATAGCACTTCCCTTTATGATCATTCCTCAAACGCTATTATTGTCCATGTGTTTATGACATGCTGTATATGCTGAGCATCTGTTTTTATGAAGTCATTTCTCATTAACTGAAGGGTGTTAAGCCCTGTACACACGATTAGTCCATCCGATGAAGCTGACTGATGGTCTGATGTGCCTACGCACCATCAGTAAAAAAAAACAAGTCCAACGCGGTGACGTAAAACACAACGACGTGCAGAGAAAAATTAAGTTCAATGCTTCCAAGCATGCGTCGGCTTGATTCTGAGCATGCGTGGGTTTTTAACTGATGCTTTTGCGTACTAACCATCAGTTTTGACCTATCGGTTAGGCGTCCATCGGTTGAATTTTAAAGCAAGTTCTACATTTTTGGACCGAAGGATAACTGACCGATGGGGCCCACACGGGGTCGACCGGTTTGGACCGATGAAAAGGTCATTCAGTCTGTTTCCATCGGTTTTGACCGACCGTGTGTACGCGGCCTAAGACAGTCATTTTTGTTATCTCTCTTATGCCGCATACACACGATCATTTATCAGCATGAAAAAAACTTTGTTTTTAAAAAACTTAATTTAAAATGATTGTGTGTGGGCTGCACGTCGTTTTTCAGGTTCTGAAAAACGACAATTATTTTTTCTCGAACATGCTGCATTTATTAACGTTGTTTTAAACAATGTCGTTTTTCGGGTTGTAAAAAATGATCGTGTGTGGGCTAAAACGACGAAAAAACCCGCGCATGCTCAGAAGCAAGTTATGAGACGGGAGCACTTGTTCTGGTAAAACTACTGTTCATAATGGAGTAAGCACATTCATCACGCTGTAACAGACAAAAAAGCGCAAATCGTCTTTTACCAACACGGAATCAGCTAAAGCCTGTCTTGTTAAGCCTGTCTTGCCTACAAACGATCGTGAAAAAAAAAGCTCTATCAAAGCGCGGTGACATACAACACGTACAACGGCACTATAAAGGGAAAGTTCCATTTGGATGGCGCCACCCTTGGGGCTGCTTTTGCTGATTTTGTGTTAGTAAAAGTTTGAGAGACGATTCGCGATTTTCAGTCTGTTACAGCGTGATGAATGTGCTATCTCCATTACGAACGCTAGTTTTACCAGAACGAGCGCTCCCGTCTCATAACTTGCTTCTGAGCATGCGCATTATTTTCACGTCGTTAAAGCCTACACACGACCATTTTTTACGACGTTAAAAACGTCAACGTTAAAAACAACGCGAAAATTTAGAGCATGTTCTAAATTTTTAATGCCCATTTTTCACATCACGAAAAACGGTCGTGTGTACGCGGCATAAGAGACAGAATAACAACAATAAAATCCAAAAAAACGCATTTAAAAAAGTTATAAATTGATTTGCATGTCTATGAGTGAAATAAGTATTTGACTCCTTCTTATAACATGACTTAGTACATGGTGTCAAAACCCTGGTTGGCAATTACAGAGGTCAGACGTTCCTTGTAGTTGGCTGCTAGGTTTGCACGTGTCCTCATTGCAGATACTCTCCAAGTCAGTAAGGTTTAAAGGCTGAGGTTTGGTAATTTGAACCTTGAGCTCTCTCCACATATTTTCTATGGGATTAAGGTCTGGAGACTGGCTAGGCTACTCCAGGACCTTCATGTACTTCTTTTTAAAGTCGCTCCTATGTTGTCTTAACCATGTGTTTTGGGTCATTGTCATGCTGGAATACCCATCTATGACTTATTTTCAATGTCCTGGCTGAGGTTCTCACCCAATATTTGATGGTACATGGCCCCATCCATCTTCCCTTTGATGCAGTGAAGTTGTCCTGTCTCCATAGCAGAAAAACCTGCCCAAAGCATGTGCTTTCTTGAGCAGGGGGACCTTGCTACAAGATTTCAGTCCTTCACGGCATAAAGTGTTACCAATTGTTTTCTTGGTGACTATGGTCCCAGCTGCCTTGAGATCATTGACAGGATTCTCCTGTGTAGTTCTGGGCTGATTCCTCACCGTTTTTATGATCATTGAAACTCCATGAGGTGAGATCTTGTATGGAGCCCCAGACCGAGGAAGATTGACAGTTATTTTGTGTTTCTTTCATTTGCAAATAATCGCACCAACTGCTGTCACCCTCTCACCAAGCTGCTTGGCGATGGTCTTGTAGTCCATTCCTTGTGTAGGTCTACAATATTCTCCCTGACATCCTTGGACAGCTGTTTGGTCTTGCCCCTGCCAGAATTTTGTAGAGAAGGACCCTTGCTCACTGTGTGGAAGCAGTGGTCATTTTGTAGAGGTCTAATATGCCTTCCAGGTGAGTCAGAGCTACAGGTTTCCAGTTAGCAAATCTTGCATTCTCTGCTGATTATAGAGCTCTAGCTTTGACTCAGCAAGGGAGTATATAAGACCTTTGCAGAGAGACCAATGAGTAACCTGGCTTACTTGGTTGTGTAAGAAGTCCAGCAGAACATCATGGTATGAAATCTCTGAGAATTGTGTAGAGAATTCAATAGCTGCGTTCCCCAGCGTGCGCGTCATATACAGCCCCTCCCCCTTTGTCCGGGAAACTTTGATAGACAGATCGCCCTTCGGATGGGTGATCTGTCTATCAAAGTTTCCCGGACAAGGGGGAGGGGCTGTATATGATGCGCACGGCGGGGAACGCAGCAATTGAATTGAAAGCTGTCATGTTCCCCGCAGTTTGTCTCTTCTCCTACCCAGCAAAGGTTGTCTGCAATATTGTGGGGGGGACCAGACGGCGGCAACAGCAGCGGCAGCAGGGATTCTCCTCTCCTTGCTCGCCCCCCCCTGCTCCCAGGCAGCCCACACTCGCCTGCCCTCAAAATTTACTCGCATTTTGCGAGCAGGCGAGTGTAAATTTTGAGGGCTGAAATACTGTACATTGCGTCTTTAAGTGGTAAACTTGGATGATGCCTGCAGCTACAAATATATCATCTTGGTATTGTTTTTTACAGGAGGCGATTGGCTTTTATATAAGAACCATCTGAGTGGCTGATTAGTCACTGGATCGCTTCTAAAGGTGGTGGGATGGGTTACCCCCGCTGTCCACCAGTGCTTCTCCATCTTTTATATTTTACCAAACAATTGGTTATTATATTGCGTTTGTGTGCATTGAATGGAACTGTTTTGGGAAACATTTAAATCAGTGGGTTTAGTTTCACTTCCATGTCAGCCTGTTGTTATACCATGTACAGCAGGACTCAGACTGGGAGAAAGAGGAGCAGCACTCTGAGCCAATCAGGGCATAAGCACTTATAGGCAAACATGCTTACATGCCCCCCTACCCCCGCCGCATAAAGCCAATATTGGCCTTTTTTTCTTATACATCAACATGCAGAATGCATCATATCCAGCTGCTCTCTAATGTTACATTGGTGTTATTAGATGGTTCCTGCTTAGGGCTTCCATTTATAATAGTGTCCACACTTGTTTACATAAACAGGAAATCATATACAGAGTATAAGCAAAAATCTGCATCTAAATGGCAAAAACATGTTATTTTAGAGGTACCCTTAAACCCTTTTTGTTTCCTCTTATCTTGTTCCAAGTGTTTGTACTGACGCACTATTTCTAGAGAGAGATTGCTGTAAATCACATTCTCTCTGAGAACCAGATGATCTTCCCGCCATCTTTCCTCAACAAGACTTTTCTCAACATTTGTAACTTATTCCTCTTTTGTAATGATATATAACCTTATTCTGAGCAATATGGTTGCCTTCTGAACACTGGAGGGGTATTTTCATATCTGGTATTCCTTAGAGCATCACATGTCTGTAAACACTGAAAATGTCATAACTTAGGGTGATGGTAACCCAACATGACCTTCAAAGAATAACAAGGAGCTGGTTATATACATCTTTTAGAGTCAAAATGCGTTTCTGTTTGTATTTACAATCACTATTTATAACTTGCTAGTTATGAAAACTACAGCCCTAATGCAAAAGAAAGTGCATATGTAGCATAAATTCCCGTTATTGGGTAACAACTATCTCAGTTGCACTGCTGCATTGCCACCCTGTCACATGTACCACTTGTAGTGATTACAAGTGGCTTCGCTGACCCACATTGTGCAATCATGGTCTACCATTGTCACTATTAGTAAATCTGTAAAACAATGATGTGAAGCTGATGCTGGAGTGAATGCCTGTGCACTAACAATGGTTTTGTTCCACAGGGCCCTAAAGGTTATCCTGGACCACTAGGCCTACCGGGAGAGAAGGTAGGTTTTAATGTTATCCTCTGTTCGATCGGTTACTGATGATAAATGCTTGAAGTGATTGTTAACACTTGTTTTTTTTTTTTCTATAAAAATAACATGTTCTATTTACCTGCTCTGTTGCAGTGGATTTTCACAGAGCAGCCCCGATCCTCCTCTTTTCAGGTCCCTATTCTGTGCTCCCAGCCCCTCCCTCCTGTTGCGTGCCCCCACAGCAAGCAGCTTGCTATGGGGGCACCCAAGCTGAACTGCAGCACTGTGTGTCTATTCAGACACGGAGCTGCGGTTCTGCCCCCGCCCCCTCTCTCGCTTGTTTGGCTAACTGACTTTCATTGACAGCAGCGGGAGCCAATGATGCCACTGCTGTGTCTCAACCAATTAGGAGAGAGAGTCCCGGGCGGCTGAGACACTTGTGTACATTGCTGGACAGATATGGGGCTCAGGTAAGTGTTAGGGGGACTGAGGGGGGCTGCTGCACACAGAAGACTTTTTATCTTAATGCATAGAATGCATTAAGTAAAAAACCTTCTGACTTTACAACTCCTTTAAGGGTCCCTGCTCAGACTTTCAAGGTCTGATGAGTTGGATTCTGCTGACTGGTAGTGTTGCTCACGAATATTCGCATTGCGAATATTCGACTCGAATATAGCATATTCGAGAAATCGCGCTATATTTCGAATTTCGCTGTGAATATTCGCAATTCCGAATATTCGCATTTTTTCAATTTGATTTTTAAAACAGATCACATCCTATCGACGTCTAAAAGCATTGCTGGTATGATTAGAGACCCTGGGCCGAGTAGCTAAGCTGAGGCGATCCTTTTATGTTGCCAAATTGAAAAAAAAAAATTGCGATTTTTCGCTATTGCGCATGCGAAAATGATTGCGAATTTTCGATAACTGTGGTAGGAGAACTCTGATTGTCTCTGATGCAAAAGGGGGGGGCTTTGTGTATGTGTATGTTATGAATATTTGTATGTTTGATATTATTATTTTTTGTAAGAAGGAAAAAATTGCGCATACCTTAAAAAAGGGGAGAATACAGCAGCAACTCAAAAATGTTATACAACATAAATTAATACAAGACAGAAAATGGAGTCGCTCTACAAGAATAAAAAATATGTCTAGTGACAAGACATGTGGGCAAATTATAAAATAAGCAAGCGCAAATAACTTGTGAAATACACAGTGAAACAAATATATAAAGAAATATAGTCCCAATAATAGAAAAATAATCTTTCATAAAAATGTCTTTGATATGTGAAGTGAAAAAAAGTCCAAAGCATGCAGCATGAACGTGTTCAATCTTCAAGGTGTTTGATTGACAAATGGCTGTGACAGATGGATAGAGTAAAGAATCACCACCAATGCAAAACACTTTTTATTTTGTATTGTAAAATATCACGAATATTCTGAGCCAATCAGAGTGCTCCTTCCGCATTTGCCGAATATTCGCAATTATTTTGTATTGTAAAATATCAAGAATATTCTGAGCCAATCAGAGTGCTCCTTCTGCATTTGCCGAATATTCGCAATTATTTTGTATTGTAAAATATCAAGAATATTCTGAGCCAATCAGAGTGCTCCTTCCGCATTTGCCGAATATTCGCAATTATTTTGTATTGTAAAATATCACGAATATTCTGAGCCAATCAGAGCGCTCCTCCAGCATTTCTCGAAATTGCGCAATAAATATCGCATTCGCATGTTGCGATATTTCGATAAAATATCACGAATATTCTGAGCCAATCAGAGCGCTCCTCCAGCGTTTCTCGAAATTGCGCAATAAATATCGCATTCGCATGTTGCGATATTTCGATAAAATATCACGAATATTCTGAGCCAATCAGAGTGCTCCTACCGCAGTTATCAAAAAATCGCAATTATTTTCGCATTCGCAATAGCGAAAAATCGCAATCATTTAATTTCGATAAAATATCACGAATATTCGAATTTAGCGAATATATCTCGAATATTCGAATATATATTCGAGATATATCGCGAAATCGAATATGGCATATTCTGCTCAACACTACTGACTGGTGAGAGTGCAGGCTGAGGAGAGGCCTGTCCAGTCCCAAAGCATGCTGCAGAAGTAGGAAGATATAGCCTGGCCATGGAACACCTCCATTAGATCTCTATTAGATCTTAGTTATAGTTTTGATGATATTAACTTTTTTTGTATATATTAAATTATTTGATAAGAAATGTAGAAGTGATACACGACTAGTGAGTGATCTCTGTCTGAGTGAACCCCATTCAGTGGATATGCAGTTGGCTAAAAGATAGATACCAGAGTGTGGTTGTAATTTGGGTTCACTCAGAACAGAGACCAGTCACTAGTGGTGTACCACAAGGCTCTGTACCAGGTCCTGTTCTGTTTAATCTCTATGTAAGTGATATAACTAAAGGTTTGTTGGGCAGGGTATGTCTTTTTGCTGATGATACAAAGGTGTGTAATAAGGTTGCTATCCCTGGAGGTGTCTGTAACTTGGAACATGATTTGGCATTGTTGGAAGATTGGTCAAAGGAGTGGTAACTACAGTTCAATGTTTCTATATGTAAAATAATGCACTGAGGCCCCGTACACACGATAGAATCCATCCGCTGAAAAATCTCAGCGGATCGGTTTCAGCGGATAGATTCTATGGTGTGTACATTCCAGCGGATATTTCCGAATTCCAGCAGATAAAAATTTGTAGACATGTCTACAAATCTATCCGCTGGAATCGGAACCAGCGGATCGATCCGGTGGTCTGTACAGACTCACCGGATCGATCCGTCCGAAGGGATCCCCCGCATGCGTCGTAATGATTCGACGCATGCGTGGAATTCCTTTTATGACAGCGTCGCGCACGTCGCCGCGTCATCATCGCGGCGACGGCGCGACACGTCATCGCGAGGGGATTTCGGCGCGGATTTCGATCCGATGGTGAGTACACTCCATCGGATCCAAATACGTGGAAATCCTCTCGTGTTGGACCGTATCCGCGGATAAATCCTCTCGTGTGTACTAGGCCTTACGGAAAAATAATCACTTGAGAGAATAAATACAACATTAGGGGTACAGTGTTAGCCACCACTTCAGAAGAAAAAGATTTGGGGGTACATATTTCAGAAAATTGCAAAATGAGCAAACAGTATGACCAGGCAGTGGGAAAAGCACTAGAGGGATCACCAGCAGGAGGAAGGAGGTTCTGATTCCCGTATATAGATCTTTATATCACTAGAAGGATCACCAGCAGGCAGAAGGTGGTCCTGATTCCTCTATATAGATCTTTATACTACTAGAAATATCACCAGCAGAAGGAAGGAGGTTCTGATCCCCCTATATTGATCTTTATATCACTAGAGGGATCACTAGCAAGAGGAAGGATGTTCTAAATCCCATATATTGATCTTTATATCACTAGAGGGATCACCAGCAGGAGGAAGGGGGTTCTGATTCCCCTATATAGATCTTTATATCACTAGAGGGATCTCCAGCAGGAGGAAGGAGGTTCTGATTCCTCTATTTAGATCTTTAGTAAGACCTTATTTAGAATACCGTGTTCAGTTCATGAGACCTCACTTACAAAAAGATATTGATAAGATAGAACGAATCCAGAAACGGGTAACAAAAATGACACACTGACACACCTTATCCCTTGCAGTAAATGATCAGTTGCAGGATGGGAATGGCTGTGAGACAATAATACTTGTACCTACCTGGATATTTGAGAAATTCCCTGTATTTCTTGCATGAATCCCTGATTCTTTAAACTTAGTTATTTTATATATATATATATATATATATATATATATATATATATATATATATATGTATATATATGTATATATACAGTCAGGTCCATAAATATTGAGACATCGACACAATTCTAATCTCTTATTGAAAAATGTATGTTTTTATCAAAAGCGCTTTTAGCAATATCTTCCAGTATGTGCTATAACAAGTCGAGGTGTGCTTAAATTAATATCAAGGCAGACGTTATTAAAATGATTTGGCAAGCAGCTGCTCATAGCCTGGAGTGCTCTGTCTCATTTTTTATGTTGATAAAATAAATTAGCGCCAAGGTACTTATTAATGCTCTGAATGGGTTACGGATCTGACCAACAGCCCATTGGGAATGAGATGTCCTTATAAAACCAGTCATGCTGATCATTAACACTGACCTAGTCCAAAAGTAAACAATGTAAAGCCCCATAGGTGTCCCCAACACACCGACAAAAAACTAAAAAGACATAATAACCTTACATTTTAAGAATAAATATTAAGGCCAACTCCCGCCTCAGTGATTTATTAGCCAGTTGAAGGCAAATGGCACGCTGTTAGTTAAAGTTATGTATTCTGTTATATACTTACCTTGCGCCAATCAGATTAAATGTATCATTCTTCCCCCATGTCTCTGTTTTCTTTACGGGTTGAATGACATCCATCCACGTCTTCCTTCTTCCAGGGTGTTCTGAAGCATTTTTGGGGCAGTCTGTACAGAAAACATACAGCAGGTTTTACTTTTGTTGGCTGCACTGGAACTGACTGCACTAGTGTGAACTAACACTGTGCATGCATTTTTTATGCAGATTAAAAACACGCTGGACTGCATCCGGTGTGAATCAGCCCTTAAAGTGACAATTTAACTTGCCCATGCAGGCAATTTAAAAAGGTTACTTAGGCACCGGTTCCCAGTGGCGACAGTAAATAAACAAAGGGGCAGGGTCACCTGTCATCATACGCTGGGAAGAAAAGAGACAGGCGCTGATTTATTTCTTTATCGACAGCATTCATCGTTATTGACGCTGGATTTACTTTGGGTTTTTTATTAAAAGACTTGTCAAAAATGGTCTCTGTGTTTTTATTCATTTTTGACGCTGTTTGAATAAGTTGGGGTACAATGTACCCCATATTCATTCACATGGGGGGGGTGGGGATCTGGGGGTTCATTGTTAAAGGTGGGCATCCAGATTCCAATAAGCCCCCCGCCTGCAGATCCCAACAACCAGCACTCGCTTGTTCCCCCTTTTCTGACCTGTTGGGTGCATGCTCAGGTAAGGGTCTGGTATAGATCTTGGGGGGACCCCACGCCGTTTTTTAAAAACATTTTGGTGTGGGGTTCCCCTTAAAATCCATGCCAGACCTAAAGCGCATTTATAGATTGAGGGTACGCTGTTCTTTTAAAACACTTTCCAATTACCGGCATTGATTTGTTTCTGACAGCAGATGAGTCATATTTGTTAAGGATGCAGTGGCCAAGAGGCTACCCCTTATTATTGAATGAATTTGAGTCATTTGTTTCATTTGGATGCTTCAAACATTCGAATGAAACAAATGATTTTTTGTTTATTTTATTAATGTTTTCTTCCGATTCTTCTGTTGTATTTGGTAATTTAATTCAAAATGAAACAAACCTGAAACTGGGTTTACTAGGCAAACCAACAAAGATACAATAGCAGCCAAAATAACCATCCTTTACTTACCTTCAACTATCCCCCCAAACTGTCTGCTAAGCTACGAGAAATACTCAGTGCTTTCAGGTATAGGAGGAACATTTGATACTCCTCTCTTGCCCACCAAAGGGCACTTAATTTACATCCTGTAAAGAGAACCTGTATATTTTACTTTTATATGGGCAAAGGTTTGGTTTTTCCTTAATGCAAAAGACTGAGTTTGTTAACACGAGCACACAAAGTACTTGTATACACGTACCTGAAACGCTACCCAGAGCATTCTGGGGAGTATTCACAGACCATTAGGTTAAGCTGGAAAAGTATATTATTATTTTTGAAAACATCATGAAATGAGTGGTTACATGCATCACTTACATTACCCAAAACCCTTAACATATTTGCTGATTTTCCATCATTTCTGCCATTCTGCCAATTAATACTGCGGGTTTACATTAGGCTCCTGTATTTTTATGTCTCCCAGTAAACATGGCAGCACATATTAGAAAAATACAGACGTCCCTATGGACTGCACATTTCACCGGAGATCCTGTGTAACAGTAGCTTGTCGCTTTGGTGTTTCATTTTCCATTTACATGTCTGCTGTGCACTTATTAAATCAACCACATTAGCTGTGGCTTGGCAGTGTCTTTGGAAGTTAGAGAGATGCCAAGTCTAACAGAACATTATACACATCACCATGCCGCCAGATTCATAATGTTACATATGCTTCCCTGCCTCGTGTTCATGTATGAGAGGGGGGATTTATCGCACCTATCGGCTGTTGAAAGTAAAAGTCAACTGGGCATTTGGAAATTGCTAGTGAGCAGCCCCGTAAAATGCAGCTTGGGCATGTGAAGAACACCAGGCCTCATCAGAATGTGCTAAGATCAGCTCTAATACTTAAAGGATAACTGTACTATACACATTTACACTTTTATTATATACTGTATCCATTGATAACAATATAAACATTGCTTTGTTTGCGTTCAGCTCACCTATTTGAATAGTGAATGTCTGTAGGTCATGACTGAGATCAAGGAAGACATCATTGGACCACTTGAATTTGCATATTACTTTCCACAATTAACCTTCTGGAATCACATGTAATGGGCAAGGTCATGACTTCTTCAAACAATTTGTGATATCCAGTGATTACATCAGTGCACTGCACCATTAAAATATATATTTAAGGCTCCTGGAAGTTAAAGTGTTACTAGACCCAGGACCCTGCATTCACTATATCTGGTCTCCCACAGTACACAGAACATGGAAATGCAATTATGTTAATAAATATAAACTGCTAAATACCTTTTCTCATTAGTAGTTAGAGCAGTCCTGTGACTTATATCAGTGCCCAGCCAAGCACTGGTTAAAGCTTGTATGAGTTTTCTGACTGTCCTATGAGACTGCAAGACTCCTGATTCTCTATATGGACAGTGCTGATTGGCCATGTGCTGATCGCATGCACTCTCCCAAGAAAAAAACAAACCTCTCTAGCAATACACACCAAACTGAGCATGTGCAGTCTGACTCCATAGACTGTGTGCTATCAGGAAATTATTAGGGGGCAGTTGAAGGAGAGGAGAAGGACAGATTTTACTGTTGTTGGTTTAGTAATACTTTTAGACACAGAATCAATAAGCATGTAGATCAGATTCCTTTCTTGTCCTTACTCCTTTTTGCAGTTATATTGCAAACACAGACAGGCTGAATGTAAATAGAGCCATGTTGACATTGACAAGGCTTAACGACAGCTCTAAAAGTGCAAAGAAAGTCAGAAATAAAAGACTATGGGCCGGATTCTCGTAGCACTTACGCCGACGTATCTCTAGATACGCTGCGTAAGTGCACAGATGCGCCGTCGTATCTATGCGCCTGACTCTTAATGCAAGAGACGCCTGATATTTGGCTTCATCCGACCGACGTAAGTTTCCTACGCCGTTGTATCCTGGGCGCATATTTACGCTGACTGCAAGGGGCGCTTCCATTGATTTACGCGTTGAATATGCAAATGACTGAGATACGCCGATTCACGAACGTACTTGCGCCCGTCGCAGTAATATATGCCGTTTACGTAAGGCGTACATCCGGCGTAAAGTTATTCCACATATAGGAGGCGCAACCCATGCAAAGGTATGGACCACGTAACAGCCGTTGTATTTTACGTTGTTTACATAGTACTACGTGAATAAGGCTGGGCGTAGGTTACGTTCAGTGATTCGACGTATCTTAGGCGTTCGGTCCGACGTGATTCTGAGCATGCGCACTGGGAAGCGTCCACGGGACGGCGCATGCGCTGTTTGTTCGGCCTATCATTTGCATGGGGTCACGGTTCATTTAAATGGATCACGCCCACTTCCACCTACTTTGAATTAGACCGGCTTACGCCGACGGATTTACGCTACGCTGGCGCAACGTTGGGAGCAAGTGCTTTGTGAATACTGTGCTCGCCGCTCTACACTACGTTGGCGTAGTGTATATTCGATACGCTACGTTGGCATAACTATGCGCCCAGGTATGTGAATCCTGGCCAATATTTGCAAAATTGCTTGGTGTCCCTGGATATTTTAAAAGAATGAATATATTGGAAAAAAATGTTTATTTGTGAAGCTCAAAGAAAATTAAAAAAATGTCTGATGACCGATTATTGTTGCTGCATACTTGATCCTATCGCACTTGGACAGTTTGGAATTTATACACCTGCTTTGAGTAGATGGTCTCCCTTTTCTTTGAAAAAAAGTGTGATATCCTTAACTAGATACAGAACTAGCACAGACATATTTTCTAATTCACTTGGTAAACCCTGTACATGGCCTTATTTTCAGTCCCACATTAAACTGAGCATATTAAATAAAGTCATGGCATGTAATGGTCAGACTTCATTTGTAGATCAGTGGAATCTGAGTAGTTAGGCTCTGTTCACACTGATGTGAATTGGATGCAGGTTTCTCCGCATCCAATTTGCATGACAAGAGAGTGTGACCAGCTCTCAATGGAGCTGGATCACACAGCTCTGGGGCGGCCACGGAGGGCACTGGAAAAAGGTCCTGTGTGTCTTTGGCTTCGCTTCAGGTGCGAATTCACACAAAATTTTGGACCCGATTCTCTCCAGAAACAGTGAACGTGGACCCCCTGCGGTGACCCCAGCCCCGCAGAAAGTCTGAACCCAGTCTTAGCAGTTTAACCAGGTGGCGATAGGCCATGAACTTGGTTCATGGCATCAGCTTGAAATCAGTTTGAGACGCTAAAATCATTCAGAATTTATTGATTTGTGCATTTGACCTGCTTCCTGAAGGTTTTGCATTCTGATAGAATTGTATGTCAATGCAAAACCTGCTTGAAGAAACCACAAGCCCATCTAGACAGGCCTCAAGGCTTGGATGGATGGCAGAGGATCAAGACCATATTAAGGTCAGAACAAGACCAAAGGTTTTATTTAAAAATGTAAGTAGTATGTTGATGAATTGTGGAATGAAGGAACCAGCAAAAGCAAAATATAAGTCAGATTAAACTTCAGCTTTAAAGTAACATTACACTTAAAGTAAAAACTTCTATTATAATTTTTTTGTTTTTTGTTGCTTGTTTCCACATTTATACAAGGACATTTATTGTTGCTTATTATCTTTAATTTTGTGTTCTTGTTTTTCAGGGACTTCCTGGCACAGATGGCAATGCAGGGGCTCCGGGTTACCCTGGCAGGCAGGTGCAGTAACTGTGCTTAACTGTTATTGGCTGACAAGTGAACAGCCGCCACACAGAGTGTACAGAGAAATTGTCCCACAGCTCAATCCACACTCTATACAAGAGAAAAAATTTGCTCTGGCCTTAACAGGCATTAAATAATCCTCTACGAGCTTTTGTACAAATAGTGTGCTAACAAGAACATTTCTTATTGACATAGTAACCAATGAGGGTCCTTGTTAGATTATCAACTCATCACTGCAGACATCACTGTTGGAAGCTTATTGTTAGAACACTTTTTGTACATACGCCTCCATATTTTTTTTTCTTGATTAGCAGTGTTAAAAGCAACTACAAACCTTTAGGGCTTGTACACAAATGCATGTTGCGGTAACGTGGAAATGTACAGAACGTACATTGTGATGTCATTAATTTCCTGGGTCTGCACACCAGCTGTGGTCATTATGAGGGGGCTCCGACTCTCCTGAGGGTTTTGTAATTTACTTTATAATATTGTGAATGCAACAGGAGGAGCCAAAACACAAAACGGTGGGTGGGAACACTCAAAACTCCCAGGAGGACAGGAAGAGAGTCGGGAATTAGATGTCATCTACAAATAAAATATCACATTTGGATGGAATGGGAGACTCTAACTGGTTGTCAGCCTTATGTGAACTCCCTGAAAGTAGCTACATTATTCAGTTCCTGTGTGTGTTTTTTTGTGATTTGGATATCTGGAATTAATTTTTCTCTGAATCTGGTATTACATTAACCTGTCAAGTGTAAATTTGATGATTAGCAGATTCATTGTTGGCTCTTTTCAGTTGCATTTTTTTCTCTTGGGGGTCTCTTGGAGACCTCCGTTCTCCTCCTCCTTTACCTCCTGTGAGATGAAGAATGGGGTCCAGGAACCTTGTATAATAAAAACTGCTAATACACCAAAACACAAAATACATGTTTTGCAATAAAACAAGTGAATATCAAAAGTGTATCTCAACCCAAAGCTTTTAATATTAGTTTTTGATAGAGTGGAAAAGCATTAGCAACACTTTTTGTTTATTTATTGCTGATGGATCTCCTAAAGCAGGGGTGTTCTCGTAGGCCCTAAACACTATAAAGCAGTTCCTCTTTGGCAGCTCTTCCATAAGTTGTGGCCAAAGGAGAGCTCTTTGCTTGAAACCCCTATATCATAAAAGACCAACGTTTTTTGGAGGGTTCAAAGGGTCTCCTTTCATCAGGGCTTAGTACTGTTGAACAAAGTCGACTGATAAAATTAGAGGGATACTGAGGGGTGGTTAGTATGATTGCTTCAGATACTGGTTGATCTTTAGGCCCTGATGAAGGTGAACCTTTTGAATCCCCATAACACACTTGTCATGAGCAGAAATGCATGTGTGCAGAATTTAAACTCAAATGAAACACTGATCATTCAAAAAATGAAATAAATGTATTTGATATTCAAAGATACATATTTCAAAATATGTGGCCCCTTATTAAAGGCTGGATTTTTCATTGGTAAAATTATAGTTAGTAAATATCAGAGCCAGGTGTACATCCTAGTGGTGCCACTTATAACAGCAGAAGTAGAAGACACCAGAAAAAGGAAGGGCAGAGTCACTAGACACAACATGATGAGCTGATATTGCTTTAGACCTAGTGGAACAAAGTTGTGTGTCTGTCATATGCCAAGTGTCTTTCTGAATACGTATCATAGGTATTTATATAGTATAACCAGTGATTGCTTAGAAGTTGATGTAAATTCAAAGGGCAAAGCACCAAATGGTCAAAATCTTATAATGTTAAAAACAGAACAACAGTAGTCAATATGCTTCGGGTTTGAGATATCACTTTTCATCGGGGCTTTAAATCAGATATCTTGGATGGACTCTAAATAGCTCCTGAAGAACAATCTTTGTTCAAAAAAATTATAATCACCAGCAAAATTGCATTTTAAGGGAGATCCTGGCCTGGTCTGCTCAAAGGAGAAGTCCACCAAAAACTTTGGTAGGTGTTGGAAAGTTAAAGTGTAAGGAACGCTCCCCCACAATCATTCATGTAAACAAAAGTAACTTTAGCCCTGGTTCACACTGGGTACGATTTGGAACGATTTGAGATGCGATTTGACATGTCAAATCGCATCTCAAATCGGCGGCAATTGTCGGCAATGGCACTGTCCTAATCAGTGCGACCCCGCATCTGCGATTTCAAAAAGTAGTTCCTGTACTACTTTTTGCGATTTCGGGCCGCGATTTACATTAAATTGCGGCCGAAATCGCGGCAAAATCGCGGCCGCAAAATCGCGCATTTTACCGCGATTTTGAATTTGCAGCAGTGTGAACCTAGGCTTAAGCTCCAAAATATATTTTCTTTTTTATGCCACTTATTGTCTGTCACATGACCAAATCCCCCCCCTTTTTTTCAACTGTAAAGGTGGCTGGTGGGCATATCTGGACATTGATAGCAGAGTCATTTCCCTAAGCTAAGTTATAAAACGTTTATTATATTTTTCTAAGAAATAAAGGGCACATTTTAAAATGAACTGGAATTCCACTTTAAACCACCTGAAACTTTCTGATGTTTTTTGGGGACTGCACACCTGCCAGTCATGGGTCCCAGCATTACCAGGTGGACAGGAACAGAGTCAGGAATTATGATGGGGAAAACTTCTTGTAGTATCCAAGACGTATAAGATTTCAAAATGAAATGTAGGCACTAGTCTCCTCCTATAACTAAAATAGTATTTCTGGGTGTCCTGATTCTTAGAGAACAGCGTCCAGTGGTTTTGTGGGGCAGTACCTCTTTTGGACCCAGCACTACCTTTCCCTTACAATTGCCCCTTTTTTTAGGTCTGATGTGTTGGTCTGTATAATTGAATGTATTGTTGAAATACAAAAATTGTTTATATCCTAACTTTTGTTAGCATTTGTTAGTGTAAAGGATTGCATTGCTTATTTTCAAATGGAGGAAGCAGCGATGTTACCCATTCCAAATGTTTATTTTCCCTTTTTAACTTATTCCAGAAGCTTGGAATTTGTTTGCTTTTGTCAGCACTTTTTTTTTCTTTCAAAACAACTAACTTAGTATTTAAAGGTTATATGTTGAGTTTAAAAGTTTTTGATGTTTTAAAAACCTTATGTGCTTGAGTCATCTATAAATATATGTAAATGGGGCAGACATATTTTCCATTTTGCAGTGTTACACAGTGATTGCACTTTACTGTTCCTTTCCACAGTGCAAGCCTGTGGGCCCTGTATAGCATGATTGAATTATGGTATTATGTGATAAAGCTAGCCACACAGCAGTAGAATTTCATGCAAAAAAAAATGTTTTTTTTTGAACATTTGATTGGTTTTCTAATAGTGAGGAAAAATCAACAATCATTTTCAACCATAGTGACAAGAAAATTTGAAGGCTCAGGATAGAAAATGTTTCTTATCTGATCAAAGTAAATTCTAACTCTTAAGCCGTGTACACACGATCGTTTTTTCCAATGAAAAAAGGCAGATGGACTGTTCTCATCGGACAAACTGATTGTGTTTGAAAAAAAAGGCCCCATCGGTCTTTTTTCCATCGGTGTAAAAAAATAGAACATGTTTTAAATTTTTCCTATGGATAAAAAAACTATAGGAAATTCCAATCGCCTGTGTGGAACTCCATCGAAGTAAAATCCTGGCATGTTTAGAATCAATTCGACGCATGCTCGGAAGCATTGAACTCGTCGTAGTGTTTTACGTCACCGCGTTTTGGCATGGTTGGAATTTAGCCTCATAGTGTGTATGCAAGACTGATGAAAGTCAGCTTCATCGGATATCCGACGAAAAAAATCCATCGGATTTTATTCCATCAGAGATCCGATCGTGTGTATGCAGCATTATTGTTGTCCTCAGCCAGGATTTTTTTTTTTGTATTCCATTTGTATACTATTTGTAAGGGTAGGTAAAAGGAGCAACCTGATATCCAATGAGAAGCAAAGTGAAAGGTGAATTTGTAATCATTTAATGAAAGTAGCAAGCGAGACTGCCTTCTTCAGGGCTATCAGACAAACATTAAAGCATATAGAAATGTATTTACATATTTATATATATATATATATATATTTATATATATATATATATATATATATATATATATATATATATATACATTTATTCACTATCTCACAAAAGTGAGTACACCCCTCACATTTTTTAAAATATTTTATTATATCTTTTCATGTGACAACACTGAAGAAATTACACTTTGCTACAATGTAAAGTAGTGAGTGTACAGCTAGTACAACGGTGTAAATTTGCTGTCCCCTCAAAATAACTCAACAAACAGCCATTAATGTCTAAACCGCTGACAACAGAAGTCATTACACCCCTAAGTGAAAATGTCAAATGTGAACTTCATGCCCAAGAGGGTTAAGACAGTGCTGGAAAATAATGATGGCCACACAAAATATTGATACTTTGGGCCCAATTTGGACATTTTCATTTATTTGTTGCTATGTTTAATTAAGCAATTACAAATTAACCTTTCACTTTGCTTCTCATTGGATATCGGGTGCTCCTTTTACCTACCCTTACAAGTATATGTGGAAATGACCCCAAGGCAGTACCCAGAGGTAGCAACCCAAGCCCCCAAAAAAGGGCTTACCGCCACCCTTCAGTCAAGTTGTTCCGAAATCATTGGAAGAGAAATCTTCCAACCCGCCCTCACTATTACCCACTCATAGACCCTTAACAGAGTGAGTCATTCCAGCACGATCTACAACCCTAAAGAGCTAGTTGTATACTATTGTAAAGATTACAATTTAACATTGGTAAGGCAATCAAACAAAAATTGATTAAGGTTTTTAAATGAAATTTGTAAACTGACATATTCAAATGCTCTGACTTTTCAGAATTTTTAATGAATATTCAAAAATGGAGCCAAGTATGGGCAAATTTCAGCTGTCATTTAGTAGATGTGCTAACTGTACCAAAATGACATACAGATAACTACTGGAGGTAGAATCTATAGATCTGTATATGATATCAGATATACAGTAATCAATATATAAGACAGCAATGTGAAAGTTGTATCAAATGTACTGCCAGGTGAATGTAACAATGTTGGTACAAAATTTCTACACCCTTAAAATCTGTTGTAACCATTGTGGTTTTCTCGTACCGTTGATGGTGACGGCAGTAATACACATGCAAGCATGTCTTTATGATGATTGAATGGCCTTTCCTCTATAAAATGATGCAAGTATGACGAGGGTGTGGAAAAGGCATTTTGCTTACAAAGTTCTCAACATAAGGTGGCCATTTTTACCATTTCACAAAAGCTGGAAAGAATGTGCATGCAGCCTGTCCCTTACAGACGTACTAAAAACAAAACTTTACATATTTTTTGTAAGTTCTCCCCTGCCTCTTCCCTCCTCCCTTTTACGCATTGGTTAATAAGAAAAAAATATTTAATAACTTTTCTAAGTTCCTAAATCCTGGCCTAGGTCAGGATGATATCATGGCCCTTCTGGATGCGCAGACATGCTGCAGGTCCAGCAGAGACCCCAGCGGTACATCTTGGATGAAACAGAAGTTGTCCCTTGGCTCTGGAGAAGAAGTAGAGGTTATTGGTGCTGGATTAGGACAAAGAGAAAACCTCTGATTCATCCAAGACAACACTGAGTTTTTAAACTTACTTCTCTAGCCCGTGTCTCTAATTTTCAATCTATTGAATCCTCTGTCTATTCTTCATTAGTCAACGCTTCTAGGAGTGTTGAATGCCTGTGTACCCACTCATTGGTTTCTTCACCACTACTGTGATCTATAGTGACGTAGGGGCCAGGGTTGGAACCTCAGAGGATGGAGGAGGCATCCAGCACTGCTGAAGGAAGCTGTATTGCTTCAAGAAACATTTGCTACTGTGTTTTTTTTTTTATTTGGTCTGTTTTTTGCTATACCACAATATTGGGAATTATTTTCTAAAGGCAAATAGGCTGTTTAGTTTGCAAGGGAATGTTCTCTAAGATTAGAAAATGAGCTGACATTCTGCTGACTTCCATCATTCATCAGTCATGTGCAAGCAAAAATATTGTTTTCACTAAAATAAGGTAAAAGTCCCTGCAAATTTTAAATTCCATTGCACACTGCAAATTCCCCTACAGGATTTGTAATTTGAATTTTATTACTACTGTAATTGGAGTTGTACTGGAAAAACAACATATATAAAATATACCTGCAAAAGTAGTATATAAAAAATACTTACAAAAGTGATTTTTTTTTTTATGCTTACTGCTTTAGATCTTGTCACTAAACCATTTCAACATTTTGTCATGTTACAACCAAAAACATACATTTATTTTATTGGGATTTTATGTGATAGACCAACACAAAGTGGCATATAATTGTGAACAGGAAGAGGAAAATGATAAATGGTTATCAATTTTTATTTTTACAAATAAATATCCAAAAAGTGTGTCGCGCATTTTTATTTAGTCAATACTTTGTAGAACCTCCTTTCACTGCATTAGGCTGGGTTCACACTACTACACTACTTTCATCCTACTTTTCTCTGCTACATTGGTCCTACATTTATCCTACATTGGTCCTACATCCATCCTACTTTCATGTACAGGATACTACTTTGGTCCGACTTCAATGATATTCAATGGGCCTGAAGTAGGATCAATGTAGGACCAAAAGTAGTACAGGGAGCATTTTCAAAGTCGGACCGACTTGTGTAGGATGCTACAAGACGCTCTCATAGGGAAACATTGAACACAGAGCAAAGTAGGATGAAAGTAGTGTAGTAGTGTGAACCCAGCCTTACAGCTGCAAGTCTTTTAGGGATGTCTCTACCACCTCTGCACATCTAGAGAGTGACATTTCTGCTCATTCTTCTTTGCAAAATAGCTCAAGCTCTGTCAGAGTGATTGGCGAGTGTCTGTAAACAGCAACTTTTAAGTCTTGCCACAGATTCTCGATTGGATTTAGGTCTGGACTTTTACTGGGCCATTCTAACACATAAATATGCTTTGATCTAAACCATCCCATTGTAGCTCTGGCTGTATGTTTAAGGTCGTTGTCCTGCTGGAAGGTGAACCTCCGCCCCAGTCTCAAGTCTTTTGCAGACTCTAACTAGTTTTTTTCTAAGAATGCCCTGTATTTGGCTCCATCCATCTTCCCATCAACTCTGACCAGCTTCCCTGCCCCTGCTTAAAGTGGTAGTATACTCTGTACTACCACTTTAACCTACAGGTAAGCCTTGGCGCGGCTTTTTTGTTTTCCTATTGTCTATTGTGTGTATCGCACGCTAGCTGCTGCCTTCGGATTTTCTGTGTAGTAGCGCGGTTTTCGTTTTTCCCCAGGTAAGCCTTTCACACTGGGTAGGAGAGGTGCGGTGGTGGTATATCGGCGCGATTTTTAGTGCCGCTATACCGTCATATTTATCGCAATATTTGGCCGCTAGCGGTGCGGTTTTAACGCAGCGGCACATTGCCGGCAGTCTTACTGCGGTTTCCCATTGATTTCAATGGGAAGGAGTGGTATAGCAGCGGTAAACACCCCGCTCCTATACCGCTCCAAAGATGCTGTTTGCAGGAGATTTTTTTTCCTCCCGCCAGCGCATCGCCTCAGTGTGAAAGCCCTCGGGTTTTCACATTGAAAATGCTGGGGCAGGATTATTTCAGGCGATATTTATGCTCTATTTTAAGCGCTAAAATGCCTGAAATACGCATCAGTGTGAAAGGGGCCTAATGCTCTCCTTGCCCAGCCTGTCAGTTTAGGTGGACGGCCATGTCTTGGTAGGTTTGCAGTTGTGCCATATGCTTTTCATTTTCGGATGATGGATTGAACAGTGCTCTGTGAGATGTTCAAAGCTTGGGATATTTATTTATAACCTAACCCTGCTTCAAACTTCTCCACAACTTTATCCCTGACCTGTCTGGTGTGTTCCATGGCCTTCATGAGGCTGTTTGTTCACTAAGGTTCTCTAACAAACCTATGAGGGCTTCACAGAACAGCTCTATTTATACTGAGATTAATTGGTCCACTAGATCTTGGTTAGGAGTATTACAGGGGCTGAATACAAACACACGTCACACTTTTCAGATATTCATTTGTAAAAAAAAATGAAAACCATTTAACATTTTCCTTCCACTTCACAATTATATGCCACTTTGTGTTGGTCTATCACATCAAATCCCAATAAAATACATTTATGTTTTTGGTTGTAACATGACAAAATGTGGAAAATTTCAAGGGCACTGTACTTAAAAAATGTATGTATGTAGGTAAAGGGGGCTGTGCTAGGAAATTGACTGTTCTTGAAATGGTCAAATTTGCTTGCAAGATATAAACAATGTTTATGGAAAGGAAACAATGTGGTAAATAAGCATTTAAAATATTTTTTGTGCTTTTAACTGCTTTTTTTTAAGTTGGTGACCGGGTCTCTTTTAATAACCTGGAACTGCAATGTGTGTGAGTTTTTGTAGCGTACCGGAGCATCTCACCAGCTACTGACATCTTTGACGAATTGTGTTTTGGGCACTGGTCCTCTGCCATTTTAATAGGGTGGGCCAAGATGATGTCACTCCCTTGCATATGCAGGAGTTTATCCATCTCGGCATTGGTGAAATTGTACGTTGAGCTGCATGTGCATACAGGGCATAAAGGCAGGAAAAAACTTTAATGCAGAAGAGACATAGAGAGAGGTTTACCAGAATCTGGTGCAGCTGTGCATGTTAGCCAATCAGCTTCTAACTTTAACTTGTTCAATTAAGCTTTGACAATAAAACCTAGAAGCTGATTGGTTACTATGCACAGCTGCAGCAGATTTTGTGCCCACCACTTTTAATAAATCCCCCCTATAGTGTGTCTCTTCGGCCGCGTACACACGGTCGGTCCATCCGATGAGAACGGTCCGAAGGACCGTTTTCATCGGTTAACCGATGAAGCAGACTGATGGTCTGATGTGCCTACACACCATCAGTTAAAAAAACGATCGAGTCCAACGCGGTGACGTAAAACACAACGACAAGCAGAGAAAAATGAAGTTCAATGCTTCCAAGCATGCGTCGACTTGATTCTGAGCATGCGCGGGTTTTGAACCGATGCTTTTGCGTACTAACCATCGGTTTTGACCTATCGGTTAGGCGTCCATCGGTTGAATTTTAAAGCAAGTTCTACATTTTTGGACCGAAGGATAACTGATCGATGGGGCCCACACACGGTCGGTTTGGACCGATGAAACTGAACTTCAGTCCGTTTTCATCGGTTTTGTCCGATCGTTTGTACAGGGCCTTCTACAAAAAGAAATCCTGTCTGTTTGCCAATTTTTTCACTAAAGTTATGCCGCGTACACACGACCATTTTTAATGGTCTAGAAAAAACAACGTTTTTTTCAACCCGATTCTTGTCAAGCCTGCCTACGCATACACACGATCGTGAAAAAAAAAATGCTCGAACACTATAAAGGGGAAGTACCATTCGGATGGCGCCACTCTTGGGGCTGCTTTTGCTGATTTTGTGTTAGTAAAAGTTTGGTGAGAGACAATTCTCGCTTTTCAGTCTTCGTGCTTTTCAGTCTGTTAAAGCGTGACGAATGTGCTAGCTCCATTACGAATGCTAGTTTTACCAGAACGAGTGCTCCCGTGTCATATCTTGCTTCTCAGCATGCGCATTTTTTTCACGTCGTTAAAGCCTACACACGACCATTTTCACGATGTGAAAAACTACGCAAAACAATAGAGCATGTTCTAAATTTTTAAAGCCCATTTTTCACGTCATGAAAAATGCTCTGGAGCCCACTCACGTCATGAAAAATGCTCTGGAGCCCACTCACGTCATGAAAAACGGTCGTGTGTACGCGGCATTACACTTTAATAAACAAAAAACAAAAGGAAAAATGCTGCATTTCTGGTGCATGGACTCTTTCCACGAATGACCTTGCAATGTAGTGTTATGTATGCATGTTTAACCTATTGGTACTAGGGGAAATATAGTTGTCCACAGCAGCCAATTAACAGCCAGCTGTCATTTTATTTTTTCAACTAATACTTGATTGGTGGCTATGAGCAAGGCAACTCCTTATCAAACAACTCCTGCATATAGCTTAATTAGAGACGCTGAATGGGTTAACGATAATCAGAGTCTTGGTTCTTCCTAATGAAGTATTGCAATTACACAGAGGACATTCTTGGCGTGCTGTGTTAACTCTTATTAATTTGTTACATGTGAGATACCTAAATATTCCACATTAGATAAACCAAAGCAGCATGCCTTTCAGTTCAGTCAACTCACAAATAAGGATGAAGCTGTTTGCGGGTTAGCGGGGAAGAAATTCATTACTAGAGGCAAAATACAAAAACTCCACGCATTGTATGCAGGAGACAATAAGAGAGGCGTCTCAATGGGGAACTAACATCTCTCTCTCTCTTTCTTTTATCACAGGGCTTAGCTGGACCAGAAGGAATCCCGGGCCCTAAAGGGGTTAGAGTAAGTCACTGCATTTCTGGCTTGTGATGTGTAGAGCTGTGATGATGTGTTGCATGTGACTGATCGCAGCTCCTGATTGGTGACTGTCTGCCGAGTGTCAGGGATCTTTCCCCACAACACGCTGTTTACATGAAGGCAAACATTATTCCAGAGGTGCGCACGCTTGCAGGATAAAACGATCACATTTACATTTCCCCGAAATGAATGAAGTACATTAAAAACGTGAAGAGAGAAGTGACATTTCCTGCCTGGAGCATTTTGTATAACTGAGGCTGTCAGTGTTGAAGGAAGGTTTGGCAAGCTGGGTGAGAATTGCTGCAAGAGAATTTATGTGCATTCACCTGACTGCTTTAAGTGTACCTGTCATTGGTATAAGTGGAGTCTTTGCAATTACCATATTCTGCATATCTCCAATTCGTAACTGGAGATCTGGATCGCCGAGGCCACAGTCCACTTGGGTAAACCTGGGTAAAGTTATCAAAATTGATATTAGAACCTAAAAAATAACCTACAGGCTAAACAAAAATGGTGATCACCCCAGTGTATAATTAGATTTTAAAGCAAGGTGCACAAGAAAGGGCTTTGCACATACAAAATATAGCGCTACCCGTGAAATAGCCGTTGTAATGAGAGCACAGTTATTGATAACTGCAGCACAGATGATATTGATGACCAGAGTTCTCCCTCGCTAGTACAAAGGCTGGCAGCACACACCATGCACAGTTCAGGCATGCTGACACAAAAAGCAGTCTAGGAAATGTGTTTTTGTGATTTTGATATTAAATAAACTTGAAGGAGGTGCAGGGTAGTACGGGATACTCCAGAACACTAACAATACCAGAGGACACACTTCTTTATGTGCCAAACTTAATGAACAAATCTTCTACTACGTTCAGAGTATAATCCTCTTGTGAGAGATCAGAGGAGGCTAGAGGTATGAACCCCTCAGGAGAGGAACTATTTGGCCTCAGTTCAAAGGATGGTTCTCCCATGAGTGACTAAGGAAGGCCAGGGGTATGAACACCTCAGGAAGAACTGCTTGGTCCAAGTTCGAAGTACAGTCTTTCGCAGTCTACTTGACCCAGCTATCACAATAGTACATAGTCACCAGAATCTTTGTAGGAGATTAGTACTCACAAAGAGGCCAAGGGCAGCTGTACCCTCTGCTTTGCCACATCCAGAACCTTGATGAACAACTGTTTGGATCAATAGAAGGGCTTGGCGGGGGGGGGGGGGGGGTACCTTGACAGGTGGAATCCCTTGAAACATGAAGGCACTGCTGTTCTAAAGCTCAGACCATTTATGTGCTTCTCAGCGACCTTCTGGGCCCACTTTGTCATGGATTTCCTGCAGCACTATAAATATTCATGCTGCCTATTTGCCTTGCTCCACTCCCTATGTTCTAGACCAGTGGTCTCCAAACTGCGGCCCTTTGCTTGCCTTTATCCGGCCCTTGGGGCACTATCCCTCCCACTGATACAAGACACTATTCTGCCATCTGACACTGACAATGGAGCACCATTTCTCCCACTGACATCACTAATAGAGCACTATTACTCCCTATGATACCAGCAATGGGGCACCATTCCTCCTCCTAATTACAGATGTTCACTAACAATGATGCCAGGAAAATTTCTACTGCCACTGGCCATAGTACGGCTCTCCAACAGTCTGAAGGACAAAAAAACGGCCCTTTGTTTAGAATGTTTGGAGACCCCTGTTCTAGACAGTGATGGCGAGCCTTGGAACCCCAGATATTTTGGAACTACATTTCCCATGGTGCTCCCCTGCACTGCAGATTGCATGAGCATCATGGAAAATGTAGTTACAAAACATCGGGAGTGCCAAGGTTCGCCATCACTTCTAGAGTATCGGTGCTCAACCTGTGTCCCTCCAACTGTTGCAGAACTACAAGTCCCATCATGCCTCTGCCTTTGGGAGTCATGCTTGTAACTGTCAGTGGCTTGCATAGCCTCATGGGACTTGTAGTTCTGCAACAGCTGGACGGCCATAGGTTAAACACCCATGTTCTAGAGCTTACTAGAAGGCAGGGCAAAGCAATGAAACCTGCAGCCTGTGAATTCCAGAACAGCTAAAATAAAAAAATGCTCCAATGACTACAGAGGAACCAAAAGAAATACATTTACCTAACATCCTAGCCACCTAACTGAGAGAGTGCTACACAGGGGGTGAGATTTACCAAAACTGGAGCACACAGAATGTAGTGCACCTGTGCATAGTAACCAATCAACTTCTAGGGTTTATTGCCAAAGCTTAAGTGAACAGAATTTAGAAGCTGGTTGGCTAACATGTACAGCTAAACCAGATTCTGTGTGCTTCAGTTTTAGTAAATCTCCCCAAAATGTATTTTTCAGCACACTTATCAGCTAGCCAGCAAAAAAAAAAATAAAAAAAAATGGCACGTTAGAGAATCATACAAAAGTTTTTTGGATTTTTTTAAATGTCTACGGGCCAAATTAGCCATGGGTTCTTGTACATCACAAGCCAAAATCCCATTACTGTATTGCTGGGTAATCTTACATGGAATGAGTAAATCCTAGATTACCTTTATTAAACATTGCACCTTGCCGCACTCACTGTACAACGAATCTGTCATTCGAGGGATTACTTAGCCGCACATCAGAATCGGAAACTCAAGCAAGTTTTGGCAAAACTAAACTGTGCATGTACAAACACAACAATCAGAAAGCAGACAGAGGGAGTGATGTCAGAAGGATTATTCTGAATCCAGAAGCTTAGTAACATATTTGTCAAGGGGAAGTTTTTCTACAAGTGACGACTAACATCTCATTTTGGTCTCTGGGCCTGGCAGCTCAAAAACCACAGCAGACATCGCCGGGCAAAGAGATTCTGTTTCCAACAAGTGTCTTGTATGAATGATGCACATGAACATCCCCACTCAGCCAGCAGATGTGACTTTAAATACCTCCAGGTCATATTCATGCATGACTTGTATATTCCGTTCCATATTTTCCACTAGAAGTTTGACAAGATCCTTCGCTCTTAAAAGATTCAGAGTTGTTTTAGAGGCTCCGATAGTTGACTGCTCTGTGTTTGTATGTTTAAACTTGTAATAAAAGAAAACCTCTCTATTTATTTTAAGGGCTTTATAGGAATAGCTGGGTTGCCAGGACCTCCCGGACCTGAAGGAGAACGAGTAGGTCTAATTTTTCTTATTTTGAAACTTGAAAGTCTTGAAAATCTGCTGCCAATGGGACCTCACAATTTGCGGACTATAGTGACTTAGGGCCCATATACTGTACATGTTTGTACTTGGGTCAACCTTCATGCTTTGTGTGTTATGAATTGTTTTCAGTGCTATAAGTGTAGGTGGGGTGCAGTGTGGTGCATAAACAGTTCACATAATTCCCGGTAGGAAGCTTGACCAATCAGGTGCACTCACGGTTATAGCAATTGAACAGAACAGGTTCCAGCCAAAATGACAGCATTTTCAGAAAGGGGCAGAATGCGACCTGGCCATTTCATACCCAATTGGGAAGATGTCCATAAGAGTTGCGACCTACACTTTCCCTCCTCGTTAGAAACCTTTCCCTACCTCTAGTACTGTCCCTAAGAGACGGGGTACCTTTTCCTGCTCCCAGTCGCATACAGCGTTCCAAACCCGGGAGCCGGTGTCTTAAATAGGCTTTGCCTGACCCAAGATGGCTGCCAGAATCACAAGGGGCAACAATATCTAATCGAATTGCTTCTTCAGTGACCCAGGAAACCATAGAGGAACTAGGTTCCTCCTGATTTCCTCTCCAACTGCAGAGCTGCTGTGGATGGGCACAACCTACAGTGGAGGAAATAAATTACACCTGCCTACACACTGTTTCATACAGTCAGTTTTCTTTGCAAAATGGTGCCTGATGGCCAAGTGCCCAGAGCCACTTACCTCATCATAACTCCCCCACCCAGCTAACAAAATATACACTACTAAACCTATCCTTTCCACTTCCACATAGGATAGGTTCTTCCAAGCACTCTTTATCTACTTATGGTTGGTCATGGTTGGTTCAGTTTAGCTGCAGTTTGTAGAATGTGTTGTACCAAAAAACAATATCAAAATTGCACCTCGCTATCTCTAACTGTTCCATAAAAACAAAACAAAACCCACGTTAGAAACAGACTCTTGCGAATACACGTGAAGCCCTGTACACACGATCCGATATCTGATGGAATCTATTCCGATCAGGGCTCAAGTCCTGCGGGAACGCGTGGGAACGGAGTTCCTGCACTTTTTTCACAGCAGGAACTCAGTTCCCTTTGCAGGACTAGAGCAGCCGAGCCACCCGAGCCAATCCTTCACTAAGCCGCAATGTCTCCTGGGAGCTTTTGTCATTGTTCCCAGGAGACATTGCGGAGGTCTGCCACAAGTTATTGCGGGATTTAGAAAGAACTTGCGGTTTAGTAATTATGCATATGAGCGTATCTTTTTTTTTTTTTTTTTTGGTGGGGGAGTGGATCTTGGGTGGGAGTTCCGACACTTTTTTCCCCAGGACTTGACCCCTGAATCCGATGGATTTTTTCGTCGGATATCCAATGAAGCTGACTTTCATCAGTCTTGCCTACACACCATCAGTCAAAAATCCGATTGTGTCCAAATGCGGTGACGTACAACACTACGACGAGCCGAAAAAAATTAAGTTCTATGCTTCCAAGCATGCCTCGACTGGATTCTGAGCATGCGTGGATTTTTGACCGATGGAGTTCCATACAGACGATCGGATTTTTATTTAGTTTTTTTATCCATAGGAGAAATTTAAAACATGTTCTTTTCTTTTGCACCGATGGAAATAAAACCGATGGGGCCCACACGGACAAACCGATCGTGTGTACAGGGCTTAACTCTAAACTATCTGCGTTCCCAACTAGTTGACATAGGACAGTGCATTAATTAAAGGCAATGTACCAGGACGAACACCCTTCTCCTTAAGGCCTCGTTCACACTTAGGGCCGTTCGGGTCCGTTTGTCACGGACCTGAACGGTCGCTCCATGCATCGCTATGGAGCGTCGGATGTCAGCGGAGACATGTCCCCTGACATCCGACCCGCTAAAAACAGACGTATGGGGGCCACGTCCCCATCCGTCCATTCGGATCGGGTAAGATCTGATTAAAAACGGACATGCTGTCCGTTTTTATCAGATCGCTCCATAGGGAGACAGCGGTGCCCCAACAAGCCCCGCCCCGCTCAGTGAGCAGAGAGGAGCTTGTCATCCGTCGGCTCAGCAAGGATCTGCGGACTAATCTCCCGCTGAGCCGGCGGGAGCAGGCGGACTCCGTAGAGACGGAGTCCGCCAAGTGTGAATGAGGCCTTAAGGTGCAGCAACACACGAGAAACCCAACAACACTCAAGACAGATGAAGAACCACATTGACTTTCTTCATCAATATAACAAAGCACTGCATGTAAATGCACTTAAGTGGACCTATAGCTTTGCAATGCTGAGAATATCAGTTTCCCAGCTGCCACTTTTTCATTCTTTCTGGGTTACTGACCTGGAACAAGTAAAGTCAGAACTCTGCAAACTATCCAGAATATTAAAAGTAATTTCTTTCATGCTACACAATAAGTGGTTAATTTGAATTTAGCGCTAAGATAACAGGTTTGCTTAACCATAATAACCCAAAATGAGAACTGTTTTAGGACACAGGGAACGTTTTGTTAAATACACATTTTATGTAACAAGCATTTATAAAAATGAAACCGCATCTCTAACAGAAACGTTACTAATCATTTTTTCTCCCTTAGGGAATGCCAGGACCACCTGGGAAAAAAGGATTGAAAGGCGCCCAGGTGAGTGCCAAGTCATGTACAGAGAATGTGTTTTATTGCAAAGGGGAAATTGTGGTTTTACAGATAATCATTTCATCCGTTAGAAGGTGTTTAGTGATTTATTAGTGTTTTGAAATGCTCTGCAACTAAATATATAGGAAAATAAAATAATGAGGATGCAATGAATGCAATTAGAATTGCTAATGAAGGCATTTTAAAGTAAGCCTGTCATAAACAAATAAGACTTTATTTGCCTAAGGGCACTTTCACACTGAGGCACGGGAGTGTTGGTGGTAAAGCACCGCTGGTTTTAGTGCTAGAGCTGCGCCTTACCTTAGTTTTAGAGGTGCTTTTTCGGCCGCTAGCGGGATGCTTTTAACCCCCGCTAGCAGGCAAATAAAGGGTTAAAAGTGGCAGCGGCGCTGAATGGGCAGGGGCGCTTTAGGAGCGGTGTATACACTCCTCCTAAAGTGCCTCCAAGATGCTGCTTGCAGGACTTTTTTTTACGTGCCGCAAGCGTACTACTCCAGTGTGAAAGCACTTTGCAGGTGCTATTTTTAGTGCTATAGCGCCTGTAAAGCACCTCAGTGTGAATGTAGCCCAAAAGTGCAAGTAATTGAAGTTTTTGTTGGTGTTAGTCCAAGGAGTCCTCAAAAATGGGCACGGTTGTTACATGGTCTTCCAACTTCAGATGCAACTTTGACATGCTTCCCCCTTGGGTTAGCACTTTCCAGAAGCCTCAGTGATTAATAGAGAGAAACTCATTACATAATAGGAAGAAGCAGGAGTCAGAGCTAAAAGTGATACTAAAGTCAAAGTGCTAATAATAATAGTTTTGCACATAGCAGCCCAGATCCTCCTCTTCTCGAGTCCCTCTTCAGAGCTACTGGCCCCTCCCTCCTGACAGGTGCCCCCACAGCAAGCAGCTTGCTATGGGGGTACCCAAGCTGAGCCACAGCTCTGTGTGTTCATTCAGACACAGAGCCGTGGTTCGGCCCTGCCCCCTCTCTCTCCTCATTGGCTAACTGACTTTGATTGACAGCAGCGGGAGCTAATGGCGCCGCTGCTGTGCCTCAGCCATTCAGGAGTGAGAGTCCCGGAAGGCCAAGGCAGTCGTGCACATCGATGGATCAGGATGGGGCTCAGATACACACAGAAGTTTTTTTATCTTAATGCATAGAATGCATTAAGATAAAAAAAAACTCTGCCTTTAGAACCACTTGAAGTCTACAGCCACTTTAAGTGAACCTAATCAGACCTAAAACATTTCTAAGGTAACATTATTGCTGAACATCTGGTTTAGACATTCAATTGATCCCTTCAGAGCTAGCTTGGACCCTGAGGTTATGTTATATATGGGGCTTTGACTTTTGCTTAAAGGGGTTGTAAAGGTACAATTTTTGTCGTGCTCCCCCCTTCCTTGGACTACAGGAGAGTCAGGACGCTCTCTACGTTGCAGATAGAGAAAGGAGCTGTGTGTTAGAGGGCGTCCTGACTCTCCTGTAGTCCAAGGGAGGGGGCGAGCATGACACTCCACACCAGGGAGAAAGCTTTGCATTACTGTGTGGAGTTACAGACAGAAGAACAGGAAGTGAAGATTTCTCAGAAGAAATAAGGACATTTATAAGCAAAATGGAAGGATGAGGTAAGTGAAGGAGGACTGCACTAAGGTAAAGGAAGCTATTTAGGAAAACAAATTTGTATCTTTACAACCCCTTTAAGTCAAGATTAAGTCTTTCCCTTTCCCAATTTAAGCACCACTTCTGTAACTCAGTTGCAAAATGCCAGAACTTTGGTGGATAGTAGAAGCTCAGGGGCAGATCCACAGACAGAGTACACCGGCGTATCCACTGATACTCTGGCGTACTTTCAAATTACCCGCGTCGTATCTTTGGTTTGAATCCTCAAACCAAGATACAACGGCATCTGGGTTAGATCCGACAGGTGTACGTCCTCGTACGCCTTCGGATCTAAGATGCAATATTTTGGCGTCCGCTGGGTGGCGTTCACGTCGTTTTCCGCGTCGGGTATGCAAATTAGCTACGCTAATTAGATACGTGCGGCCGTCGCATTCTCTTACGTCGTCTCTAGTCGGCTTTTTCCGGCATATAGTTAAAGCTGCTATTTTGCGGCGTATAGTTAGACTTGCCATGTTAAGTATGGCCGTCGTTCCCGCGTCAAAATTTGAATTTTTTTTTGCGTAAGTCGTCCGTGAATCGGGATGGACGTAAATCACGTCTAAGTTAAAAAAAATGACGTCATTTAGCGCAATGCACGGCGCTAAATTTAGAAACGGAGCATGCGCAGTTCATTCGGCGCGGGGATGTGCTTCATTTAAATGAATCACGCCCCCTAATCGCCGATTTGAATTCCGCCACCAAAGATAAACTACGCCGCCGTAACTTACGGCGCAAATTCTTCCAGGATTCGATTTAAAGCCAGGTAAGATACGGCTGCGTAGCGTATCTCTGATACGCTGCGCGGGTGCAGGTCTCTGTGGATCTGCCCCTTAGACTTTTGAATGACAGGGAGCAAGATTTAGCACTCTGAGTGCTATGGCTTAATCTCAACTTCAAAAACTCTTGTTACCTTAGAAATGTTTTTTATCCAGGTCAGGTTCTCTTTAAAAGCACTGAAGTTCAAGAGGTTGCACTGTTCCCAAGGGGTAAAATGTAAGAAATTGGTGAGCGTTCTGCCCTTCCTCCATCCAAACCTGGAATAATTCTTTTGGACAGAATAACCCATTCAGATTCAGCTCTTTTATACCAAAGTACACATCTGATGAATAACACAAATGTGATTGTAGACCAGTAAATGTTTCACAAATGTTACAGTTTCAGCAGCGGACCTCATGGCGGAATATGTAATAAACCGGATAACAGAGGGACCGTTCACCTTAGAAGTGCTTTCCAAACACATTCTGCAGTTACAAGGATCTAAAAACTGCGATAATTGGTTGGGATCCAGTTTCACTGCACTCCTGAGTTATTTTAGGTTGTCTTGCAGCACCTCTTTGGAAAACACACACATGGACAACGAGCATTACATCATTCTGGCCTTGTATAGAGCGCATCACAAACATATGGCAATATAAAGCCTGACAATGTAGCCAAGTTGCAGCTTTTAAAGACTGGACTTTGGCCCAGACGGAGATTTTGCTTTCCAGCGACATGCTTTATCGAGCTACATGGAAATATTCATTAAAAACTGGTGTTTTAATTCAAAGGGGGGTTTTTGGATAAAAACGTACCATCGGATATTAATTTTCACTGGTCTGGCTATACAAAACTGCTAAAAGCAGAGTAGTTGTGAAATGGTATTTTCTTGGCACTATATAAATCCTGTATAATAATAATAATAATAATTATCCAAGCAGATATAAAATAAACAGTTATATTCATTATGAAATCATAGCTTATATTTTTAAACACAACCAGTTTAGGTACCTGAATGCTGGCTGAATGTGGAAAGGGCAGCGCTATTTTATGCTCTGTGATAGGAGGAGAGAGCAGAGTGACTATGTGCTGCTGCTTTTTCACTGTCCAATCACAAGCTGGGGCAGGAAGGTGACCTATTTGTATTGTTTAACTACAGCAGGGAAAGTCAGGTCACTAACCTTGCTCTCCCCTCTCTCATTCCTGTGTAAATCTTAGGGCTGTATGGAGAGAAATGCAAATCTTTTGGCAGGTAAAATATTGTGTAGGGGTGGGAGTAGGCGTGAAACAAATATACCTTCACAAAGGCACCGTCCCTGAAGAATACAAAATTAAAATTTAAAATAGAGTGGGGTGGGACTTTAAATGTGCCTTAGTGGGATGTAGATAATAATTTATTACACTTTTTATATATATATATATATATATATATATATATAGAGAGAGAGAGAGAGAGAGAGAGAGAGAGAGAGAGAGAGAGAAGCTTTATTTGCCATCCGTGGATGGAGATATTAAAAATATATTACAATCTAAGAAAGAGTACAGTCTACTGTTTCTTGAATTCAGGGTGTGCGGATCCTAGTATAAGATCTCGAAGATATGGCCTACACGTTTCGTCAGGGCCTTTAAAGCAGCACAAAGAACAACAACAACATGAAAATATAAGGAATATCATAAAGATGCAAAATAAGTAACATTGAAGCGCATTTGTGAGGTCAGGCACTGATGTGGATGATGTGGGCCATCCCCAAACTATTCCCATAAAGTTGGAAACACAAAATTGATCTTAAATGTCTTGGTATGATGACGCCTTAAGAGTGCCCTTCACTGCAACTAAGGGGATAAGCCCAAGCTCTGAAAAACAACCCCACACCATAATCCCCCTCCATCAAATGAGTTGGTCTAGTGCACAAAGCAAGGTCCATAAAGACATGGATGAGCGATAGAACACTTTTGGGATGAATTAGAGCGGAGACTGCGAGCCATGACTTCTCGTCCATTCAGTGCCTGACCTCGCAAATGCACTTCTAAAAGAATGGTCAAACATTCCCATAGACACACTCCTAAACCTTGTGGACAGCCCTCCCAGAAGAGTTGACATTGTTATAGCTTCAAAGGCTGGGCTAACTTAATATTAAACCCTACAGACTAAGACTGTGATGCCATTAAAGTTCATGTGCGTGTAAAGGCAGGCATCCCAAAACTTTTGGTAATATAGTGTATTTTAGGCACTATGGGCCAGATTCTCGTAGCGTGGTGCATTGTTGCGGCCGGCGTAGCGTATCTCTGATACACTACGCCGCCGTAACTTAGAGCGTATTTTCCTTATCCTCAAAGAAGTTGCGCCGTAAGTTACGGCGGCGTAGTGTAATTTTGGCGGCGTAAGGGCGCGCAATTCAAATCGATGTGATGGGGGCGTGTTTTGTGTAAATACGTTGTGACCCGACGTAAATGACGTTTTTTTTGAACGGCGCATGCGCCGTCCGTAAGGGTATCCCAGTGCGCATGCTCGAAATTAAACCGGAACAAGCCAATGCTAAGGCTGCTTTCACATTGCAGCGTCGAGCTGCGGTGACGGTATAGCCGCGCTATTTGTAGCGCGGCTATACCATCGTGTTTACCGTGATATTCGGGCGCTAGCGGTGAGGTTTTAACCCCCGCTAGTGGCCGAAAAAGGGTTAATACCGCCCGCGGAAGGCGCGGTAGGAGCGGTGAACACACCGCTCCTATACCGCGGTAAAGATGCGGCTAGCAGGACTTTTGGAGCGTTCCTGCTAGCGCACTGCTTCAGTGTGAAAGCCTTCGGGCTTTCACATTGAAGACTACAGGGCATGATTTTTCATGCGGTATAGCAGCGCTATTTTTAGCGCTGTACCGCATGAAAAACGCCCCAATGTGAAAGGGGCCTTACGACGGTGACGTCATTCTACGTAAATCCCTATTCGCAAATGACTTATGCAAACAACGTAAAAAAAATCAAAATTCGACGCGGGAACGACGGCCATACTTAACATAGGATATGCCTCATATAGCAGGGGTAACTATACGCCGGAAGAAGCCGAACGCAAACGACGTAAAAAAATGCGCCGGCCGGACGTACGTTCGTGGATCTCCGTATCTAGCTAATTTGCATACTTGACGCAGAATTCGACAGAAACGCCACCTAGCGGCCAGCGGAAAAATCCACCTAAGATCCGACGGCGTACTAAGACGTACGCCTGACGGATCGAGCCCAGATGCAGTCATATCTTGTTTTGTAGATACAAAACAAAGATACAACGCGGGAACTTTCAAATTATGCGGCGTATCAATAGATACGCCGGCGTAATTCTTCTGTGGATCTGGCCCTATGACTTTATTAGAGAAAACTGTTTGAGGTCACCAGCAATATGATAGGCATTCATATAAATCAATATCCTATATTCATACCCATGCAGGTGATATAAGAACTGCAAAGCTATGATGGTATATTGTAGTTTCGTCCTGCTTTAACAGTCTTGTGGGGTATGTGATTCGCAAGAGAGGATGAACAGAATTAAAACGAATACTTCACTTCAACCGTGCACATGCTGTATGTTGGCAGTTCCGCTTTAAGAGACATCGGTAGTACGTGTACTATTATTCAGCTGAATAACTTTATGCAGCACATGGTTTAAATCAAAAGAGAAGACGTGTTTTGTTACATTTTTCCGAAGCATCACCTTAGTTCGTGAACCCTGGAGGGTTATTCAGACCTTCCCAAAAGTGTTGTTTCTTAAAAAAGAAATTCTTTGTTTTCACACAAAGAATGAAAAAAGTTGCTGTGGAGATTGCAGATGTGGGTGTGTTGGGATGAGCAGTAGCATATTTGTGTACAAGGGAGTTCAAAAAGGGGATTTCCATAAAAAGAGTTGACCCTTGCCAAAAATGATTATACCTTTGAGGGTACTCTGGTTCCCATGGGCCTCTTGTGCGCAACAGCAGGACCTGTACGTTGTGATCGTATGAGTGCAGTCTGAGGTCCACCCTACTGGAAATAATGTAACAATTCCTCCAGATTCAAACACAGTTTGCAAGGCCAAGTCAGACTTTAAATTTTAAATGCCCTTGCCTTCCCTATCCCTCATGAACTAACTACCGCTACCAGAGCCCCCATCCCAACGTTTTACTTACCGTTACAGCAAACCTGCATCCTGTGCACTGTTTACTGACCCTTAAAAAATAAAAAACAAACTTTTACAACCCCTTTAACAAAAATTCTGCATATTGACCTCTTATAGACTTGTATGGGGCCAACCCAATATGCAATGCCAGTGTCCAGGATAGCCTTATACAAGTCTTTAAGTGTTCAGTGCATAGGTGTGCCCTGCACCAAAGAGGATCTCTACCCAAAGTGAATTAATCATTGCACAGGATGTGACCCTGTTGCAGAGGTAAGTCAGGGGTGGGGAGCGTTAGTGCAGGCTGGGTAAGGAGGGTAGATAATGTGGTCCTGATTCATATCTGAGCTTTTTGAAGCTTGAAGCTCAAAGCTCCAACACACTTAGCAACCTAAAATCGATGCTTATAAATTGTGCCTGTTCCCATATGAGCACTCGGTGCCTGTAGCTCGACACCTGAAGCTCAAATTGGTACATGAGCTACTTTTGAAGCAGTATGGGACATTTTTGGCCCCACGTGAGCCTCTGAAAGATGCCTAAAAAATACCAGAAGATGAGCGTTTTTTTCAGGCCTAAATAACCATCTCCTCCTCCTAGTAACTAGCTTTCCATTGGCTAAAACAAAGATGCTCACGCCTAAATATGCCCAAAAAAATCTAAGAAAAAAACACTCCAAAATTCCCTGAAAATGCTTACGTCTAGGCGTGGCAACTTAAGGGTTGAAAGTAAGGTTGTTTGTTTAAAGTTGACCTCTGGACAGAAAAATATCATACTAATATTACCTTAGAATATTTTAGCTTGTATTATACCTTTGAAAGCACTATTGGGCCATCTGATGCCTCACCATGCAAAATCTGGTCTCCAATGACCCAGTGCCTTAGGACCATGGAACAGAGGTTTTGACATGCTGCGTCATCCATTGGTGTTACAAGGTGCTGGGTATCACTTAACCCAAATGAGTAATTGATAGCAATTCCTGATTAGTTTAACAACCCAGGTCATTTTGATCATATCCAGTTTTGCAGTTGTTGTTCAGGACGAAAATGAACTCGTTGCCAGCACACAAGCCCCAAAGAAAGGGGACGTTTTGACCAACTGAAATACATTGGATTTCCTTTTCCTATGTCATAATAAAATATGATATCTTGTGATATCTCCAACTTTATTGCCTTTAAAAGATGTACGAGAAAAAACATTTATAACTCGATGGACCACTTGGTCTTTTTTTCTCTGCTGTCACTCTTCTATGTTCCTGTTTTACAAAATATGTATGGCCGCCATAACAGGGAGGCAAACTCTAGTTACAGAAAAGGTACTTGGACTCGTACATTATTGCAAATTATTGCAAATTCTGTTTAGTGATGAGTGTCAATGATTGGTGCATGGAGTTCAGCTTTAACTAAAAGTGTTTCTCTTAAACATGCAGACTTATCAGTAAACAAGCCAAGGCAAATCCCAATTTTGCACATTTTTGCAGTGTCCCTGTTTCCAATAATCAGCACTTCACAGGATAAATTCTCAAAGGAAGACATACTGAGGACACGGGAGAGTGATCTGCAACAGCTGTTCACAGGCTGAGTATCACTGCGTCTTATCAAAGCGAAGGGAGTGATGTCATCTCTGCAGTGCAGAGGATGAGGAGGAAATGGATGCTGAGACTTCCTTGCTGTGCTTTTGTTTTCCTGTAAATGTTCCAGCAGATTAAACTAGATTAAAAGCCAAAAGGTTTCAAGTAAATATAAACCCAATTTCTAAAATCTCATATAAGCTCAAACAAGCAATTTTTTATATTTTTAGCCTGCAGCTTTCACAAAATTTTTGTTTGGTGATCTTGCCATCAAGGTCAATGTTCACTCCCTGGTATAGGGTGATACGCTGTGTCCCTATCTCCCAATTGTGTTCTTGCATTGTCACACTGTCACAGGGGCCTTCAATGAAAACACTAAGGCCCCGTGCACACGGTCGGACAAAACCGGTGAGAATGGACCGAGGTTCAGTTTCATCGGTCCAAACCGACCGTGTGTATAGCCCATCGGTCTGTTTTTCTTCGGTCCAAAATTTTAAAACATGCTTCAAAACCGAACCGATGGACCGATGCCCGATCGGTCCAAACCGATATTTAGTACAGAAAGCATTGGTTCAAAACCCGCGCATGCTCAGAATCAAGTCGACGCATGCTTGGAAGCATTGAACTTCGTTTTATTCAGCACGTCGTGTGTTTGACGTCACCGTGTTCTGACCCGATCGGTTTTTGGAACGATGGTGTGTACACACATCAGACCATCAGGCCACTTCAGCGGTGAACCGATTAAAATGGTCCGTCGGACCATTCTCATCGGTTTGGTCTGACCGCTTCTGTGCAGGAGCTTCCTGTAATAAAGACTGGTCACTGCTGCTCTCTCTCCTTGTGCAGGGTGACTGGTCTTGCCTCCGCCCCCTCCTGTAGTTTTCTACAGGTAGCCTGTAGTGGATGGAGCCTGCTGGCTCTTCCCACCGCTCTGCTCCCTACACAAGCTATATAGAGATATAGAGATATTTTCACTGCTCTTTTTTACAAACTCATATCTGGATTTGTTGATGCATTTCTGTGCACACAAACCAGTGTGAGATCAATATATAACAGGATTATAGGTATTATTTTAATACTTACACTAATATTACCACTATATACACTAATATTAGCAAAAGTATTTGAATGCCTGCCTTTACACGCACATGAACTTTAATGGCATCCCAGTCTTAGTCCGTAGGGTTCAATTTTGAGTTGGCCCACCCTTTGCAGCTATAACAGCTTCAACTCTTCTGGGAAGACTGTCCACCAGGTTTAGTAGTGTGTCTATGGGAATGTTTGACCATTCTTCCAGAAGCGCATTTGTGAGGTCAGGCAGTTATGTTTAGTTGAAGCTGTTATAGCTGCAAAGGGTGGGCCAACTAACTAATTATTGAACCCTACGGACTAAGACTTTGATGCCATTAACATTCATGTGCGTGTAAATTCAGGTGTCCCAATACTTTTGGTAATATAGTGTGTGTGTATATATATTTATATATTGGTGGAACTAAATACACACTTGACATTTTATCAGCAGTTCTTAAAAAAGGGATACATGTCTTATTTAGGAATTAGGGAAAATGCTGGAAAAAATTGTTAAAAGGGGTTGTATGGTCCTTTTAACTTTCTTTAGATATACAGTACATGGCCTGTGTTAATGTTAATGGGCTTTGTGCTTGTGTGGCATCAGCTTGGGACATATCTGAGTATTAGAATTCATTGACAGGATATCTGACCTACTTCTGACCTGCATTTGACCTACTTTAGGTGGTTTTTGCATTTCCATAGACATGTATAGAAATGCAACACCCATTTAACCACTTGGCGACCGCCCAATATATTTTTTTTCACACAAATAGAGCTTTCTTTTGGTGGTATTTGATCACCACTGGGGTTTTTATTTTTTTATTATATAAACGAAAAAAGATTCAAAATGTAGAAAAAAAAACTATATTTTTTGCTTTCTATTATAAAATGCACACATATATATATATATTTTTTTTAACAATAAGTGTATATTATTTGGATTCTGCAAAAGTTCTAGCATATACAAACTTTGATTTATTAAATTGGTTTTGTTTTTGCAGCTGCAGATGCTATGCTGTAATGGTGGTGATCAGCAACTTGTAGTGTGACCTTGATAGGGTGGTTGGCAATCTGGCGCTAACAGACACTATCTAGGAGGGTCACTAACTGACACCGATGTTGCTAGTGACACTAAAACAGTGATAATATTGTACACTGACACTGTACTAATGACACTGGCTGAGAAGGGGGTTAAATGTGTGCTTAACAATGTGTAATGTTACAGCTTTTACTTTCTGATCTGGCTTTTTTTCTCCCTGCTTTTCAGGGAGAAGAAACAGCTAGATCGCTGTTTATATGCACACAGAGTTCTGTGCCAATCAGCTGATTTCAGCTAAAATCATTGTGTCAGGACAGGTCTGATCATTGGAGAAGAGCACACTGAGTTGCCAGCATAGATAGAGAACTGACATCGGTGTGCTCTCCTGCTTAGTGTGGTGAGTTTTCAATTGGAATGCAAGGGGACTGACAGCAATGCCACAGATTTCACATAAGGGAAGCAATACAATGAGAATAGGATACTTTCTCATACAAGTACATGGTACAGCAGGCACATATCAGAAATAGGAAGTGTTGGGGTAACAAACGCTTTAAGCAAGAAGCAGGGAACTCCCTCTATTGGCAAAATTATTACTACCATAATTACAACACAAACAAAAAAATGACATTTTATATTTGTAAAAATTAGAAAATCATAAACATACTGTAATTGCAATTATAATTCAAAATAACTAAATACAGTACGCCTTTTTTAAAGTAGGCAGAATATTTTACTTGAAGGCTTCTTGTTTCTTCTTGGCCGGCTTCACTATAACTGGACTGGTTATACTATATTGCACAATGTGTATATTTTTCAACTTGCAATGTTATGCATGAATGCATATGTCAATACTGGCCATACTTCTAAACAATCCTTTGTTTTATGTCTGTGCTTCCTCTAGGGTTTTCTTGGAGACTTGGGTGATAGAGGGCCTCACGGACCAGATGGGAGCCCAGTAAGTATCTGCTTCATTTACAGAGCCTCAGTGTATTGCTGAAATACTAAACCTTAAAATTGGTAACACTGAATTGTGTTTGTATAACAATTTGTAAGCTTGTTTTAGCTCGGGGCAACAGGAACATAATGTCCCAAAAGCCTTTAAAAGGTGCTTGTGATGAGGAGTAATTCATTCAAGGCAATAGTAAATAATTTATTCCATTTAAGCAATTCCTTTCATCAGTTCACCAAATCAGTTCCGTATATCCATCATTAATCTTCATGAAATGATATGTTTCTTTTTAATGTCTGGTACACTTTCGGATCCTAAGTGAAATAACAGACTGATAATTATCATGTAAATGACTCATTTATCATATTTTAAATATGAAGTGAACCCTACTTTTAATCATTAAATAATACTTAGAATTAATGATTTTTTTTGTATTAATTCATCTTTATTTGAAAAAAAAATTCCTTATAATTACATATACAGTCCATAACATACATATTCGAATTATGGGAGGTGGTACCCTCAAAGTCCCCCACACCACTCAGAAAGAAAAGATAGAATTAATGATTTGATGTATTTGTCATTTGTTTTTCTGTAAGTCATTTCGAAGCAAGTTGGTGATTTGACAGTTCATGTGTTTGCCAAATGGGCTGGTCTTTTGGACAGTATTTGGACTTTTGTGAGTTCCTGTGTGATGCATTGAGCATGACTTTTAAAAAACATCACTAGTCACCGTAATGTGGGAGTATCTGCATTGCTGCCAGGAAGCTTGGCAAAGATTGATTGCAAACTTTATTTTTTAGAATGCCAAGTGCTCAAATTTACTGTTAGAGGAAGTAATACATTTGTTACTAGTATTTTTGGGTCTATTGTGATATTTAAGCACATTCAACGGAATGTATCAGCGCTTGGGACAGTAGCATACGAGAGGACAGGACCAGTACAACGCATTACAACTTCTTTGTTCTCTTTAACAAAAAAGACCACTTTCAGTGGAACTTTGCTGGCTTAATAGTGCTGCCATTGCACATCATATAGACCTATTGTAGAACTTACCTAAATCCAAGGCAAAGGTGATAAAACTGTGTAGCTTGCCTGATCTATGTAGAACCCACTATCTACTGGGGCTTTGCCCATTCTCACAAGTATATAGATCATGGCCAGGAATATTGCACATTATAGGAGACTTTTATAGATTTTACTTAAATCCCTGGCAGTAGCTGGGGAACTTCCTGTTCTACACAGTGCATTCTACTTCCAATGCTCCATCTACCTTAACATGGGTACAGATCAAAGACAGCCTGACCAATCAAGAACCAAGCTGCACTGATTCGCACTCTTGACATCACAAGCACACACCTGCCTTTAGAGTGAGCAGTAAGTACAACATTTGACCGCTGTGTAGTTCAGGTTTGGCCCTGCTGAATTAGGAAAAGTCCAAAAGAAGTGAACTTTTCTTTTTTGCCGTGCTTGGCCATGTCTGGACACTTGTGGGTAAATTCAGCAAACAATTAGGATGACAAGGGAGAAAAACTGTTTAGAATTGGAAGTACCACTATCTATTTTTTTTTTTTCAATAAAAGTTTGTAAACAAAAAAAAAAAAACCCGCAGGAACGCTGCAGGTAAACCACAGCAAAAAAAAAAAGAATTGGAAGTACCGTAAATATGGTAAGGTTAGATTTTTTGGCATTATTTGACATCACTCATTCTTGTTTTTTAGGGAACTGTTGGTGGTGTTGGACCTCCTGGGTTTACTGGTTTGAGAGTAAGTATAATTCTTCAGCGTTTGTCTAATATATATTTTTTAAGTTTTCGATATTATTGTAATAAGTTATACCTTCTGAAACTGCAGGGCTAGAATAGCAAATTGAAGAGGACATCTACAGCACTCCTGTTCCTCTTTCTACACCAACAGCTGCTAGGCTGGACTATTATTCAGCCACTTGTGGATTTGAATAGGGGTGCCGGGGGGAATTTCACTTGAAAGATTTTGATAAAATTAACATTTTACCTGAAAAAACAGAAACAAAAAAAAAAAAAGCCTGTTATCAGATAAAATAAGAAAACCAACTTTGGTATAATAATCACCTTTAGTCCAAAAATTTCCCAGACAACATTTGTTCTTCCACTAGATATTCTCACTACTTGCACTTAAAGCGGTAGTTCACCCCCCCCCCCGACACATTTTACCATCGAGACAGGCATTGTAGCGCGAGCTACAGTATGCCTGTCCCGATTTTTTTAACCCCGTACTCACCTTGTACTCGGACATTTCAGATTGAGATGGAGATGGAGATTTCGGCTCCCGCGGGGAATGGGCGTGCCTATGGAGAGGGAGGATGATTGACGGCCGGCCCTGGCACGTCACTCTCCCCGAAGACAGCCGGAGTAGGTCTCGGCTCTTCACGGCGCCTGCGCACAGGCTATGCGCACGCGTCGTGAAGACCAAGCCTATTTCGGCTATTTCCGGAGAAGCGTGACGCGCCAGAGCCGGCCGTCAATCATCCTCCGTCTCCATAGGCACGCCCATTCCCCGGTATCTTCGATGGACGACTACAAGGTGAGTACGGGGGTAAAAAATTTGGGACAGGCATACTGTAGCTCGCGCTACAATGCCTGATTTTAAGGTAAAAGAAAAAATTTTTTTTTTTTTTTTCGGCGATAGGGTGAACCCCCGCTTTAAGAAATACATTCTTCAATGTATTAATGATCACAAAGCTGCAATAATTTGTGTTGTTTATTTTTGTGTAGAGGAGACTCTCAAATGAGTAAACACTATCGACAGTGATCTTTTTAGCTATCTGCATATGAGGGATTATTCCCATAATCACAAATGTAAGGAGCATTTTTTCCACTGACACTAATGTACTATGGGCCAGATTCACAATCTTCTGATACGCCGTCGTATCCCTGTTTCTATCTATGCGGCTGATTCATAGAATCAGTTACGCATAGATATCCCTAAGATCCGGCAGGTGTAATAGTTTTACACTGTCGGATCTTAGGATGCAGTACCGCGGCCGCCGCTGGTGGCATTTCTCGTCGTAAACCAGCGTCGGGTATGCAAATTAGCACTTACGGAGATCCACAAAGGTTTTTCCCTTCGTGAAGTCGCCGTAAGTGTTAGTTTGCCGTCGCAAAGATAGGGTACCTTTTACAAAGTGTAAAGTTAGTACACCATGTAAAAGTATACCCGTCTTTCCCGCGTCGCTGTCAAATTTTTTTCAAATTTGACAGCGAGCGCGCCTGATTTAAATGGGACTCGCCCCCATTTGAATTGGCCCGCCTTGCGCCGGACTGATTTAGGATACACCGCCGCAAATTTCCAGGTAAGTGCTTTGTGGATCGGGCTCTAACTTGGGCAATTTGCGGCGGTGTAACTTAAATCGGAAAAGTTACGTTGCGCCCGCTGGTTGTGAATCTGGCCCTATGATCCTAGATATAGTACCGGTAATTATTAGCAGGGGTTCCCTGAGCTTTGAAAGTTATTTCAAGGGTTTTTAGCATGTTAAAAGGTTTGGTGAAAGCTGGCCTAGTGATTTGCTTTAAGGAAAACCTGCTATTAATGCTGACCGCACCTTCTGAAAGTTCCAGCTGTCTGGCTATGTTGCTAATTCAGTGGTTTCAGTACCTTCTGAGATACTGACAGCAAGTACAACAAGTATGCAAACCAGCAGTCCTAATTTCACCTTCTGCATGCTTTTTCTTGTCAGTCACTGTGAAAGAATTAAAGCCAGAAAACCAGCATTTTTTTTAGAAGATCTGAATTGGCAGCCTTCATATTGTTCTCAGTAGTAGTCTCATTTTAGGAGTTTGTATTCATAAGAGTTGATATTTGTGAACAACACTTGACGTTCAGTTAAGTCGATATGTAAATAGTCCTCTAGTGAAAGGTGCTGACTGCTCCACAGAGGATTTGTACAGAACATTATCTTTTTTCCTGTCCACAGCGGGCTCTGCCAGCTGGCCTCCTGCCCTCTAGCTTGCTGGACTTTACACACAATCAGCCTGGAACATTTTACTAGTTTGAGACAAAGGAGTGTTACTGAGCTGCCAACACAGAACTTCCATCCCAGCTGTAGAGCTCCGGCTCATAAGAGCCCTGTGATTTATTACAACTTACAGTTCTCAGCTACTGAAACTCAAGAGGCTTGTCCGAGACTCAACAAATGAATGGTCCTTACATTTTACAAGCTGATTGAAAGATGAATTCCAAGCAGATACAAAAACCCAATGAATGCATGTATATATAATAAAAAAAATCACAGAACGTACTTTCCCCATTTGGTTATCCCTCTCTTGATCTTAATTGGCCCACCCTTCACAATCCTAGCTGCATACGTGCCGGGTTCTTGCAGCCATAAGCCATCGCAATGTTTTTATCCATCTGAACCCAGATCATTTTTCCACTCTCATGCCTGCACAGTTGATCCTCTTAGCTTTTTATAGGGCCATCTTTCAAGTAAGAAGTTTCCAACCTACCCTTCCCAACCCTGGCTTAATACTTGCTGGGTCCTTACAGCCATGAGCCATCGCAATGTTTACATCATACCGTTCCTGGATATTCTTACCACTCTCTATGTCTGCACAGTTGATCCTCTTAGCTTTCTGTGAGGCCATCTTCCAAGGAAGATGTTTCCAACCCCCCCTTCCCAACCCTAGCTTCATACTTGTTGGGTCCTTACAGCCACGAGCCATTGCAGTGTTTGCATCCTACCGGGCTCGGATCTTCTTACCACTCTCTTTGTCTGCACAGTTGATCCTCTCAGCTTTATGTGAGGCCAACTTCAAAGGAAGATGTTTCCTTGGGCTGACAAGGAATATGTTGGCAGTAGGAGAGAGCAGATAGATGATCTAATCAGTGTGTTGCTACACTTTTACTGTCTAATCACAGGACTGAATGAACTGAAATATAAATCCTTTGGTAGGTAGGATAGGTCCCATAGATGTATTTAAGCAGTGTATTTATCTCTTGGCTTGGAGTTCAGATCTAAAGATTGCCCTGGTAAAACACATCATTTGGTCACTAATATACAAAGTGTAAAATTATCAGTATCTATGGACTAGATTTACATGGATGCATCTGCAGCCTAAATATGCTGGATTTACCAACAAATATGGTTTGCTATGGAGTACATGCTCCAGTGTCCTAACGTGTGTTAAATAAGTAATGGCATAATATCCGTGGTGACACAACAGCGTCATTCAACCTGGAAGAATGTGGTCATCCTGTAAGTGTAGGGCATCATGGAGCTATCATTTGAAGGGGCATAAACTTGGTACCCTGCTCCCACAGTGTAATGATGTTTAGAGTTGCACTGACATCATCAAGTGATTAAGGACCACCCAGCGCTGTAAAAGAGTAGCCCTGCATGTCATGTGACCAACCAAAAGACATCTAATAAAGGTGAATATAATATAAAATATAAAATAAATATTATTATAATATAACTATACTATAATATACTGTAATTCTAATATAAATATAAAATACAGCCAGAGAAGCCTCCGGGTGGTGGATTGGGATGGAGCATAGCCTGGGGTTAGGGTTGAATTTTTTCCGAGTGTATTATTTGAATTTGAATATTTTTCTATTTAGTATGCAAGGGAATATTTGAAGCCTTCGGATACTTTGGAATGAAAAACTTGGCAGACTTTTATCATGTTAATGTTAATTATCACAGATTCCTGATATGAAAACTTGACATTTTATATATTTATATATACACACACAAAAAATTGGATCCAATAGGAAGGATTTTTCGTAATGAGCAATGGTTTCCAATAATCTGATGATCTTTTAATACAAAACTGTAAAGGATGAGGCTGTAAACCAATCTTTAATACTTGATTATCTTTCTTAAACTGATCCCACCCACCCTTGTAACGGCTTTGAATTTTGCTTAACATCTCAAATTCTTTGCCGCACATGAAAACATGTAGTATATACATGGCACCAAATAAACACTTTTTCACAGTCAATTTTCTTACTGTGCATATTAGCTGTATTCTCCATATAAACTTACAATAACATCTGATAAACATGCAAAACCCATTCCAACTATATATGTAAACGTATAATATGCACAATGTATTACAAGAAATGCAAACATGTGTAAGCACTAAAAGTAGATCTGTAAATATATATGCCTGTAATCCCTCATGTATACAAAATGGCTCATTCATGGAATTGATACACCAAGCCAAAGCAGAAATATTTACAGACAAGTTATATTTTTCAACAAGCTAACAGATGCAAGCAATATCCAAACATAAATCAAACGTTATATTTAAAGCTTAACTCCAGCCTTAACATTAAGTATTGCACTGTTGTAAAGGCCCCTCTTCTGTACTGAAATTGCTTACTCTGCACACAGTGAGCATCTCATAGTGTTCATTAGTTGCCACAGCAAGTCAGATATACTTATTATGCCTTATTCCTTGGCTGGAGGATGTCCATAATCATCTAGCGCCTTTCCCCCTTAGCCTTACTGTTTCTGGCCTGTCCCTTACATTCATTAGATCTCATGCAGTGGTGACCACTCCATACAGGATGCAGGGGCGCCGCCCCCCTAATCCATGCGCCTGGGCCCCTAATCTACATGCAGGGCACCAGACACATGGGTTTCAATGTTTTTTTTTAAAGCACATGGTTAGAGCCTGAGGCTCTAATTGGCTTAAAAAAGGGTGAGTTTGTGCGATCTCCCTGCTCTGCATTGCCGCGTGAGTACCGCCCAAACCTGGAGGCTAAGCATTACATGTGAGAGCTACCCAAGGCACTCTACCTCCTCTCAAGAGCCAGCCCACTGTTTCCCTCAGGGCTGAGGGCTCTTGAGAGTAGTACCGAAACAGGGAGCTGTGAAGTTTTTAGAAAGCTATGTAGGTAGCTGGTGGTATATTTTTTTGGGGGGAGCGGCAAACAATCCAAACACCACCACCCTCCTGGTTGGTCGGGTCACAGGAACCCTCCCCACCCCAGCCTTGCACTTACCCTATCTAGGTCATGGGCAGCTTGCTTCCTTCCTCCTGTGTCTCCTCCTACTGGACTTCATGGTGGCTTCTTCTGCATCTCCTCCCTCCTCCTCGAATGACCAATAGGATCACTTCTCCTCTTGGCCAATCGGGTGACGGGTCTCAGGACCTGTTTCCTGATTGGCTGGGAGGAGAATCAGGAAGACAATAGCAAATATTAAAGTGCTATTGTCACACAACTGGGTGAGCCCACCCTTTTTTTGAAGCCAATGCATGTAGATTAGGGGCCGGGCTCATAGATTAGGGGGTGGTGCCCCGTATGAGCAGTCTGCCACTGTGCAGCACCTTACTGGCCCCATCCCACCAGCCTACTTACCTTTTTCCCAGCTTATGTATTGCAGAGGGTGATATAACCATCCTTCTACCGGGTAGACCAAATCTAGTGAGCTGATGCTACTGCATAGTGCAAGAATGACTTCTCATGAGATCTGGGCTACATAGCATTTCTCAGGTTCTCATTGGGAGAATGCTGCCTAGACACCCTGGGGGACTGTATATATTCAAACTTTTCTTCCCACAGGTACATCTTTTCAATACTGTTGTACAGCAAAAAATAAAAGGGCAGGAGACCCTGATTTAATGCTTAGATCTTGTTATTTTACTGTGAACTTGGCTTAAAAATCCTCCAAATTTGCATTTTTTTGCTTCAAGAGTGTCCAATTGTTAGTGTTCCCTGCCATGTGCAGTGGTTTCATCCTCTGACTCCAACAATCCTGGAACTGTTGAATGTCAAAGAGACTGATGAAGCTACAGCTCTGGAACAGAGGGGAGGAAGGAGTTACGGGCCACTGGAAAGGTGACTATTGAAGGTCCCTTTCATCTTGAGTATTTGGAAGAAGGTGATGAGGGAGCTAAGAGAATGGTTTGGGTAATATTTTCAGACGAGGTTCGTGATGTAGCTTGGTGCAGAGCTATTGGTGGTCTTGTATGTTATAGTATTTCTAATATTTTTAGTTTGGCAATATTACGTCATTGGAGGGACTGACAGAGTGGAGTCGTGGGCACTAAACAGGTCGTAGCAACAGTGTCTAGCAACAACATTCATGATGGACTGAAATGGGGATAGTCTGTGTAGAAGTAGGCCAATGAGGAGGGAGTTATGCCGCGTACACATGATCATTTTTCAGCATGAAAGAAAACATTGTATAAAAAAACATGTTTTCCCAACTTCATCATTAAAATGATGTTGCCTACACACCATCGTTTTTAGAAAATGATCTAGCAAAGCGCGGTGACGTACAACACGTACGACGACACTTTAAAGGGGAATTTCCATTCGCCTTTGGGCTGCTTTAGCTGATTCCGTGTTAGTAAAAGACGATTCGCTCTTTTTTGTCTGTTACAGCGTGATGAATGTGCTTACTCCATTATGAACGGTAGTTTTACCAGAACGAGCGCTCCCGTCTCATAACTTGCTTCTAAGCATGCGCGGGGTTTTTTCATCGTTTTAACCCACACACGATCATTTTTTACAACCCGAAAAACGACGTTTAAAACGACGTTAAAAAATGCAGCATGTTCGAATTTATTTTGGGGCGTTTTTCAGAACCTGAAAAATTATGCGAAGCCCACACATGATCATTTTAAATGACGTTTTTGAAAAACTATGTTTTTTTTCATGCTGAAAAATGATCGTGTGTACGCGGCATTACAGTAGTCGAGTCAAGAGATAACAAGGGAGTGAATGAGTAGCTTTGTATTGTCATTTGTATAGAAGGGGCATATTTTAGAAATTATATAGAAGTGAAGGCTACAAGAATTAGATACGGTCTGAAATGTGAGACTGGAAGGAGAGGTCAGAGTGCAGCATTTCACTAAGCACCCTAGTATGAAGATGGAGGTGATACTGAGAGTTAATTATGGACTTCAATGGAAAAGTCAGGTGAGGAGGCACATTGGAGAAGAAATATTATGATCTCAGTTTTGGAAAGACTGAGTTTTAGAAAACATCTATACTGATATGTTGGTAAGTAGTATAATAAAATCAAGATTTGGTAGTACTAATACTCGTGTAATCTCATATTCCACCAATTTACTCATTTTAAAACAAAGACTTACTTTAGCAGTGCAGTGATGGACAGTAACCCAGAGTGGCCAGTCATTAATAATTTTCATCAGTTTAGAATAGGCAGACTAATAAAAACTGTGGGTGCTTTTTGTATGTATGTGTCTTTGATCTGAAGTATCAGCTGCTCTCTTCAAGAGTGTATTGAGTTAAAAAGGCTTGTATTTCAAGTGTGTTGATAGTATTCTCAATGTTTGTATATATATATATATATATATATATATATATATATATATATATATATATATATATATATATATATATATATATATATGTATATATAAAATATAAATATATATATAATTTGTGTGTGTATGTATATATATATATATATATATATATATATTTATGAAAGCTGTAAGATAGGCCACACGTGGTAGATAATCAGGCAATAGTGAGAGGTAAAAATGTTTACATATCCGTTATTATACAACTGTGCATACATTCTACGCGGTATTATAGTATAGTTCTCTAAATATTACCTTTGCAATGCAAGAAACAGGCTCTTTAGCACCACCTGTTGACCATGATGATGTACACATCCAGCTCCGGTTGGTTTGATCTATATTTATATCAAGCCGATCATTTTTTGATATCACAGATAGGGGTTGCTCATGTATACAGGATTATATACAGAAGGTAGCCATGGTCAGATATTGTTGAGTGTTTATTAAAACCTGTCACATATGGGGGCAGGATGAGTTTTGTAAAGACCCCACTGCAGGAATAACCTTTAGGGTATGTGCACACTAGATCCACAGGTTTGTTTAAGTATGTTTTTTTAATTAAAGCAAAAAATGCTCCCTGTAATAGAAGACTAAAGGTTTACTCATAACAGGCATGGCTGCTCTGTACAGTGCCCAAGTATGATTGTCCCCACTTCCCCTCTGGTCTGCACTTGCATTGTGTTGGGCCTGTACATGCTTATTTCATCATCTTTGCAGGTAGACCACAATGATCCCTGCTTTTGTGGTCTGTAAGTGCTCAGTGATCAATGACAGTTTCATGCTTGGGAACGGTTAGCGATCACACCTAGGCATACGGTGCCAAGGTCTCTCCCAACCATGACCCAGACCAACTCTTCCAGGCAGTCTGGGGCAAGATTTACTGAACTGTGCCTGAGCACTGTACAAATCAGTAACACTACACAAACTAACCAGGCTTACAATTCACCTAATGTGAGTACACCCTTATTGCCCAGCCCCTAAGCACTGTAGTTCCATCCAGAGGCCCATATCTCACTGCAGGATACAAAGTAGATCCACAGCGGGCAATGGGGAACCAGATCCGTCACGCCTAGAAGTGTGTCAGAGGGAGAAGGTTCTACTGTAGTGATAACATTTCAAGATAGTGGAGATTTCTGAACAGGTAAGTATTACCAGTCTTCAGAATGGGAGAAGAAACGTAATGCCCTGTACACACAATCGGTTCGTCTGATGAAAAGGGACCGATGGAACGTTTTCATCGGACGAACCAAGCGTGTGTGGACCCCATCAGTTTTTCCACATCGGTGAAAAAAAATAGAACCTGTTTTAAAATTTTCATATGGTGAAAAAAACGATAGAAAAAAACAATCGTCTGTGGGGAAATCCATCTTTATAAAATCCACGGAAGCTCAGAATCAAGTCAACGCATGCTCAGAAGCATTGAACTTCATTTTTCTCTGCACGCCGTTGTGTTTTACGTCACTGCGTTGGACACGATCGGATTTTTAACCGATGGTGTGTAGGCAAGACTGGTGAAAGTCAGCTTCATCGGATATCTGATGAAAAAATCCATCGGTTCGTTTTCATCAGACAAACCGATCGTGTGTACAGGGCATAAAGGAGAGCTCAGTGATGATGCAATGAATCTTTCTTTGTCCAGTAATAGATTCCGGGCATCCTGGACAATGCTTTAGCTACAGTATAGCCTGCAGTGTAGATTGCAGGATCTAGCTATGCAATGTGACAGAAGAGATGGACTTTACTGGCTAAAGTGGATTAAAACACCTTTAGAAAGTAAAACAATTTACTTACTGTAAAAAATTCAGTAATAACTTTTCCTGATATTAATATACAGAGAGCATTAACAAATCTTTATTTGAAATGCAGTCTCAAAAATACAGAACTGTAAACAATTAAAAATATAAAAATTACTTTCACGTAAATAGCATAAGAACTCAAAAGTTAACTCAAAATGTACTGCAGCTTCCCTTTAAAGCACTTTATAAAATATACTAAAGAGCTTTTGGTTATGTTTACACATTATGATGCGGTCCAAGAGACAGACATTTCCCCTGTGCGAGAGAGGACTTCCTGTCATGGCATTGAAATTTATATGTTGATCATTTTAAAAGTTACAGGATACTATTCCAAGTTTTATGACTTTTTACATTTTGTTGTTTTACTAGCTAAAAAAGTTACATAATCTTTCTGGCTGCAATGAATCAGGCTGTTGTTTCTTCTGTAATATGCTTTGTAAATATCTCCAATATGAATAATTTAATTCCTGCATTACCAGAGTTACTTTAGCTAGAAGGTATTAAAGCACTGTCCTCCCCCAGCAATATCCAATCTCCAGTATCACTCAACCTGTCCTCTTCGCTAATTCCCAAGACTTTCTTCCCCCTAACATCTTCTTCACCTCCCATTCTCACTTCCAGGACTTCTCCAGAGCTTCTCCCATCTTCTGGAACTCTCTGCTTCAATCTCCTATTCTGTCCACATTTAGGTGATCCCTGAAAAGTCATCTGTTCCTGGAAGCTTATTCTGCCTCCACCAAAAAAACTGTACTTCTGCCTTCTCAATCAGCTCATCCTTCAAAGTCATTACCTTTAGTGCCACGTGCCCCTCCATCTTAGACTGTGAGCTCCCATGAGCAGGACCCTGCTAATCCTCTTGTATTGAATTGTATTGTAATTGGATCTGTCGAACACTGCACAAACTGTTGGCACAGTTTGTAAATATTGTATTATAATGATAATTAGAATAATCCCTAAATACATACCTTTTTGGCAGGTGTCTTCAGTCTGATCACATGATGGGGGTCATCTTTCTTCTCTTTTGTCCTTAGTAGTGGGTGGGTTCCAAAACCTGTAGAGTACAGTGCCAGGATATGGCACCCTTGTCAGTAATCTCCTGTGAACCAAAAGCAGTTTGTTAATGTCGCCCCAGAGGATTTTTCACTACAATCTGAGTGCACAGAAAGATGGCTGAATAATGCTGGGTGTCATTCAACATAGAAGAAGACAGGGTGCTGGACGTTGGTGCACTTTGGAGTCTTTGGAGGAAAATGCCAGAGATAGGGTGGATTTTGGAGCCTTCACAATGCCATGATTGTCCAGATGTTTGCTCTGTCAGGCCCCGTACACACGTCCGAGGAACTCGACGGGCAAAACACATCGTTTTGCCCGTTGAGTTCCTTGTGAAGCCGCCGAGGATCTCGGCGAGCCGAAATTTGCCATTGAACAACGAGGAAATAGAGAACATGTTCTCTATTTCCTCGCCGAGGTCCTCGTCGGCTTCCTCGGCCGAAAGTGTACACACGGCCGGGTTTCTCGGCAGAATTCAGCTCTGAACCGAGTTTCTGGCTGAATTCTGCCGAGAAACTCGGTCGTGTGTACGGGGCCTCAGACCTAACGCTCAGAGAAGGGGTGTTTTTTAGGGGTTTGAACTGCCTGCCATGCCTGAGTAGGCCTTTAGAGCCAGAAAGAGGCCAACATATGTGACTTTGTATTTTAAAACCTGCTTTGTTTGAGGATCACTGCCAAATTTCAGTAATCTCCACTTGGAGTTGATGCGGTTGTCCTGAGTTTACATTGCAATGAATATAGAGTTTGAGATCTCCTTACTAAATACATAAGGGAGATGCAGCCTTAACATTAGTTTTGGTAGACTGATCCTTTAAACTCATTGAATGTAATCATGTGACCACAGATTATTGTTCAATCTCTTGTCATGCAGGGAGAGGTTGGACCAGCAGGCCCATCTGGACCACCAGGGATTCCTGGTCCTCAGGTATTATAATACAATATCTATATGTGGTAATTACATGTAGGGTTAGGCCAACAAAATAAATCATTATTTTCCCTTTTAGGGCCTTCCAGGAATTATGGGACAGCTTGGACTGAAAGGTGATAAGGTGATCTAAATATTTCTGTTTTCAAAGTGACATATTATTACACATTAAACTCACACTTGTAATGTTAATCACATTTGTTGAAAGAATAATTAACAACAAAGCCTTTTTGCTATGACAGACTTGGCTGAAGTTTGGAATTTTAATTCTATTTAATTCTTGAGAATGTATACAGATATTGCTGCCAGAAAACCTGCAGTGTTGTTGTTATATTATGACTTACAATGATATATTATGTAGGGTGAAGTGGGATTCTCAGGTGAACCAGGAGAGTCTGGCTATCCAGGAGATAAGGTAGGTCATGCATAACAAATTATCAATTATCATTACTTTTATGTTTCTGATGAAAGCTCTGTCAAGATATAATAGTCTTGGACTAAGAGCTGGCCACAATATTCCAAACAGCATCCAAAGCACCTGCATAAAACCTTTTGGCATCAAACTGTGATTTCAGAGATGCAGTTTGATACCCAGTATATCAACAGAGATGAATGGTGAGCATAATGGACATGCTTATGAATGCAATGCACTGGGTCTCAAGCCATTGCTCCAAATAATGTGGTTTAATGCTCATTTGATCATTTGGACACAGTTTGCATAGCAAATATGTTGTTCCCATGTAGGTTTGATTCCTCCACACTATGGCCCGGATTCACATACAGCGGCGCATAGTTATACCGGCGTAGCTGATCGAATATACGCTACGCCGATGTAGCGCAGAGCGGCGAACACAGTATTCACAAAGCACTTGCTCCCAACGTTGTGCCGGCGTAACGTAAATTCGTAGGCGTAAGCCAGCCTAATTCAAAGTAGGTGGAAGTGGCCGTGATCCATTTAAATGAAGCGTGACCCCATGCAAATGATGGGCCGAACAAACGGCGCATGCACCGTCCCGTGGACGCATCCCAGTGCGCATGCTCAGAATCACGTCGAAAATACTCCCTAAGATACGTCGAATCACTGCCTACGACGTGAACGTAACCTACGCCCATCCATATTCATGTACTACTACGTAAACGACGTAAAATACGACGGCTGTTCCCTGGTCCATACCTTTGCATGAGTTGCGCCTCATAGATGGTGAATAACTATATGCCGGACGTAAGCCTTACGTAAACCGCGTATATTAATGCGCTGGGCGCAAGTACGTTTGTGAATCGACGTATCTCACTCATTTGCATATTCAAATCGTAAATCAATGGAAGCGCCCCTTGCGGCCAGCGTAAATATGCGTCCACGATACGACGGCGTAGGAAACTTACGTCGGTCGTAGGAAGCCTATTTTTAGGCGTATCTAGTTCTGTGGGCACGGCGCACAGATACGACGGCGCACATTAACACTTACGCGGCGTATCTCGAGATACGCCGGCGTAAGTGCTACGTGAATCCGGGCCTATATGTTTATAGGATTCAGGTGTAAGTACCTTTTGAGTAGAGATTAATGTGGAGAAATCTGTAGAATATGTTGATATATAGAAAAATATGGGTTGTTAGTTAATTTTAAAAGAAACACGCACTCATACCCAAAGCAAAATATCAGCCCCGCACTGCTTCACATGCCTTTATTTCTGAGGTGTCAAAATAAGTCCCTAAAATAAGTCTTACATAAAGAGCCATCCTTAAGGAAATTTTTAAAACCAAATTCTGATTTTGAATATTAGAATTCTAACTTTTAACTTTTAATGTCATTATTCTGACTTCTAATCTCAGAATTATTACTTTAAAACCTCAGAATTGTAACTTTGAAAATTAGAATTCAGACTTTAGCCTCAGAATTCTGCCTTTAATCACTAAATTCTGATTTTTTTGTTATTATGTCAGAATGCTAAGATAATAAAGTCAGAAGTCTGAGTTTTAATGTCAGAGTTTTAACTTTTAAATTTAAAGTTTTGACATTATTATTTCAGCTTTCTGACTTATTAAAAAATTGAGAATTTAGTAAGTAAAGGCAAAATTGTGGGGTTAAAGTCTGAATTCAAAGTTAAAATTCTGAGTTTTAAAGTCAGAATTCTCAGATTAAAAATCATAAATCTGACAAAAAAAGTTTAAAGTTAGAGTTTTGAGATTAAAAGTCAGAATTCTATTTCATACATTTTCTTTAGGATAGCCCCAGGACTCTTTATGTAAGACTTTGTTTTGGGGACTGTATACTGGTTTTATTAGACACTTTTCTTCCCATCTTCTGTGATAAATTTAGAGTTGAAATTGAAAAGAAACACACACATACCTTAAGCCTTGTACACGCGATCAGTCCATCCGATGAGAACGGTCTGATGGATGGTTTTCATCGGTTAACCGATGAAGCTGACTGATGGTCCATCGCGCCTACACACCATCGGTTAAAAAAACGATCGTGTCAGAACGCGGTGACGTAAAACACGACGTGCTGAAAAAAAAGAAGTTCAATGCTTCCAAGCATTCGTCGACTTGATTCTGAGCATGCGTGGATTTTTAACCAATGGTTGTGCCTACTAACGATCATTTTTTTCCCATCGGTTAAATTTAAAGCAAATTTGCTTTTTTTAACCGATGGTTAAATAACCTCTGGGGCCCACACACGATCGGTTTTGACCGATGAAAACGGTCCATCAGACCGTTGTCCTCTGTTTAACCTATTGTGTGTACAAGGCCTTAATCAAAATATCAGCCCCACACTGTTTCTCGTGCCCTCGTTTCATAGGTGTCAAAAGAAGCCACTAAAATACTTTTCTTCCAGAAAATGTTTCTCTATGTGGACGAGCCTTGGGGCCATTCTAAAGGAAATTTATGAAAAAAAAATCAGACTTTTAATCTCAAAATTCCAATATCAAAACTCAAAATTCTGGTTGTTACTGAGAATTCTGACTTTGCAACTCAGAAGTGTACCTTCCAAACTTAGAGTTCTGACTTTAAATTCAGAATTCTGCCTTTAATCAGAGAATTCTGGGGTTTTTATTAAGACAAAATACTAAGATAAAAATTCTGAATTCTGAATTTTAATCTCAAAATTCTAACTATGAAATGTTACTAAACCTAAAAACGTTTGTTTATCTTAATGCATTGATAAAAAACTTTTCAGTGTTTCTGTTTGAAGGGGATGAGAGGGGAGAAGAGATCAGCTCTGTGCAGGGCTGCGTCTTTTCTCCCCTTACTTCCTCTTTACACTGCATTTGAACAGCAGCAGGAGCCAACTCTCTAAAAAATACAAAGGCATAATGAGCTCATTATGAAATAGTTACATTAGAACAAAGTGGTTGCAGTGGTCCCCGTACACCGCTGTGACCGGCGACATGTCCCAGGTTATTTCTGGGTTCGCAGGCTTCGGCGCTGTAATTGCCGGATGACATCCGCACATGCAGATGGAGTGAATATCTCCTAAACGGTGCAAGTTTAGGGGATATTCACGGAACCTACTGGTAAAGACTTATAGGTAAAAGTGGTAGTAAAGGGTTTACAACCACTTTAACCACTTCAGCCCTGGACCATATTGCTGCTCAATGACCGGGCCCCTTTTTGCGATTCGGCACTGCGTCACTTTAACTGACAATTGCGCAGTCGTGCGACGTGGCTCCCAAACAAAATTGGCGTCCTTTTTTTCCCACAAATAGAGCTTTCTTTTGGTGGTATTTGATCACCTCTGCGGTTTTTATTTTTTGCGCTATAAACAAAAATAGAGCGACAATTTTGAAAAAAAATTATATTTTTAACTTTTTGCTGTAATAAATATCCCCCAAAAATAAATAAAAAAATAAGCGTTTATTTATTGGTTTGCGCAAAAGTTATAGCGTCTACAAAATAGGGGATAGTTTTATGGCCTTTTTATTAAAAATTTTTGTTTACTAGTAATGGCGGCGATCAGCAATTTTTATCGGTACTACGACCTTATGGCGACACTTCGGACACTTTTGACACATTTTTGGGACCATTGGCATTTTTATAGCGATCAGTGCTATAAAAATGCATTGATTACTATAAAAATGCCACTGTTAGGGAAGGGGTCAACACTAGGGGGCGAGTTAGGGGTTAAGTATGTTCCCTGGGTGTGTTCTAACTGAAGGGGGGGAGGGACTGACTTGGGGAAATGACTGATCGCTGTTCATACATTGTATGAACAGACAATCAGGCATTTCTCCCCCTGACAGGACCTGGAGCTGTGTGTTTACACACACAGCTCCCGGTTCTCGCTCTGTAACAAGCGATCGCGGGTGCCCGACGGTGATCGTGCCTGCCGGGCACACGCGTTGGGGACCGGGGGCGCGCACGCGCCCCTATTGGCTGATTTGCGAGACGACGTAATATTACGTGATCTCGCGCAGCCGAGCCGACCTGCCGCTGTAAAACGGTGGCGGCTGGTCTGCAAGCGGTTAAAGCTCAACATCACCTGTCCTTACCTATTTGAATTTTCTTATGCTGTAGAGTGGGATAATTAGATATGTAAATTGTTTTTTATTAGACATTTTTCTCCCATTTCCTGTGTCCACTTTGAGTGGAAAAAAATTCAGACTTTCTACTTCCTGCCACAGAGAAAGCGAGTTGCAGTTAAGAAACCCGAGTACTTGGAGCATACAGGATTTGTTTAATTGTTAAAATTGATCTTAGTACACATATAAATATTTGTGACACTACGTTCATTCAAATAGTTATTATTTTATCATGTTTTATCATGTTTCTTATGATATTATCTGAAATTAAAACTGATATATATATATTGTCTTGTTGTTGACTCTTTATTTTCTCAACAGGGAGTGATAGGTTTGCTAGGGCCACCAGGACCGAAAGGAAAACAAGGACCTCCGGTATGTCAGCCTGTTTTAGTTTACAAGTAAGATCAACAATAAGAATGCTACTCAGAATGTTTTTATGTAGAGTTGAGGTTTTACTCGGTGTGAGTTCATAGAAATCTCATTCAGCAATTTGTGAGAGAACTGCGGATGAAGAACTTAGATTTATAAAAGAACTGTACTGTCAACTAAGTGTACATGTTATCAAAATAAGACATTTTGGGAACGAAAGGCTCGATATCAGAGTCTATAACACCCTATAGAAACAGGCACTTAAAAAACTGCAGTGGGGAGGAAGTAGTTTAGTCTGTACAATTGAAACAGCTGTCAATGGATGCCTTGCTCTTCTTTTCAGAGGCATCTCAGCTATCAGTGGCAGAAGTATGCACCTGGGTAGAGAAACACTTTAATGTATTGAAGTTAATCTGGGGCCAGGTTATAGATATTTAAGTATTTTACTTATTCCTAAAGACTCAAGGATGGAGAGCAGGGTAAGCTGAGCTGCTGAGTCACTGCTTAAAAGAGAGGAGCTGGGTGAGCTGAGCTGCTGCACGAATAACATGTATGCCTTCAGTGCTTCTGCTATGAAATTATAGAATGGATTTCTCCACAGCACTGGAGGCTTGTTTTAACATTCATGGGCTACTTGTTAGGATTATGTAAGGATGTGAATGTCTAAAACCTAGCCCCAAGTTCACTTTACTATATCTATTAGATATTTTGCAGATTTGCAAGGGGTAGCACCAAAATAGGGTAGAGATTCCTACTAAGAAATTAAATTCTATAGCATTGTAACATGTAATGTCTTACAACCAAAAATACTTAATGTGTGACTATTTTTGATTTAAATGCAGTTGACATTTCAATGAAAGTGTTTGATGATGTAGTTAGGGTCAGTGATAACCCCCATAACTAACAGAGCAAGTTTATTTAATGAAGTTAGAGAGAATTCCTAATATAAAGAGAGGATTGGAGAAATTATTTAAACAGGGATTTCTATTTTCATTAGTTGGGAATGAAAATGGAAAAGTTCTCTGTAAAGAGGCCACTTATGTCTGACAATGGGAGTTAGGCATGCCCTACTCCTTTAGTAAACCAACCTTGTTTTGCCTGTGTTGTTGCTCTGGAGGTTTCCCTTGCTCCCCTAGCATAGGAGCACCCTGAATAATGCAGGCTTCCCCAAAATGGAAACCCAATAAAGGGTCAAAATCCGTGAAAGCGAGGTAGGGGGAGAGTGAAAATTCTTAGTGATCAGTTTGACAAATAGTTAGTTAATAAGCTATTTAACTAATTTATCTAGGCAGTTTAAGTTTACCATTTGTTAGTAGATGGTAAAGGGTTAAACCACCTAATGGTCAGTTTACAGGAATGTTTATTATTTACAGGTCGGGCATTCTTAAAAAGTAGTTCCACTATGTTTTTAAATGTATTTTATGTTGTAGCAAATTGCACCATAAGATTATTAAATCTCAGGATGGGAGGGGATATGTGTAAAGCTGATCATTCTTAATTAAACTGCTGAAGTTCACTTAGTAGGTGGCCCTGTCAGCAACCTCCCGCCAGACACCCTTTAATTAAAAATTGTATGGAAAATTGTTGGCCTACAACAACTGTATCCTGTGGGATGAACAAACAAACATTACCACTTTATGGCCAACTTAAGCTGGGATTGGTATTGAAGAGATCGTATCTTTAAAGAGGGGGTTCACCCTATAAAACATTTTTTCTAGCATTAAATTAAGCATAGTAGCGCGAGCTACAGTATGCCTTTATTTTTATTTTTTTGCCCCGTACTCACCGTTTAATCCTATAGTGAAGATTCAGACTCCCCGCGGGGAATAGGCGTTCCTATCCAGAGGGAAGATGATTGACGGCCGGCTATGGCGCGTCACGCTTCTCCAGAAATAGCCGAAATAGGACTTGGCTCTTCATGGCGCCTGCGCGTAGTCTGTGCGCAGGCGCCGTATAGCGCCGTGAAGAGCCGAGACCTACTCTGGCTATCTTCGGGGAGCGTGACGCGCCATAGCCGGCCGTCAATCATCTTCCCTCTGGATAGGAACGCCCATTCCCCGCGGGGAGTCTGAATCTTCACTAAAGGATTAAACAGTGAGTACGGGGCAAAAAAAATAGATAAAGGCATACTGTAGCCCACGCTACTATGCTTAATTTAATGCTAGAATGTTGTTATTGAGGGTGAACCACCGCTTTAAAGTTCTAAAGGGATCAAGGGAGGGGTTATCTGATGTAATTGTACTTACCCTTCAATTATGGCTGTTAAGTACTCACCCTTCAATGTGTGGGTGCTTGCAAATATAACTGTAACATATTTATAACATAATCGTTATTAACATAATTGATTTTTTTCCAGGGAAAAATTGGCGATCGAGGACCACAGGGGTTGCCAGGCCCTCCTGGACCTGAGGTAACAACAGCATTATCCAAACAAGCATAACCATTTATTGTTGTGTTTGAAATAAAGTATAATTTAAAAAAAAAATTAATTACATTTTTAACTGTGATGTGTTTGTTAGGAAAAGTGATTTGTGCATTGTTTAACATGAAGAACAGTAGAGTGTCCTGTCACCATATACACAAAAATAATATATGTATAGAAATTAAAAGGTTTAAAAAAGAAATCCTTCAAATCACTCTTAAACAGAGTTTAAGGTGACAGAAAAGAGCAATAACAGAAACACTTACAAAACTGTCATTTTGAAAGCCATGTTTTAGTTACTATTATGTCACGTGATCGGGCTTATAAGACAAATAATAAATAATGTGCAAAGTGCATTAAAGTGTATCTATAGACAAAACTTTTTAGTTTTGCTTTGGATAGAGTAGGGAAGAATTACAGTAGAACTCCTGCCAGGGTTTATTACTATCTCTTCACTAGGTAGAATAATCTTCTTTATTTGGACAAAGAAAATAAAAAAATATTAGAAAGTAATAGAAATTTCTAAACTGTCGAAAAAAAGTGTTCACCAGAACAAGAGGTAAAGAAAAATCTTTTACTGTGGACTGTTCACATAGATTTTTTGATGCTTTTTTAGGACAGGAAGTGAAGGGAAAGCTTTCATTTGGACAAAGAAAACAAAACATATAAAATGATAGGGGATGTGGCTGACCATTGCCTTTTTGTTCTTGATTATTGTATGCTTGTTGGGCTGGTTGTACAAAAGACTTGAAGGTATCTTAGCTACCGGATGAAACACAGGCTTTTCCCTCCCAGGGTTCCCTTATATAGTCAGGTGACAGAAGTTGCCTGTTCTTATAGCCAAATGTGGTGGCCCTTTTTTGTCATTTGCCTTTTGATTGTACACTAATGTAGCTCCTCCTCTTGGCCAAATGTTACTGCCTTACAAATGCCATTTTAATTTTCTATTACTAAATATATAGGTGTTTTACCCTTCTCAAGACCATCCAAAATTAAAGTATTTAATTTTGGCTAAAGTCATGTTAACCCATGGCAACCAATTACCAGTCTAGTGTAGTGATCGTCAACAAATAAAAAGCTATTGGGCTATTGGATTTTTATATTTCATTGTTGCGTTTTGAACTGGCTTGAAAAAAAAAACTCTTGTAGGGTTTTGGCTACAGTTACCTCTTAATTGTTGAGCCAAATTACCCAAAACGACATGTTTATACTTGGCGAAAGGCACTATTACCACCCATTAACCTTTGCTATGTTAGATTACATTATTAATAAAGACTGATTACTGTTTACATTGGATAATCAGGAGCTTGTCCTGATTGATTAGAAAGTACACCATTCCTAAGAAAATAGGCGAAGCATACATAGAAAAACACCAGAAAAGATTTTTGATGTATGAGCGACTTTTAAAATAGTAAATTGGCCATACCATGTATTTCTAGAAAAATGTAGGGTATGTGAACCAGTGGTTCATGGAATGTTTAAAATTAAACTCAACCACCCCTCCCCCCACTCTCTTTTTCCCATTAAGGTCATTACTGTTCTTTGTGTGCATTCTTGTTGGCAAAACGTCCTCGTTTACCCTATGTTGAGAGCTGACAACCTCAACCAGGGTTCTCCAGGGGATCCTATGGGTTCTTTGATCTGTGGCAAAGCCAGCAGCATGATCATGACACCAATTATCTATTATCAATTGTAGAGAAGGCATTTTGACCATTAGTGTAAGGGTTGCATTCTTTCTACTGATGAACCCTGTATAATCAGTTTTAGAAAAGGATTCCCCGGAACCTAAAAAACATTTTACTGGTTGCTCTAGAGTAAAGAAAGTTGAGAAAGGTTGAGGAGGGCTGTCACAGTCGGTGTCAGGAAAGGTTCCTTCCGCTGGTGACACTGCCTGATATTTGGCGTGCAGTACTGTGGTCCACCAGCAGGTGTCTCCTGGCAGTCTGGAACTGCCAGGGGAGCTCTCCCCTGGTGGTGTTATTATGTGATCTTTGGGCCGCAGTACTGGCGTCCACCAGCGGGGGGTTCCTGGCAGTGTGGGGCCGACATATCCTGCAATTAGGCGTCACCTGAGACTGATTGCAGGAGATGTGTACAAATACCCGGCAAGTGCACTCACACACTGCCCTGGTATTATCCTTGTGCCCTGATACCTGATACCGTTGTATCTGTTCCTGCATCCCTGGATCCTTTCCCTGCTGCCTGATTCCTTCCTTCTTGTCCCTGTCTGTCTATTTCTGGTTCCCCATCTGCTGTTCTCCTGTTATTGATCCCTGGCCTGGCTTGACTACGACTCTGGTTCTCCCCTTGCTACATATGCTGGTTAGTTACTGTCACTGTTTGGGTTGTTTGGTTTGTTCACGTATTGTATTGGTGGTGCATTCACATTTATATTTATTTACCTTAAATAAACATACTTACTTTACCTATTTCTGTTTGCGGTTTCCTCTGTTGCAGTCCACACAGTTCTGGTCACTTCTGATACATGGCAGTCGGATATGTTTTGAATGGATCTGCTTGGATCACAGACAACTTACTTACTTTTGTCCAGTACTAAAAAATGGTTTTGGTGGAATCCCAACTAAAGGGGACCCTTGTATAGAATATACAGTGCCTTATACAGTATATATAATACAATTTAAATTTTAGCGCTTTTGTTTCCTTTATTTTCACCTGGTGATCCTGCCAGTAACACACTTGCTTGTCCATAACATAGAACAGAATGGTTCTGTAGTCCACAGAGAACACTGTAGTAGATAACTGTGTAGCACAGCCAAAGAACACAGGAAGTTATCAGCTCACCGGATTTCTGAACAACAGGTATTTTCTAACTCATCTAACTGACAAAATCTTCCAATTACATATTCAACAGAACAAAAGGGAGCAAAAAGAGAAGTTTATTGTCGGGTTTACATACACTGTAAAAGTCATGGATCAGTATGACAGCAAGGCAGCTAGCATTTTCTGAAGGCAACATTAGCAATGGCAGCTTTCCTGTTTCCTATAAGCTAGGATTTCCTTTATTAGTTACAGGCATATACAAAGGCTTCCTCTACTTTATGTAGCTATGAAGAAGATACTAATTGCTTGCAGGGGTACCCTGGCTTTATTTCCATAACATACTTACCAGCTGTTTCCTTAATCCCCTCAGGTGAGTCCATTACAGTATGCATAGTAAATCCAGATCTTCCTGTCCTCATCACATTTTCCTCCCAGATCTCCTATGTGACGAATTGTCCTCTATGTCCCTTCTTTTGGAGCAGGATTTGAATGCTAATAGTTAGAAAACCTCTCAAAGGAAGATGAAAATCAATACCAGACAGCTTCAGATCATCTCTGGCCATGACAATTAACTTGTTAAGTGCCTTGTGCTGACCAAATTGACAGTGATCTTGGCTGTGGCTCTTAAACGCATGGCAAAATGTACACTTGGATAGGTATTAAACATGACCGAACCTTGAGCAGGTTAAAAAATGTATCCACTGTACATCTGAGACCCGTGTCACAATTTGGAAAATGTGATTAGGGATGGAGGAGAAAGGTCAACCCCAAATCTCTATTAAAAGCAAAGTTATCCTTCAAGGCTTTACTTCAGTACAACTCAAAATTAAATACCATAGAGTCTTACTGGGAAGTGGAACTACCATTGACTTTAAAATATCATAGTTTGATTCCTCTTCTACAGGGGTATCTTAGTTGCTACAGGTTAGGACTATTACTATTAAGCACAAAATTGTTTATAAAATCTAAATATATATAATTGTTTTATGCTTAGGCCCCATACACACGAGAGGATTTATCCGCGGATACGGTCCAGCGGACCGTATCCGCGGATAAATCCTCTCGAGGATTTCAGCAGATTTCTATGCGATGGCGTGTACACACCATCGCATTGAAATCCGCGCCGAAATCCTCTGGCGATGACGTGTCGCGCCGTCGCCGCGATTATGACGCGGCGACGGGCGCGACGCTGTCATATAAGGAATTCCACGCATGCGTCAAATCATTACGACGCGTGCGGGGAATCCCTTTGGACGGATGGATCCGGTGAGTCTGTACAGACGAGCGGATCCATCCTTTGGGATGGACTTCAGCAGATGGATTTGTTGAGCATGTCAGCAAATATTCATCTGCTGGAAATCCATCCCAGGGGAGATTTATCCGCGGATAAATATCCGCCGGAGTGTACACACCATAGAATCTATCCGCTGAAACCCATTCGATGGGATTTATCTGCGGATAGATTCTATGGTGTGTATGGGGCCTTAGGGTCTTAAACATGCTACAGTCCCCTATGCATAAATCATATTATCATTAATTATAAACTGCTGTCCATCTCATGTCTATTGTCAATTATCTGCAGTTTTGAGACCACCTATTCTGTGGTTTTGCTACTCAGGTATTCCCAGCTCCACCCATTTCTGGCTTTCTCTATATAAGGCAAATATTTATATGCCAGGACCATCTCTCTCTCTCAAGCATTAAAGTGGAAGTTCAGGAAAATCCCAACTACACCCAAACTTGCTCCCACCCCCATTCTAAGCCTATTTTAACTACTCTGTGAAAGGAAAGATGTTTATACATACAGTATCTCACAAAAGTGAGTACAGCACTCACATTTTTTGTAAATATTTTATTATATCTTTTCATGTGACAACACTGAATAAATGACACTTTGCTACAATGTAAAGTAGTGAGTGTACAGCTTGTATAACAGTGTAAATTTGCTGTCCCCTCAAAATAACTCAACACACAGCCATTAATGTCTAAACCGCTGGCAACAAAAGGGAGTACACCCCTAAGTGAAATGCTGCAGCTCAGTTTCAGAGTCTTGGTAATCTTCTTATAGCCTAGACCATCTTTATGTAAAGCAACAATTCTTTTTTTTTTCAGATCCTCAGAGTTCTTTGCCATGAGGTGCCATGTTGAACTTACATTGACCAGTATGAGAGAGTGAGAGCAATAACACCAAAATTAACAAACCTGCTTCCCATTCACACCTGAGACCTTGTAACATGAGTGAGTCACATGAGACCTGGGAGGGAAAATGGCAAATTAGGCCCAATTTGGACATTTTCACTTAGGGGTGTACTCACTTTTTTGACTGTTTAGACATTAATAGCTGCGTGTTGAGTTATTTTGAGGGGGCAGCAAATTTACACTGTTATACAAGCTGTACACTCACTACTTTACATTGTAGCAATGTTTCATTTCTTCATTGTTGTCACATGAAAAGATATAATAAAATATTTACAAAAATGTAAAGGGGTGTACTCACTTTTGTGAGATACCGTACCTATTCTTAGGACGCTCCGGTTTGGTCACATGATTGGCTTCCAGCGGCAGCTTCAGTGTAGAGGAGGGACATCCGACAACAGATACTCCATAATAAGCCCATGGGTGATGATACTGCATAGGCTCTGCAGCCATTGATGGCAAACTCTTTTCTTCACTTAATCCAGCCGCTGGGGAGATCATTTGATCGGACCAGAGCACCTTCAGAATAGGTAAGTATAGACTTCTTTCCTTTTACAGGGTAGTTAGAATAGTCTGTGGGTGGGAGCAGGTTTAAGTATAGTTGGGATTTAACTGAACTACTGCTTCAAGAAACTATTATTTTTTTACCCCTTCTCACGTATAATCAGTAGTGCTATTTTTTTCTTCCTGTGCTCTGCTTTGTAACCACAGAGTAATGTGCCATTAAACTACACAATGATGTGTGCACTGTATCTAAAGAATTTGGACCATACCTTCCACAGCTCTTTAAAGTGTACGTAAAGCCAAATTTGTTTTCTAGTTCTGAATAGAGAGGCAAAGAGTTAACAATATCCAGTTTTTATAGCATTCTGTGTCTCCTCAGGGGAGGTTCAGCAACTCAATTTGTCCTGGTGATCATTGGTACTGGGACAGAAAGTGATAGGAATTCCAAATTTTACGGTTATTAACAGAAATAGAGGGGAAACGTTGGGACATTTGCTTTGGCAACCACCATGAAGTTGGTAAATTCCCCTCACTTTGGAGAGATTTCCCCTCACTTGCTGTTGTGTCTCTGGGAACATAGGCAGAAAAAATACAGCGTTCTGAAAGATGGAGAAGGCAGAGTGATAAAGAGATGAGTTCATCACTATGCTGTTTCACCCATCACTGCCCAGTCACAGGCTGGGCAGGTTCTGGATGACTAGGGCTTAGGCCTCGTACACACGACCGAACATGTCTGCTGAAACTGGTCCGCGGACCAGTTTCCGCGGACATGTTCGGTCGTCTGTATGGCCGACCGGACAATTTTCCGGTGGATCGGACAGGTTTCCAGCGGACAAATGTTTCTTAGCATGCTAAGAAACATGTCCGCTGGAAGCTTGTCGGTCGGACATGTTCGGTCGTCTGTACGACTCACCGGACATGTCCGCTCGGCCGAAAGCCCTCGCATGCGTCGAAGTGATTCGACGCATGCGTGGAAGCATTGACCTTCCAGGGTCGCGCGTGTCTGCGGGAAATTTGGTCTGATGGTGTGTACAGCCATCAGACCAAAAACCGCCAGCGGACATGTCCGATGAAAACGGTCCGTGGACCGTTTTCAACGGACATGTCCCGTCGTGTGTACGAGGCCTTAGAGGAAGTAAGTTGAATGATGCTGGCCATCGGAGTCTAGCGTCTTGATTGAAATACTACAGGGGAAAAAAAATCTCTGGATCGAAGGATAATTTTGCAGAAAATCTGTTTTTTATTGGATTAATATTTTTTTATCTTGTTATTTTTCAGCGACATTCTGCTTTAAAAAATACCTGTCCGGCTTCCGCAATGCTAAAATCCACTGTAGTGCAGAGAGGAGCTTCCTAAATAATGTTCAGCATCCACCATCTCCCTACCTGATCTGTGCCTCATGTACCGTTGTGTCCATCTGCAGCCTTATGATCTCCAGCGCTGTGATATGCAGTCTAGTCGGAGGCCGTGTAGTGTAACAAAGCCCCGCCTCGTCCCTGACGGAACACTGACTTAGCAGTGAATCAGTGTTCCGCCTATCAAGGACGAGGAGGAGGCGGGGCTTTGTTACACTGCACAGCCGCCGACTGGACTGACGTCACAGCGCCGGGAGATCAAGCGCACGAGACTGCAGATGGACACAGACTCGAGTATAAGCCAAAAAATTTGCTGAAAAACTTGGCTTATACTCGAGTATATACAGTACCCATTTAAGTCTAGGTTTACACTGAATTTCCTGCTAAGTTTAAATCAAGCAACCTTTAAACTAACTTCTATGGTAGACCAATTTATATCTGTAAATACTGCAAAATTTCCTGCATTTAAGTCCATGTGTCAACACCATGGCAATTGAAAAGATGTCATATGACAGATGATAACATTTCATTTATCCCTGCACATGTTAAAGATTGTTTACATCACCCCAGTTTACCTATTTCCAAATATCACTATTGAGTTGCAAACAGTCCAGTTTCCCATTCCACCCATGTCATCTTGTTCATTATCACACTGAGAAAGTTGGTGTTGGCTTAACAGATTGGCCGTAGATGCCAGGACTTATTTTATTTCCCAGGCACTTTTCTCACAACGCAAATTAAAAAATACAGATATAGTTGTAATATTATTATTATATGTCTAATAGTGTTCCAATCATGAATTCCAAGACAAGCAGTGTGTTGGCCTGGGGCAGGTTACATAAAATATATAAACACTTGTGCGCACTCATAAAGTTATTAGCATACACAAATATACATAATCAAATCCCCATGAATGGCTTCCAACTATATGAAAAAAGTCATGTATAAATACTCCAGTTAAATGTATATAAAGATCCAGGCAAAATAAAAAGAAATTAATCATATGTAGGATTGTTACTTGGGGTGTGTGGCCGCTCATGGAATGAAAGACACAGGGCCAGATTCTCTAAGATTCTGCGTTGGCGTAGTGTAAGCCATTTACACCACGCCACCGCAACTTACTGGAGCAAGTGCCGTATTCTCCAAGCACTTGCTCCGTAATTTGCGACAGCGTAGTGTGTATGGCCGCGTAATTCAAAGGGGGCGGCTTGTATTCAAATTAAGCGCGCCTTTGCGCCGATCGAACTGCGCATGCGCCGGGCAGAAAAAGAGCCCAGTGCGCATGCTCCAGCTCACGACGGAAAACATTGACATTGACGTAAAGTCGTATTCGCGGACGACTTAGTAAAACAACGTAACCGACGGAAAAAGACGACGCTGACCCGACGCCAAACTTAACATGGCATACGGCGGAGTGGCGTAAGATTACCCCTCATATAGCAGGGGTAACCTTACGCTTACGGAAACTACGTAAACGATGACTACGCTGCGCAAATTCGTTCGGGAATCGGCGTATCAGGCTCATTTGCATAGTCAAATGAGAACTGAACGTAAACGCCACCTAGCGGCCAGCGTCGAATTACATCTAAGACCCGACGGTGTAAGTGACTTACACCTGTCGGATCTTGGCCGTATCTATGCGAAAATGATTCTAGGAATCATACGCATAGATACCCGGGGCCAAAAACAGAGATACGACGGTGTTTCCTGAGATACACAGTCGTAACTCTTTTGAGAATCTGGCCCACAGTCACAATATAGTACTGACAAGAAATTCTGGGTTGTACGATGTATATATTTTTGACTGAACGGCATGCATAAAGTTCCATGATACAGATGGGTGCAGCCTGTCAATTCCAGTACATAGAGTTAGCACTAATGGCCCTAGCAGGTGGGCGAGCTGGGAATTCTGGTGCAGGAATCTTGCCTGCCAGATTGATAAAGTTGACGGGTGATTTCGGCCACCAGAATTTACCCAAATTAGACCAGTTTTTGGTGATGTGACCCTTTTATACCTGCTTGTTTTTGCTATGTCTCATTTATGCAGGAACATCTTCTTTCTTTCTTTCTTTTTTTTTTTTTTTAACAAGAAACTTTAGCAACATTATTAATTTTCAACCATCTATTTTGATTTATTATGCACCAAATAATTATCTCTCATAGTAGGAAAAAAATGAACCATATCTGCAATGCAGAGTCTTTTTTATTGTAGACCTACTAGAGCTGCACATCTAATCGCTAAAAAGTCACAATCTCGATTCAACCCCCCCTCACGATCTTAATCTAGCATTTCCACTATTCATGCAACAAGTGCAGGTCAGTTCCCTGCTCACACCTGTCAAAAAATAAATAAAAAATAGCAGCCGGCAATGTTTATCAACAACATTGCTCAGTACTGAAAGAGAGATAAAAAGAAACATTGTATCTTGTTCTTTTAGCGATCAATGGGATGACATATGGCCTGTACATGAGGTCAGTTTAACCACTAAAAGCGGACCTTCAGTAATTTTTTCAACTTTCCATCTATTAAATCTTCTGCCCTTGTTGTTTTAACTTTTAATAGTAAAAAGTTTTTTAATGCCGCGTACACACGATCGGAATTTCCGACAACAAATGTTCGATAAGAGCTTTTGGTCGGATATTCCGACCGCGTGTACGCTCCATCGGACATTTGCTGTTGAAATTTCCAACAACAAATGTTTGAGAGTTGGTTCTCAATTTTTCCGACAAAAAAAGTTCTTGTTGGAAATTCCGATCGTCTGTAGCCGATTCCGATGCACAAAAATCCGACAACATTTGTGTGACCGTGTGTATGCAAGACAAGTTTGAGCGAACAATTTGTCGGAAAAAAATCCACGGTTTTGATGTCGGAATGTCCAATCGTGTGTACTTTTTCTGACACCTGTAGCGTACGAGTTAAAATCATAATTTTTCGCTAGAAAATTACTTAGAACCCCCAAACATTATATATATATATTTTAGCAGAGACCCTAGAGAATAAAATGTCGGTCCTTACAATATTTTATGTCTCACCTTATGTGTACAGCAGCCTTTCAAACGCAATATTTTGGGAAAAAAATACACTTCAATGAATTAAAAAGAAACTAAACTGTGAAGTTGGCCAATTTGTTATCTATAGTCTTTATTCTAAGCAAAAAAAAAATATTTTCATTTTATCCAAATATTGTGCAGCTCTAAGACCTACAAGAGGCTATTTTCTTTTCAGGAGGGTTATAGACTTTTTTTTGGCTGGATCATTGTATGTTACGTTAAATTATCAAATGTGAATGCTTTGGTTTAGCAGTCATATGACCAGAGTTTTGATGACTTCCAGTATCAAAGCGCTGTTTCTCATGCAAGCATCGGACTCTCATCTCATAAAATCATTTGCTTTAATCTTAGTAGATAAGTCCTTTGAAGTCTGCCAGGGAAACTAGTTAAAATTGGATTATAAATTGAATTCCTGAGCCTCCTCTGGAAAAGAATTAAATGAAAGGAAGAGTAAAGGAACAGTAACGTTGGGGTTGTTACTCTATAGTGAAAGACTAGTGCTGTGTACTAACCCGCTGGTTCAGCCACATACAACAGTCAGTTCTCATCAGCCATATTTGTTTAGGAGCTGCCGACCCCAGTTATGCTTGTGTTGGCCCCCTCTGAATGTGTCACCTCTCCATACTATGTGTAGAATACAGAGAACCACACCATTCACGTCAAGTCTAGCATTCAAAAACACATTCATTTTCCATTGGTGGAAACATTGACTAACATCCCACTTCCTTAGTTAAGCACATTGGGCAGTTTTAAAGGCATTAGTGTGAAGGGAAGTAGAGTGAGATGTTTGTCTATGTGTCCGCTGATGCAAAATAATTGGCTTTTCAAATACCGAACTTGATGTGGCTGGTGCGGTTCTCTGCATTCTGCACAAAGTCTTAGAAACACACAAAGCTGGATTTGAAAATGCTTCTACAAGAGGGGCAGAAACAGAGCCAGGAATAGAGCACACGCCAACACATGGTATGGCACCGAAGCACACATTCAATAAAAAGTTAGTTGTGGTGCTCTGTGTTTCCCCAAAAGTAACCCAGGTGCGTTTTTTTCTTTCATCCTTTAGCCCTGGTTCAGGCTGGGCTGCGGGAGTGAAGCCGTGCGAGTTCAGCTGAACTCGCACGATTTCACTCCCGCCGGCAGTCCCGATTTTGGCCGCGATTTAGGAGACATCTGTGCAGGTTTCTGCACAGATGTCTATGTAAATCGCGGCCCGAAATCGCAAAAGGTAGTACAGGAACTACTTTTTGAAATCGGTGCAGCGCGGCAGATGCGGCGTCGCACCGATTAGGACAGTGTCATTGCCGACAATTGGCGGCCAATGCCGCCGACTTGAGATGCAATTTCACATGTGAAATCGCATCTCAAATCGAAGGAAATCGTACCCAGTGTGAACCTGGGCTTAAGGCCTGTTGAGGGGACCTTTTCAAATTAAAGGGACTGCCTCAACCCAACATCTGTCAACACACACAAAATGCATGGTAACATAAACACATTGGGGGTTATTTACAAAAGCCACATCCACTTTGCACTACAAGTGAAAACTACAAGTGCAAAGTGCACTTGGAAGTGCAGTTGCTGTAGATCCAAGGGGTACATGCAAGGAAAAGAAAACAGCATTTTAGCTTGCACATGATTGGATGATAAAATCAGCAGAGCTTCCCCTCATTTCAGATCTTCCCCTCAGATTTACAGCGACCGCACTTCCAAGTGCTCTTTCAGTGCAATTTCAAGTGCACTTTGCACTTGTAGTTTGCACTTGTAGTGTAAAGTGGATTTGCCTTTCGTAAATAACCCCCATTATGTGATTGCCTAAAATGTAATTGGAAATTAGGGTTTTGAGAAATACAGAATACAGTTTAGTCTCCTGCAAATTTACCCAATGAAAAAAACTTATTTTGAGGGTTGAAAAATTCTGAAATGGCTGAAAACGGCAAGTATCATTTTTAAAGTGGTTGTAAACAAAAAACCTGCAAGACAAAAGCATACTGCATAGCATACTAGCTCATTATGAAATACTTACCTTAGATCGAAGCTGTTGCAGAGGTCCCCGCACACCGATGTGACCGGCGACATGTCTCCCTTAGTTAATTCCGGCACTGTGATTGGCCGGAGTCGCTATTACATCACTCCCGTTTCTTCAGTAGCCGTGCAGTGACCGCATGCGCGGGCATGCGGTCACTGCACGGCTACTGAAGAAACGGCTCAAGTGGGCCGTTTCTTCAGTGCGCATGTGCTGATGACATCGGCACATGCGGATACAGTGAATATCTCCTAAACTGTACAAGTTTATGGTATAGTCACCGTACTTACAGGTAAGCCTTATTATAGGCTTACCTGTAGTGAGGTAACAGGGTTTACAACTATTTTAACAAATTGTATTTAGCAAACTATTGTAATATTTACAGATAGAAAAAAATATAAGAAAAACAATTATTAGAATAATAAGCAAGCTGTTGGTCTTTTGTCTTCACTGTGTATGTTTTATAGCATTCTTCAAATCCATACTTAATTCTTATTTTAATTTCTTTATTAGGGATTTCCGGGAGATATTGGCTTGCCTGGGTTAAATGGACCTGAAGGACCAAAGGTAGGACTGTCATTTTAAGACATTATAAGAACTCATAGCTCAAAAGGGTTTAAATCTTCTGATATACCTTAACAATTTTGTATCAGTTTCTTGAGTGATCATTTAATTAAGATACCAAGAATAATTGACTAGTTGTCCACTACCGTGGTTAAAAAATGATTTGGTACTCACTGGCAGGTGTGTCTGTGCCCGTCTCCATGATTACATCATTGTGTCTTAGGCCTCGTACACACGACCGAGAATCTCGTCGTAAAAGAAACTTAGTTCTCCTCGACGAGGTTCTTGTCAGGCTTTCCTTGCATACACACTGTCAAGACAAAATCTCGTCGTTCTCAAACGCGGTGACGTACAACACGTACGACGGCACTATAAAGGGGAAGTTCTATTCCATTGGCGCCACCCTTGGGGCTGCTTTTGCTAATCTCATGTTACTGCGTGTTAAGTAAAAGTTTGGTGAGAGACGATTCGCGCTTTTGAGTCTGTTACAGTGTGACGAATGTGCTATCTCCATTGCGAACGCTACTTTTACCGAAGGTGCGCTCTCGTCTCATACTTTATTCTGAGCATGCGCGGGTTTCTAAGCATACACACAAACGTGTTTCTCGTCGTAAACCAGCCCGACGAGAAACACAACAAGGAAATTGAGACTCCTGACGAGAAAGAAGAGATCATGTTCTTATTTTTTCTCGTCGAGATCCACGACAGTTTTCTCAACCAAAAACATACACACTACCATTTTTCTCGGCAAAAATGCTCTGCCAGCATTTTTCTTGATGGATTTTGCTGAGGAAAAAGGTCGTACAAAGCCTGACAGAAGCTTGAAAGTAAGAGTTGAAAGGAAAGAAGAGAACAGTGAGATGGAGTGTTCCAGGCTTGTCTAGCTTTACCATGACAAGGAAAATAAATGGGCAAAATTTCTTGAAATATTCCTTAATTTTTACAAACATACAATTTTATAATCTTATGGTTTACAACAAATTTTATTTCAATAATACATTATTGGTTTAATTTAAGAGATTGCTTTAAGATCCATGGAAAAAATGACACACGTGCAGTGTGCTGCAGTCTGCTGTAGCCCTTGGATTAGTTTCCCTGCAGATCTGAGGTCTACAGTGGAAGTTATAGATGGAATAGATGAGAGAATTTAGATGATGAGTGCAATTATGCTAAATAGTGTTAAATTTTAAGACGGCTCCACCTGTGATATGTACCTACATTAAAGTGAATGTAAACCGGATTCATGAAATTTGAGCTGGGCACATCTATCTGTAGTGTTTACTTATCTCTTTCCAAAGCCCTAAGTCCCGTGGCTTTCTCCTGCTCCATTCTTCAGTTATCAGGAAGATAACTTCTTACAAGTTCTCCATCAACTGACATAAAACCAGGCTGAATTGTGTGTTGGGGTGGGTGCTATATATATAGATTAGCAAAGAGCTGGTCTATTCATAGCACAGCTCTGCATTGTTTCTTCCTTTTTCTGCCTATGTGCAGAGGGGTGTGTGCCTTTCCTCCAATCAGCTGTCTCACAGTGTATGGCAAGAATCCACACCACAGCTGAATCAGGAAGACAAAATTCTAACAGGACACTTCCTAAACAGTGTAGAAAGGGGAAGACAGAAGATATGCATGTAAAACTTATGTAGGGAGATTTGTTTAATCTCTTTGTATCATCTGAGGCTGTTCACTTCACTTGGTATATGTGAGGGTTTACATCTGAGCTCCCGTCTTTTTTTTATTTATTATGGAGATGTTCTTGTGAGTAGCATAAACCTTATTCTCCTATTTGTAACATGCCGTTTGATGGCTGTAAGTGGAAAATATAAAAATTTTATATGTACAGTATAGTACCTGTTACTCGTTTAGTACTGAAGTAAATAAACTATAATTATATTTTAATTCTTCCACATATGTATGATACTGTGGGAGTGGAAAATCTGGTACAGCTCTGCGTAGAAATCAGATTCCAGGTTTTTTGTCAAAGCTTAATTGGCCAAGCTGAAGTTGATTGGCTACCATGCATAGCTGCACCAGATTTCACACTCTCCAGTTTTAGCACATCAACCCCATTGTGTTTGTTAATATTCCATTGTCACTTTGAAAAAAAAAGCATAGCTACCAACTAAATTTTAACTTATTCTGTTGTACTTATTGGATACCATAAAAGCTGCACGAGGCAGAATAGAACAGTTGATAATCACTACCTTATATTATATTTTCTCACTGGTGTGCATTGCATTTATAAGGACAATGAAAGATGAAGTTACACTTTTTTATTATATATAACTCCGATTGTAATATTTAAAGAGTTCTGTATTTCCATAGGGGCTCATTGGAGACAGAGGGCCTCCAGGTCCGCCAGGTCCAAAAGGCGTGGAGGTAAGTTTGGACACTAATATGTTATGATAATACAGAGGACCAAAACCCTATCCGAAACTGATCTCTTTCACCCTTCCTTCACCCTTCACACCTTTCCTTTCCATCTATGATTATTACTTGTCAGCAGTTCTAGGCACTCTGCAGCTACCAGCACCTATACAACGCCAATTGGTGGAAAATGTATTCTGCATGTTTTGGCAGAGTCAATAAATTGGTGGCTCTACCTGAACAGAGATGCTCCCTAATGACCCTCAGACATGACCATCTATTCTACTGCCTCATCTGTGTTTGGGTTGAAGCAGCCAAATGGAGGTTGAACTATGTGATGGTAAAGTAAATGAAAAGGTGTTAGGACAATGGAGCTTATTTCTGCATTAACACAGCTTCATTTATTTTAGTGGTGTTAGTACAACAGTAGGAATTGGTCATGGTCAGGTTAGGGTTTTGGTCTGCTTCAGAATTGTTCTTTAATCAAGGGTCAACAAACTGCCTGCGCTGCTTGCTGCCAGTGCCACTACACTGGAAGAAGACAAATGGGTTATAGATGGATACAGGAAGAGCCAGATGGTCACAATAGTGGGGCTCTTATTGCCCTCTGTTGAGGGAGAAAAAAAACAATAAAGATCATGAGACCTTTTGTTACTTGAAAGACAAATATATTATGTCGCCACAAGAACAATATTATTAACTTCAAAGGAAACAGTTTATATCCTCTATATACCTAAACATTCTAACAAAACAGATCCCTCTAATGGTTCTAACCGTTTTAGTACCCCCACAGCTTTTGCACACAAATGTAGCAAAACCCACATGTCCCATTGTTTTCTATGTGTACTTGCAATGACCTGCATTTATCCAGTGCAGATGGACCCCTCTTTGGAGTTATGTGTGCTTCCCCCTCGACCTGGCTTACCCCCCCCCCCACACCTATTATTTTATTTCTTATCACCTTTGGTTTGGGGTCGTGAATAACTAATTTCATTGGACTATGTTTAAATGAGATTGGTGCTGATTATTATTTAATGAGTTATGTTTTGTTTCTTGTACACCATTTCAGTATGGATCTCTATTTTACAGGGTGAAGAAGGACCACTTGGACCTCCAGGTGGCCTTGGACCAATGGTATGTGCGCTTCAACTTAGCATGTTTAACTATTGTGGTCGCAGTTTGAAAACATGGGATGGATTTGGGTAATAAACCCCTGAACTAATATGCATGATATTGTATTGAAATGCAGTGTATCAAGGAGAAAGCTGATAAAAATAGATGTAACTTGTGTAACAATAAAGTGTGAGCTGGAATGTGAAGAATAAATTAAGCCATGTGGGAGTAATTACTGGTGAGGAAGGTTTGGGGCATTTCTCTTAAGGGAGGATCGGGAAATATACGGCATAATTTGTCTAATACATGTAATGGAGGCAGACATTGAGTTGAACAAATATCTATGACCTTTATTCACACTGAAAGTAAACCCGTCACAGACCTGGGAAAAATTATGAAAATTATGAAAATTTGTCAAATCAATAGTCAAGCTAATTGAAAACTATGTGTCCATGAATCTAGAGGTATAGACAGTTAAAGTTATGCAAATCTTGACTTATCCTTTATGCCTCATACACACGATCAGTTTTCCCGACAGGAAAACTGTGAGGAGATCTTTTGACCGGGAATCCCGGCTGTGTGTATGCTCCTCGTGGTTTTTCCGACGGGAAACTGCCCAAAAACCGCCGGACAAAAAAAGAGAACCAGTTCTTTTTTGGAAGTTTTCCTATGGGAATTCCCGGTCAAAGCTCCATTGCAGTTTTCCTGTCGGGAAAACCGTCCGTGTGTAAGGCCCCGTACACACGACCAGTTTCCTCGGCAGAATTCAGCTTCCGACCGAGTTTCTGGCTGAATTCTGCCGAGAAACCCGGCCGTGTGTACAATTTCGCCGAGGAAGCCGACGAGGACCTCGGCGAGGAAATAGAGAACATGTTCTCTATTTCCTCGTTGTTCTATGGGAGCTCTCGGCCCGCCGAGCTCCTCGGCGGCTTCAGGGCTGAACTGGCCGAGGAACTCGATGTGTTTGGCACGACGAGTTCCTCGGCCTAAGGGGAAAGACTGAACCGAGCAGGTTCTCGGCTTTCCCCTCGGGATTTCCGACGGGAACTTTTCCCGTCGGAAATCCTGCACGTGATCCCACCTCCCCCCAACTCATACACATTTCTGTTAATACTTTAATATAAGTGGACACGCTGACCAAAAGGGAGGCTTAAGAGGCATAAGGGTGGGACCAAGGTTAATTATTATGAGAAAAAAAATTATATTTGATTTTTATATACAGGTATTTTGTAATTTTGCTATCTAACTGTTTTCATGAGTGGTCTTTACTGAATGCATCTTCTACATTTAGGAATTCTGTTCCCAGGTGGAATTGCCCAGGTCTGTTACCAGTTTACTTGAAATAATGTACAGGATTGTCAGCCAGTAGCTGAGGGTAGAGAGAGTTGATATACAGGTATAACCAGGCAGATGGCTGGCAGACAAAACAGAAACTGAGGTTATTACTTGGGTTGCAGACATTGTACACTCTGGTCCAGATATGGCATGCAAATCTGGATTCACGGATAAGGATTGGAAGTTGTCGACAAGCTTAAAGTGGATGTAAACCCGGAAACCTGGTACTCTAGAGGCCGTTTATGTTGTGGTCCTGTCCCAAAGTGCACTCTTTCTGGGTAGAGGTGACGCAATTTATAGCCTCGCTGTTATTAATCCCAATCCTGCAGACTGTACCAGTCTGCTTGCTGGGCCTGGTGGGCTCTTTAGCGCACTGCACAGCAACTAACACCCTCATAGGACTTCTGCTCTTTTACGCCCTTAAAGCAATATTATAAAAATGGAAACAATCAGATGCGCCCTCTCTGAACTCTTGGAAAGCCTTGCTCAATTCTTCAATACCATTATATAAAGCCACATGTGACTCCCGTGGGAGTATTGCTAAATTCAACAAAGTGTGAAAATTATGGATTGACTTTGCCTCCACTAATGCTGCTCAAGAATAGACAGTATATCTGATACACATTAACTACCCCTTCCATGCTTACACCTGCTAAGACCCTCCTGACACCCATATAGTTGAACCCTTAGTATTCTAGGTCTAGTACCAAAGTTCCCTCTTGGGAAACCTCACCTCTATCAAAGACGAGTAGCACATTCTCATTTCATAATTTCTCCAAATAGAGTGGCTGACCAGTGATGTTTTGTTGTTTGTATTTTTTTTTTTGGTTTGTTGTTTGTTTTTCTCCCGATAACAGCACTGTTTAGGCAGATAACCTGTTGTTAGGTACCGATTCATGTGGTACTTTTTGAGCCAGGGAATGCCCCAGTGGCTCTGTTTTTGTAAATCTATTAAAAATCAATAAAGAGAATAAAAAAAGTGGATGTAAACCCACGCTCATCATTTACAAAGTGATGGAATACTAGTGATCTTTATGTATATACTTTGAATCATCACACCCTTCTGCATTTGATGCCTAGAATCGGTGGGTGGGTCTATTTTTCGTCGCTCGGTGGGCGGAGTCGTGAAGTCACCAGACTCCCTGCTGCCCTCTACACTCCCGTTGGCCAGGCAGTGTCGCGAGGACAAACCTCACACCTGTAGAGTGAAGGAGAGTGTGCGAAAAAGCAGAAAGAGCATGCGCTCATGGCCCCCTGTCATATTCACTCCTTCCAGCGCATGTCATACACTCTGTGCCGTAGACACACTATGCTCTCATGCTAGTGCTTGAAATAAGGAAAGCAGATGTCAGTCACAGCAGTGGGGGAAGTGGTAGTACAGATTTCTCTGTGTCATTTTTATCTCAGTAAAAAAAAGACAAGAGGATTGCTCAGAGCTGGATTTACTCTTCGTGACAAGACTGGGCACAGATGACTTGACATCCTCTACTCTACCAGGTAGAAGTCTTCAGTATAAAAAAATATATAAATTGAGTTTACCGCCACTTTAAGTCAAGCTGGGATAAACAGGTATACATATTTTTTATGTTATTTTTTTTCAGATCTATACTGTAATAATATGTCGTCATGAGTACAGGCATACTTGTGTGTTACATCAATATGCTCTTAGAAGTATTGTGCTGTGATATTGCTTATCACTCCTCTTGTATGAGTACAATTCTGTGAGACTGCTTAGACCTTTAAAAAAATATTTGATTTAAATATCATCTCTCTAATTTGATCACATCAGTAATTTGGCCATAATACTAACTGCTATTACTTACCGATAGCCACTCATGACAGTGTGGCAAGGCAAGCTAAAAATACTGAAAACCTGAAATAATTAATTTACTTAAAGACAAACTAAATAATATCCCAGTTATCAGGTTTAGACTATAAGCTTTTCTTTAGGTTTTCAGTTTAAATCTGGTAGGATAAGCTTATTTAGAAGTCAGGAGCATAGTACAGTAACTTATAACAACCATTTAGAGTTCTCTTGATGAAGTTGTACTTATACTAGCTGGATTCTCACTGCTTGGCATGAGTACCACACATTGTACTTTGTTCTTTGCACTGTTTTATTGATTCATGATTATTGTATAAAGAATTGGTGTTTCCTTTCCAATGTAAAAGGTTATGAGTAACTCAAAGTGACTCTGTTATGAGAAATGTATGGGGGCTGTCGTGACTGATTTCTCCTTTGAAAATAATATTTAAGTGTTTAGGTCAGACACAACCAGGGAACTAGCATTTGCAAAGGAAGGCCGGCAGTGGCAGCCCCCGTATTTTTCTCATGACACAAGAGTCACTTAAAGCATAGTGTCTCGTAAATGAATAGGCAGATGTTATCAACTGTTAAATTCCCCATGTTACAATTGTGAAATAATGAGTACAGTACATAATTCACAAAAAAAAATATCTTTCTCATTTTTGTCAGGGAAGACCAGGACGTAAAGGCTATGCTGGAGAACAAGGGCTGGAAGGCTTAAAGGTGAACCTGTTTATGTAGAACCTTTTGTCTCGTAGAAGAAATTTAAGTAGGAAATAAGACAGACATAGCTAGGATGAGCTCTCCATCTGGGACATGACATCGTCTCTTCCTCCTTAGCATTTCTTGGCTGAGATGTCTCTGGAACCTTATGGTTGCCCAATGTGGGATTACAATTAGCATGTTTTGTTTTTAATTAATATTCAAGCTGTGCGTACTCTAAGCACTTTACTTACACAAAGGCAAATTCCACAAGGTGTTTTTGGATAAAAGACTGTAAAACAAAAAGCAGTATGCAGACTGCAGAAATCAAAAAGCAACTTCTCAGAATTGATCTACACTGTTTAATGTCAGTAAATTAAAATTTCAGTTGCTAAATGGCAGAAATTTGTTCTTTTTATAAAGCTTTACTACATACAGATATAAAAGACACAAACTAATGCAGCTCTATATTCATTAATACATCGTATGTATTTTTTTTTAGAGCTGAAATCCAGGTATGGTTACATAGTTAGGTCTAAGCTGGACTAATGTAAGTACAGTAAAACCTTGGTTTCAGAGTAACTTGGTTTGAGAGCGTTTTACAAGACAAGCTACATTTTTAAATACATTTTGACTTGATATACAAAAATAGGGTAGCGAAAGGAAGTGCCATACAGACGATGTCTTGATATAAGAGTAACGTCATGTCACAACAGAGTGTAAAAGAGAAGAGAGAAGCCACTAAGTGTGGCAATATGGTTACATTTAATAAAGGTACAACATTTAGCAACTCACATGGTTGATGATTAAAAGTGTCACATCTAAGTATGCAGGCATCCGGGGGAAAGCTGTCCACATAGACCGTCCTCCTCACCGCCATTGATGTTGTCCCCTTCCACACTGCGCTCCACAAACTTTTGAAGCCTCGCGTTCAGATCGCATGGGTAGTCTTCCCGGTCACGATTGCAGACTGACAGCGTTAAGAGTCGGCAGTGAGGAGGATGGTCTATGTGGACAGCTTTACCCCAGATGCCTGCATATTTAGATGTGCCTCTTTTATTCATCAACCATGTATGTTGCTAAATGTTATACCTTCATTAAATGTAACCATATTGCTACACTTAGAGGTGCCTCTCTTCTCTTTTATACTCAGTTTATACTCTTTTATACTCTGTAGTTCCTGCTGGATTTTGCTTCTAATCCCCTTGTGGAGGCTGACATGTGTGGATTGCTATAATCTTTTAATATGGGCTATAAACTAGAGGACTTATGATAAATTGGTTGTGGAACGAATCATCTGAGTTTCCATTAATTCTTATGGGAAAATGTGCTTTGATATAAGAGTGCTTTGAATTACAAGCATGTTTCTGGAACAAATTATGCTCGCAATCCAAGGTTTTACTGTACTGTATATTCCATAGCTAGATGATCCCTAGCCACCACTATTACAGTGATCTTTGCTGTCTTTTGTGTTTTGGACTAAGTGGCTGCCCTGCTGCATAGTAACTACAGGGGGTTGCCCACTTGTCATGGACACCATTCAAAGAACCCCTTGTATTTTTAAAATGTAGAAATTACTTTATCTGATTGGATGAAATTGTAATGTTACCACCCCGTCTCTCTATCCAATCAGAGAATTCTTGGCATTCATTGAAAAAAATGCAGAATGTTCTCTGAATGGTACCTGTACCAAGCTACCACCTGTGTTCACTATGCAGCAGGACAGACACTCTACCTGGGTCTTGGTGAGGATCACTGCAGTATCTGCAGACAGTGATTGGCCAGGTGTGGGCTATGGAGTCCTACATTTGTCCAATGTAACTATGCTAAAAACAAAAAACAAAAACTAAAAACAGAATTTAGCTTTTATTAAGTACCTGCATTTGACCGGGTATTAAATGCTTGCAATGCCCTAAACAACAGAGCTCAAACCAAGAGAGGTAGACACAGCACAAGAAGTCAGTCAACTGAGCTGAAGTGCTCATGTGCTAACAAAGAATGAGCTGATAGGAGGGGAGACCAGAGAGATTATTTCATCAATCTTCTGTTTCTCCTTTCACTGTCCAGCCACAGGCAAGGGGAAAGACAAGACATATTAGTGCATAGAAAAATCATGTCTCCTGCCCTTTCAAACAGAGTTGTGCTATGTGGCAAAGCTGTGTAAATCCCAGAAATGGATGAACAGAAATACAAAATCTTTGGAAGAAATACTTGGTACTTTTGGGCATAAACCAACATGTGACACTCCTCTGCCTCCCAGCAATGCAGCTCTCAGTGCCCAAGAGGCATGTCGACAGGCCCTAGTGATATCTTGTGTGGGAGAGTTTATATAGCCTTACATTTCAGTGATCATCTGTGTTTCATCAGTGTTCTACAGGAGAAGTTAGTGCAGGGTATACATATTGCTCTGAATGCCCAAAGAGCAATAACCAAAAGAAGTCAATCACATTTCATCGTATTTTTCTTGGCAAGGTGAAATCTGTCTGCTTAGTATAATCCTAAAAACATAATTATGAATCTGTACTTTATCCTTATCTTACTAGGGTGAAGTTGGAGATATAGGAAACATCGGGAAAGGTGGTGAAGCAGTAAGTTTTGTTATTTCATGATTGATATATTAGAACTAACCCTATATTAGGCCACCTTGTACAGTAACATGTATATCTAAAGCCAAAGCTTTTGTTAAACTTCAGCTTGAGTGTGGAAGGGTCAAAGCCCCTGTCCATTATTTTTTTGTTCTGTGGCCCTTTGGAGAGATTTTCCTTCACTTCCTGTGCTGTAAACACAACAGGAGGTCAGAGAAAATCTCTCCAAAATGAGGAGAAACCCCCTCTTAGACAGTTGTCGCCATGTCCCATTTGGAAGATTTCCCCTCTATTCTTGTTTTAGTGACAGCTCTAACTTTTGGATTTTCCTTCACTTTTATTCCCAGCATCAGTGGTCACCAGTACAAATAGAGTGATTCTCCCTAGGATGGACACAGAAAAACTTGACAGGGTTGCTAACTCTTCCCTAATCTATACAAACCCCAAAAAACTGTCTGGGCTACAGAGGAGTTGCCAGGCTTGCCATGCACGGCTCTCCCAGAGGGGTTGTTTCCTGTACTGTGGTCAGATACGGGCTCTCCTCTCTGCACTCCGATGTCTCCATCCCGTCCTCAGATAAGATGGGGGGGCCGTGTGTGTGTGGTGTGCAGGGACTGATCACATGTCACTGATCTACTGAGAGGATACTGGGCTGCTCAGGAGAGCACTGAGTGCACAGACCACTCTGCTGAAAATTTATAGAGAGGTATCGGTGCTCTGCAACATGTAGAAGTGGAGTGTTCTGCAATGTGTAACTGATCAGTGTTCTGCAGTATATAGATGATCTGTGTTCTGCAACATGCAGAGGTGCAGTGTTCTGCAGGGTGTAGATGATCGGTGTTCTCCAACAAGTAGAGGTTGAGTACTATGCAATGTGTACATGATCAGTGTTCTGCAAGTTATAGGTGACCAACCTACCCTACCCTAACATGTCTATATTCTACCCTAGCCTTTCCATTTACTACCCTAGCCTGTCTATTTAATACTCTAGCCCAGACCTGGGCAAACTACGGCCCGCGGGCCGTATACGGCCCGGCGGACCGTATACGGCCCGGCGGACCTTTTAATCCGGCCCCCGGGCAGTGTTGCCAATAGGGTTGTCCCGATACCGAGTATTAGCGGGAGTACTCGTACTCCCGCTAATACCCCCGATACTAAAATAGTGTCATGTCCCCAGCGTCTGTCCCCCTCCTGTGTCATGTCCCCAGCGTCTGTCCCCCTCCTGTGTCATGTCCCCCTCCTGTGTCATGTCCCCAGCGTCTGTCCCCCTCCTGTGTCATGTCCCCAGCGTCTGTCCCCCTCCTGTGTCATGTCCCCAGCGTCTGTCCCCCTCCTGTGTCATGTCCCCAGCCTCTGTCCCCCTCCTGTGTCATGTCCCCAGCCTCTGTCCCCCTCCTGTGTCATGTCCCCAGCCTCTGTCCCCCTCCTGTGTCATGTCCCCAGCGTCTGTCCCTCTCCTGTGTCATGTCCCCAGCGTCTGTCCCCCTCCTGTGTCATGTCCCCAGCGTCTGTCCCCCTCCTGTGTCATGTCCCCAGCCTCTGTCCCCCTCCTGTGTCATGTCCCCAGCCTCTGTCCCCCTCCTGTGTCATGTCCCCAGCCTCTGTCCCCCTCCTGTGTCATGTCCCCAGCCTCTGTCCCCCTCCTGTGTCATGTCCCCAGCCTCTGTCCCCCTCCTGTGTCATGTCCCCAGCCTCTGTCATGTCCCCAGCCTCTGTCCCCCTCCTGTGTCATGTCCCCAGCCTCTGTCCCCCTCCTGTGTCATGTCCCCAGCCTCTGTCCCCCTCCTGTGTCATGTCCCCAGCCTCTGTCCCCCTCCTGTGTCATGTCCCCAGCCTCTGTCCCCCTCCTGTGTCATGTCCCCAGCCTCTGTCCCCCTCCTGTGTCATGTCCCCAGCCTCTGTCCCCCTCCTGTGTCATGTCCCCAGCCTCTGTCCCCCTCCTGTGCCATGTCCCCAGCCTCTGTCCCCCTCCTGTGCCATGTCCCCAGCCTCTGTCCCCCTCCTGTGCCATGTCCCCAGCCTCTGTCCCCCTCCTGTGCCATGTCCCCAGCCTCTTTCCCCCTCTTGTGCCATGTCTATAACAAGTACTCGTACCAGTTGTCCAACAATGATATTTACTGCTTTTTATAAAGAAATACAATTGATTTTATGCAGTATTGAGTTTAGCCTTTTGGCCCGGCCCTCCAAAATATTTTTAGTTTCTCATGTGGCCCCATCGAAAAAATAATTGCCCACCCCTGCTCTAGCCTGTCTAAATACTACCCTTGCCTGTCTATATACTACCCTTGCCTGTCTATATACTACCCTAGCCTGTTCATATACTACCCTAGCCTGTCTATATACTAACCTTGCCTGTCTTCATACTACCCTAGCCTGTCCATATACTACCCTAGCCTTTCTATATACTACCCTAGCCTGTCTATGTGTCTGTGGACCATGGGTGCCGTGAGGAAGCGAGCTGATGACACCACTATTTGTCTTCAGGTGGGGTCCAGAGGCACAGGTGTGGGCCTGCAGATCACGGCTGAAGAAATAGATGGGAGTCAGGGGCAGATCCAGTAAGGTGGGGTGGGGGGGGGCAAAATGAGGTTTCACCTAGGGTGTCAAAAATCCTTGCACCAGCCCTGCATCTTGACATGCACCAGGAAGGTGCCTTGCTGCCAGTGTTTCTGGATTTCCATGGCACACTTGTGTAAAAGCATATCTATGGCAAGCTCCCCCATATAAGCCTATAAATAAGTGTTGAGTCCGCCACCTCTACAAACCCATATTGATCACAGGAGGGAGTCACTTGTCCCCCACATGCCATACCAGTTTATGTATTTGTATTTTGACAAAGACTTACTGAAGTTGAAGAGATATTCTTGGCTTTTCAAAAGAAAAGCCTACTTTTCTAACCATTTTCCATGTTACACCCATCCCCTCATCCCTTATAGAATCTGGAGGTTCTTCATCTCGGTTCCAGCTCCTGTCATTATTTGCATTCAGCATTGCTGTGCGGGGTTCCTCCGCATATTCATGTCTTTTTTGCATTCACAGAAATCAATGAATGAAAAAAGTGCTAATGCGTCAGAGGGATCTGTAGTTCTCAATGGAGCACTATTGTGTTGACGTCAGGACACTTCCATTGATACTTTGTCTAGCTCTGTAACTCAAGGTCCATACCTCAGTACAGACCTGTAGTGTAGGAATAGTTTGCAGGAGGCAGGGCATTGCGCCCGGATCCACTGATCACAGTTGCAATGCTTTGCAGATTCAAATGCAAAACAAAATTATTACCTTTTTTTTTTATTATTATTATTATAATACAGGATTTATATAGTACCAACAGATTGCCCAACGTTTTACAACATGAGGGCAGGCTTCACAGTTACATTAATATTTAAAACAGGAGGAACCAGAGGGCCCCGCTCGTTAGAGCTTACAATCTAAATGAGAGAGTCAAAAGATACAAAAGGTAATAACTGTGGGGGATGAGTTGATGGAGAAAATAAAAGTACAGTTGTTAGGTGGAGACAGGATAGGCTTCTCTGAAGAGAGAGGTTTTCACAGATCGCCTACAATTTGACAGAGTAGGAGATAGTCAGATAGATTGGGGTAGGGAGTTCCAGAGAATGGGAGCGGCTCTGGAGAAGTCTTGGAGGCAAGTGTGGGAGGAGGTGACAAGGGAAATAGAGAGCAGGAGGTGTTGGAAGGAATTAAGAGAACGATTAGGTTGGTATTATTTTGAGACAAGAGGATAGGGAGGCGATTTGAGCAGAAGTGGGAGCAGGTACCTGTCAAAACCAGGTACCCGCTCCCCCCTTAAAAAAAGAGGAGGCAGAAGGAGACCTTAAAGTGGAACTTCTTCTTTTGGCTGGAGATTGTAATTTGATTCAATATTATTTTTGTTAGTTTATATAAGTTTGTAATTTTTTGGGTGAGTGGTAGCCAATGGAGGGATTGGCAGAGAGGGTGCAATTATTATTTTTTTGCAAAAGATGGAGTTGGCCTTTAAACTTACCGTATTTTTCACACCATAAGACGTACCTTACCATAATACGCACCTAGGTTTTAGAGGAGGAAAACAACAAAAAAAATATGAGGCAGTTACTACACATTACTGATCGCTGGTTGGTTGCTAGTGGTTACTACACATTGCCACTCACCATTCAGTTGCTAGAGGTTACTGCACACTAATTTCCTGCAACTCAGTGTACCCCTCTGCAAGCTGCTCAGTCCTGCTGCTGCTTTATTAATCCCAACCCCCTCTGCAAACAGAAGAAGGGTGAGGAAATAGAATGCATACACAGTCCGCTCTGTGTGTCTTTGATCTCCTGCTCGGCTCGTGCTGCTGCCCAGAGAAGAAGAAGGGAACAGAGAACCCGTTATGCCCGGAAAAGGAGGGGGGACAGAGAGCGCGGTGTGCCCGGAGAAGGAGGGGGGACAGAGAGCGCGGTGTGCCTGGAGAAGGAGGGGGGACAGAGAGCGCGGTGTGCCCGGAGAAGGAGGGGGGCCAGAGAGCGCGGTGTGCCCGGAGAAGGAGGGGGGACCGAGAGCACAGTGTGCCCAGAGAAGGAGGGGGGACAGAGAGCGCTGTGTGCCCGGAGAAGGAGGGGGGCCAGAGAGCGCGGTGTGCCCGGAGAAGGAGGGGGGACAGAGAGCGCGGTATGCCTGGAGAAGGAGGGGGAACAAGAGAGCCTGCTATGCCCGGAGATGGAAGGGGAACACACTCCCTGTCACATACTCACAGTGCCTGCTTCTCTCTTGACAGGGAAGCCACAGCTGAGGAGCCGAGTGTCCGGCCTGGTATTCGGCGACGCTCCAAAAGACGCACAAGCATTTCTTCCCATTTTTTTTGGGGGGGGGGGGGGGGCGTCTTATGGTGCAAAAAATACAGTACTTTTTTTTTTTTTTTGCTACTATATTGTAAACATGTCATTTGGATGATTTATCTGGATGATGTTCCTGTTAATTTGTTATGTCAACAGAAAATTTCACAATTTATGTGACACAAACGGATGTCTTTTTGATGTTGATTATGAATGTTTTTGCCAATCACAGCTGCAACAAAACACCCTTTTTTCATTTATATAGTTTGTAGCATAATGTTGATAGAAGAAGAGATAAAGGAGCGTTTTTATGCTCAATAATTGGCTATAAGCAATCGCTTTCCTGAGTGAGGCCAATAAAACAGTGGTAGTCTGTCATACTCCTGCTGTTAAAGGAAAACTATTTCCTGCTCAGGGTTTCAGGAATGTCACCGATTTTGGAAAAACCTCAATCAGGACATGATTATTGAAAATATTTTCTTTTTTTGCAGTTTTGACAGTTTACTGTTTTGCCATCACTGGCTATGACATTTTTGGAAGATCAGAGGAATGTAATGTCATATTCGATAAAATGATAGGGGTTGATTTATCTTTAGAAATATGTGTTGTTTACATAGTTAAATAGGTCCACCTGTGTGCGGGTAGATGTTGAAATAATTCCGTTATGTTCTCTCTACAAAGTTGACTTTTATCGTACCAGCAGGTCTGATGTTAACTGGCTTAGTTTCTGTAAAGGCAAATCATACTGTATTTGTCCTCTATAAATAATGATTACCCGGCTGTTAATATAGGGCCATGTAGGTCCTTGCCCAGGGCAGCAGTGTGATTAGAACTAACCCTGCCACTTGGATGGACTACACCACATTAAAAAATTATACCAGCACTTACCTCTTAACCCCCTCAGCGGTATTCCCGAGTCAGGCTCGGGGTGGAATTTCAGAACCAAAAGCGGTAACCCCGAGCCAGACTCGGGATCGCCTCGCAGTGTCCACAGGCAGGAAATTGCTTACCTTGTCCCTGGATCCTGCGATGCCTGCCCGCTGTGCTGCCGAGCTCCATTCCCTGTGACGTTACGATGCGCAGGGTGGAGATCGGCACCAAATTCAAAAAAGTAAATACACACAATACATACAGTATACTGTTATCCTATAGATTACAGTACTGTATGAAATAAATACACACCCCCTTTGTCCCTAGTGGTCTGCCCAGTTCCCTAAATGCACTTTTATATAATAAAAACTGTTCTTTCTGCCTGGAAACTGGAGATTGTTTTTCAAACCTTATCATACCCGAGATGTCTACTAGACTCTTGTTTGGACAGATTTAAGTGAGTTATTCCTAAGAAATACAGACCTACAATATAAAATGCCAAATTTTCATGCAAAATAATGGTACCGCTTTCAGCACCTAAAATCTGAAATAATCATACCGCCAGGGAGGTTAACAGTGGAAAAAAAGTAAGCACTAAAAGAGTGAATCTAGGATTGAAAGCACGGGTCTCTAAACTATGGCTCTCCAGTTGTTCAGGAACTACAATTCCCATCATTCCTAGTCATATCTGTGAATGTCAGAGTTTTAAAATGCCTCATGGGACGTGTAGTTCCGCCACAGCTGGAGGGCCGTAGTTTGGAGATCCCTGGTTTAAAGCATGCCCCTGGCATAGGCAGTATACCAGCCCCTAACCATGGCAAACTTTTCATAGACAAGAATAGCAAAATGTTTGTATACAGGGTTGCTACTGCCTCTGTGCAGTGTGGGGGTGATGTCCTTACTGTGTACAGGACTCCTGTTGTTTCTCTTTGGTTGAAACTAAAGAGCTCGTCCCTGATCCAACCACGGCCTTACTCAACAAACAACATTAGCCATGACTCTGCAACAATTCAAAACTTCTCCTGCGGGTCACTACTGCTTCAAAGCAAACTATAGCCAAGGCATAGAAAACTCCTCACCTTAACTTTGCGCAAACTAAGAATAGAATTACCAGAGCCATGATATATGCCAAGGTTGAAGTAATCCTGATAGAAAGGGTTAAGAAATATGAGTACCTGTGGAAACCCTGGGTGGATCATTACCTCCCAGTTGATTTTGATAATACAGTACTATCCTATATTCTATCATTTTTCTTAACGACACGGCAGCTCTGTCACAGGTAGTAGTGTATCTTGTTGGCAGCAGTAGTGCAAAGTTTTGCATTCTGCTCTTGCTTGTAAATTGGATGCAGATTTAGGTGGCTTGCTTCACCATCTCTCATACATTCGCCCTTGTAGGCTTGCCCCTGCCATCTGCTGGACAATACTGTGTACTGCAGTGGGGTCACATGGCTGTCGCACACTTGGCTTCAATCAGTAGCACTTAAATCAGCACTATAACACCCAGAAAGAATGTAATCAAATGTTCTGCATCTTGATCGCCAAACTACTTTTTGTGCACTTGGCTTGTTTTTGTCATGTCAATCTACTTATCTGGTATTTTCTACTCCTAGTTGCCTCTGGTTATGACTATGGCCTGTTGTCTATTTCTGTCTGCCACCTGCACAAACCTTCTGCCTCTTAATTGACTATGCTTGTTTGCTGTCAGATGTAACCTCCAGCTTGTTCCCCACGTCTTATTAAATTTAGTCCACTGGATAGTCTGGATACTTAGTTCAGTACTAAGGTTTACCTAGCATAAAAAGCATTAGACACAAAACGTTTTTTTTGCGTTACATGCACATCAATGTCACCAAAGATATCAAGCAGACAACATTCTGGGTTGCGTATATTGGGGATATTAAAATTCTGAGAGATGAATTCAGTAACATGCGACCAAAAGGGTCAAATTTTAAAACAATTCCATAACATATGAAGAATATCTCTGTCCAAAAGGTACATTCATGACAGGTAGGTGTGTCCCATTTTCCAATTATATCCAATCTAACAGGCGTAAAATATGCCATATGAATTGTCTCTCAGAAAATAGGAATTGGGGAATTCTACCCAACCTTGTTCTGTTACTGTACATCAGGGAAATCTTTACATTGTTCCTGAATATGGGATAATTTGGAAGGTTGGAATGGTTCTTGCTTCAGGAAGGAGAACTGAAGCACAACATTTCCCCTGTATGTCTATATTGTAAATATCTAAAATACCAGATGTCAGATATCTTAAGATCCTGTTTTATTGGGGATTTAAATGAACCCTGAGAGTACAATTGATGTGGATATTTCATTTTTACTTGAGCCCACTAAGAGCCATCAGGAACAGTTAGGAAGTGTTTTAGTTCTGGGTTAAACCAAATAAATAGTTTGCAAAATACGTGGGAGCATATGAACTTACTGGAAATTTTTAGAGACATTGATATAATCAAAGTGCATTAGTATGCAGAGTCTGCCTGTGTGTATAGTTGAAAGGTGTTTCATAGAAGGAGACATTGCTGCCTTCTTGGCTGTGGCCACATTAATTAGTTGTGGAAATACCGCCAATGTATGTATAACAGCTGGGTGCATAGTGGCATCTTGAAGGTCTGAAAGTACCAGGTCCCCTTGGCTGGAGGGGAGCTGTAATGTGGATAGGAAAAATCTGGGAGGCTTAGGATGCCCAAATTTTTTATAAAAAGATATTAAGGAGTTTAGTTATTAGAAAATGAGCTTAGGAATATAAATAGGGGAGTTTAAATAAATTGATTCTTCCAAGGAGAATATTAGAGAGTCCTACCCAGACAGCTGTCTTGCATTTGAAGGCTGTAATAATAGGAAGTAGGTTGGTTTCTTCTATATACAATGATTTGTAGCTCTTCAGTGCCGGCAGCACTCATGCAGCCCCAGACCATGACACTCCCACCACCATGCTTGACTGTAGGCAAGACACACTTGTCTTTGTACTCCTCACCTGGTTGCCACCACACACGCTTGACAACATCTGAACCAAAAAAGTTTGGTCTCATCAGACCACAGGACATGGATACAGTAGTCTGCATGTCTTTAGCAAAAAGTTTGCAGGCTTTTTTGTGCATCATCTTTAGAAGAGACTTCCTTCTGGGATGACAGCCATGCAGATCAAATTTATGCAGTGTGTGACATATGGTCTGAGCACTGACAGACTGACCCCCCCCCCCCTTCAACCTCTGCAGCAATGTTGGCAGCACTCATACTATTTCTTCTCAAAGACAACCTCTGGATATGACGCTGAACACCTGCTCTCAACTTCTTTGGTCGACCATGGCAAGGCCTGTTCTTTGTGGAACCTGTCCTATTAAACCACTATATGGTCTTGGCTACCGTGCTGCAGCTCAATTTCAGGGTCTTGGCAATCTTCTTATAGCCAGGCATATCCAAAGTTCCCGGTTTAATGCGTCCCCACTGGTAATTTGGATATATATCTCTTTTGTAGCCCCCAACAAATCCCAGAGCGCCACGTTGGAGGATTCGTTGGGGGGGCCACAAAAGATATATACCATATTTATCGCTCTGGCAGCCTCGGAGGGGTCGGGACGAGTGCCTTCAGAATACATACAGGAGAATCTCCTATTTACTCAGCGGCTTCTGTAATAGGAAGTCCCATCTTCTGGGATGGCTTCGGACCACTTTTCTGTCTATCATAAGAGGTGGGAGTATTAAAGAGGCCGTTGAGTAAACAGGAGATTCTCCTGTATGTAATGGCGCTCTACCTGCCCCACTCCCTGTCCCCTCTGAGGCTGCAGATGAGGCTGCGATCAGGATTCACTGATCGCAATGGTGAGGCTGCATTCAGAGGTTGCATATATGGCAATGGTGAGGCTGCATTCATGGCAATGGTAAAGCTGCATTCATGGCAATGTTGAGGCTACATTAAAAAAAATCCTGAATCTTCCCTCTTAAAGATACGTGTTATACGCCTGTGCGTGTTATACGCCGATAAATATAGTATATCCAAATAACAAACCTGAGCTCATCCTTATACTCTACACCACACACCGCCACAAAGGCAAGCAAATTATTGTTGGGTAGTGTAATAGGTAATTTGCATTTAATTTTAATGGTTCAAAGAATGTAAGGCAAAATAGTCGGCCCTCACACATGTTCACTTCATCAAATCTTTGAAAAAAGTTTGGACACCCCTGGCCTAGATCCTCAGAGTTATTTTCCATGAGGTGCCATTTTGAACACCCAGTGACCAGTATGAAGAGAGTGAGAGCGATAACACCAAATTTAATACACCTGCTCCCCATTCACACCTGAAACATTGTAACACTATTGAGTCACATGACACCGTGAAGGAAAATGGCTAATTGGGTCCCAATTTGGACATTTTCATTTAAGGGTGTACTCACTTTTGTTTCCAGCAGTTTAGACTTTAATGGCTGTGTGTTGAGTTATTTTGAGGGGACAGCAAATGTACACTGTTATACAAGCCGTATGCTCACTACTTTACATTGTAGCAAAGTGCCATTTCTTCATTGTTGTCACATGAAAAGATATAATAAAATATTTAGAAAAAGGGGTGGAGATAAGGGCCGTCTAATGTGAGCCACCCTCACTGCGCGTAGCTGGAGAATAAATGTGAACACTAGTGATATTTATAAAATAAATGAATAAATTAATAAATATGCAAGAGCTGCTGCTTTAAAAATTATAGAATCCAAAATAGTTAATATGCAAATACAGTGATACCTATTATAAATAAGGTGCCAAATGTGATATTAAACAGCGCTCAAAAAAATAAGTGAAAATGTAAATCAACAAATATAATATTGGTACAGTGACATAGTGAAAAATAAATAAATAATCCACCCTCTAAGTGAGTCAATATATAAGTGTCCAAAAATCCGTGCAAAAATCGCATCAAAAAATACCAGGTTGGCAAATAAAGTCCATGAACTGTCTAAGTGAACAAAAAAATATATATAAATAGTTCATAAATGGAGAGCAAAGGAAAAGAAAAAATCCTTCCCGATCTTCAATAAGTGCTTTCACCACACCACAGTGACTGCGTGCTTCCACCACCCATCAGAAATGCAAACTCACCGCAACAAATGGCCTGACACTTTCGTGTTTAGGCACACAGGCTTGTTAACTGACCCCCTCAGTTTAGTTGATAGAACTCATTCTTTTCATATAGAGTGGAGCATTCAGTTAAACAGATGGAGATCCGAAGCAAAAAGAAAACTCCAAGATAACAGCCATATGCAAATAAGAAAAAGAGAGCACAATAGTGTGATACTGTAACACAACTTTTAATAACACACTACAAATCTCCCAAAGAATGCACTCACAAAGGTAACTCTTGTTACAAGCAGTGTATAAATCCAAAAACTGACACGGTGTAAAACAAAAAATAAAGATATCCTCCAGGTGAACTAGTGGTCACAGCGGACCAACGAATAGCCCAAGTGTTACTCACAGCCCTTGTGCAGGTGTACTGGAGCCGCTGCTTAGGTAATTGAGCTGGTGGCAGATTAGACCATTCCACGTTCAAGCTTAGAAAGTTAAGGTGTGCGGTTGTGACTTCAGTAATCACTCCCCGACATGTTTCATCGAAATGATTTCTTCATGGGGTTACTTACCAGCTGTCTAGTGCCGCTTTATATAGTTGCCAGGGTCCTCCCTCCCCCCTTGTGTTGATGCGTGCCTACTGATGATAACAAGCTGCAGCTGAGTGGACTTACGTTCCTCCCAGCCATGCTAACATGCAGCTGATCCGCTCATCCAATCAGAGCAGCATCATCGTCATGACGCTGTACCTGGCATTCTTCCAACATGGTGGAGGCCCTCAGTGGCGACGTCGGTGTATTACACCACATCCCACTGCCTAGTATCGAATGTAATGTCTAACCCCGATGGTTAAACTGGGGTATGACACTCAACCTGCCTGCAGTGTATTCCATAATGGAGGGATGAAAACCAAATATTGCTGACTGTCAGCTTTTCGGATGTCCCTATGACCACAAGTTACCTCTAGGTCTATGCATACAGAGTATAGCAGTATAAATTCAGAAACACAGAGTACATTGGCTCTCATTATTTAAGCACAAGAGCCAGCCAATTAATGGTGTGTATAGTTATGAATGACATGTATACATATATAAAATATATATTATATAGCACTCTAAAATCTACAAACACATCTCTAGACAATAAGTGTATATACAAAATATAAATGATATTTTAAAAATTGTATATAAAAGAGTTGCAGATATTGTTATCCATATTAAAAATGCATAAAAATATTAGTTAAAAGATATTAATAGGAATAAACAATATATATAAAATAATACATATATTTTTAAAAATGTTAAAATTATTTAAAAACATTATATTAAAATGAATACTGGAAAAAGATAATAAACTGGGCCATGAGCTGTAAATGACATGTGTATAAATATACGTTAGTAAAACAAATAAATGCTCTGGTTTAGACGTAAGTGGGTGTACTACATCATCCCCATATGCATGCACTCATCAAAACTCTGATCATGACGGGTAGCCCAGTTGTTTGGCCCCCTTATATAAACATAGCTCATGATCATCCTATATATGTAAAAACGCATGTCTCAAATCTATTGCTCATAATTTAGGCATTGCTAATGAAGCAATTCACATCCAGTTCTATGTTTAGTCCCCTCGGAAAATGACTTTTTAACAGGAAGATCCATTGAGTTTCGCGCTGCGACAGGTCTCTCACCCTATTTGAGCCTCTCCACGAAGGGTACACACAGTCAATACCGCAGAACTGAGCTAACGAGGGGTCTTGGTTATGTTTTTCTTTAAAGTGGACTGACACACTATGATACTCGAAGCCTTTCTTAATATTCGCAAGGTGTTCAGCCACTCGAATCCGCAATAACCGCTTGGTTCTCCCTACATAAAGTAGCCCACAGGGGCACCAGATCAGGTATACTACGTAAGAAGAGTTACAAGTAATAAATTCTTTAATAGAAAAACTCTTCCCATCACTACTCATGACCTGTTGTTTACCCCTGTTACTTGTTCGTACAGTTCTACAGCAGATGCATTTCCTACAGGAGAAAAATCCTTTAAGATCTATTCTAAGGGCCTGTTGGTCTGGGGGATCTAAAATCTTACGAACCACCTTATCACCGAAATTAGGAGCCCTCCTGTAGATGAATCGTGGTTGACTCGGAAGAATTTCGGCAAGGTGTCTGTCCTTGCCCAAGATGTGCCAGTGATTTTTAAAAATGGCCTCTACCTCCCTATATTGGGCATGAAACCCAGACAGGAATCCGCATTGGTGTTGATTATTGTTTGGCTCTTCTGCCTTCTTCTCCAAGCATTTATCTCTAGGGATAACAGCAATGTCTTCAATCATAGTATTCAAAGCTGGCTCATCATATCCCTTTTGAACAAATTTATTCTTGAGTATTTGTGCTTGTGAGAGATAGTCAGTGACATCTGAGCAGTTGCGTCGAACTCTTAAAAATTGCCCCTTAGGGATATTTTTAATCCACGCTGGATGGTGTCCACTATTAATGGACAGGTAACTGTTCCGATCAGTGGTTTTAAAATACACTTTAGTCTTTAATTTATTTCCTTCTCTTTGAATAGTCACATCCAAGAAATTGACAGTATTTCCACTGATCGTGTATTCCAGTTTAATATTATTGGAATTATTATTGAGTTCTCCCAGGAACTGGAGTGCTTCTTGTTGTGATCCTTCCCATATAAATAAAATATCGTCTATAAACCTCCGATAAAATAATAATTGGGGTCTCCGGTTATGAAAAACATGCCTGTCCTCCCACTCAGCCATAAACAGGTTGGCGAGGCTGGGGGCAAATATTTACAAAAATGTGAGGGGTGTACTCACTTTTGTGAGATACTGTATTGTCCGTATATAAGGAGGCTCTTTCTTCTAACCTCAATCTGTTGGGTTCTTTTTATAATGTCAGCAAGTGACTCTATGGCTAGGGAAAAATATGCAGGGACATAGGGAAGAGATCTGTAATTATTTAATTTAGACAGGCCAAGTTGTCTATAAATAAATGGTGTCCAGGGAATGACAGGGTGACCAAAGACAACATTTTCAAGCATGCTGGTCAGGAAGGGCCATTTGATTTAGTCAAAGGCCCCGTACACACGACCAGTTTCCTCGGCAGAATTCAGCTTCCGACCGAGTTTCTGGCTGAATTCTGCAGAGGAAACTGGTCGTGTGTACACTTTCAGCCGAGGAAGCCGACGAGGAGCTCGACGAGGAAATAGAGAACATGTTCTCTATTTCCTCGTTGTTCTATGGGAGCTCTCGTCCCGCCGAGCTCCTCGGCGGCTTCAGTGCTGAACTGGCCGAGGAACTCGATGTGTTTGGCACGTCGAGTTCCTCGGCCGTGTGTACGAGGCTAAATATTTTGTGGATGTCCAAAACCAGAATGGTTTTTAGACCAAAATAGGAGGGCTGTATTTGTGGCGTTGGTAAAATACTGTAAACTCAAGGTTGGTTAGTATTATTGAGGGTAGGAATCACAGAGTCTTGCTATTATTTTAGCTAAGATTTTAACATCAGTATTTATTAAGGAAAACAGTGTATAGGAATCACAATATAGATGGTGTTCATTAGGTTTGAGGATTTATACAACTAAAGCTTCCCTAAAGGAGGGCCGTAGGATTACTTGAAATATGTCATTGCTAAGGTTCAGCGTGGTTAAGACCTAGCACATTTCTTCTTTAGTAATTTGGGATTGTAGAAATTCTCTTAGCTTGGAAGTGAGAGATCTAATGCCGCGTACACACGGTCGTTTTTCGTCATGAAAAAAAACGACATTTTTAAAAACGTCATTTAAAATGATCGTTTTCGGCTTCTGAAAAACGACAAAAAAATAAAAATTCGAACATGCTGCATTTTTTAATGTCGTTTTTTTAAATCGTTTTTCGGGTTGTAAAAAATTATCGTGTGTGGGCTAAAACGACGTTTTAAACCCGCGCATGCCCTGAAGCGAGTCATGAGACGGGAGCGCTCGTTCTGGTAAAACTACCATTCATAATGGAGTAAGCACATTCATCATGCTGTAACAGACAAAAAAGCGCAAATCGTCTTTTACTAACACGGAATCAGCTAAAAGCAGCCCAAAGGCGAATAGAACTTCCCCTTCAGAGTGCCGTCGTACATGTTGTACGTCACCGCGCTTTGTTCATCATTTTTCAAAAACGATGGTGTGTGGACAACGTAGTTTTTAATGATGAAGTTGGAAAAACGTTGTTTTTTTGACATGCTGAAAAATTTCATTTATTTTCATGCTGAAAAACGACCGTGTGTACGCGGCATAAGGATAAAAGAGTTGGGATGAGCTTTCAAATTGGTTGGGTCATTGTTCGTTTGTGTTTTATAAATCTAGTATAGAAATGCAAAAAGACCTCCTCAACACTGTAGTTTTTTAGAAGTGTCTTTTTGTCATAGATTCTATGTATAGTAAATTGAACCTGTTCTGGTTTAGCCAGTCAAGTGTGAAGATGTCTGAATTTATCACCAGATTCAAAAATGTGTTTTGCCTGAATTAGGACTCTCTTTTAATTTCCTCTGTTAGGGATGTTTAATAGGATCTTTGGCAAGGATTTTTAGGACCAAAGAAAAAAACTTGTCAAAATAGCGCAAAGTTTCTAATGTGTGCTTGTTTTTCAGTCTTTTTTATTATGGCTTGATATCCCAAAAAACATTTTTACAACTTTAGTTTGTATTGAAAATATGCTAAAAAAAGACTGTTTTTAAGATCGGTTAGTGTTAGTCGCTCCTCCAAAGATAAAGAAAGCAACACATTGTTGAGCAAAATGGGATATATTGGTGAGAACGTCTTGTTTTTTTGGCTCTGAGAATCTGGAAGCCAAGTTAGTCGAAGACAATGTGTAAATGAAAACAGATGACGGAAGCTGGGATGAAGCTGTGACTCATGGGTTATGCTGGATTCTTATATTACACCAGTACAAAAATGCCGAGTAGCATGTTTCTGTGGAATTCTTACTAAATTTTAATGCAGTAGTCACATTTCCTATCTAAAGCGTTTATTGGGTGTTCTTTGTTTGCCCTGTAAATCCAGGCAAAATATTATTGTACATTTGGATTCCTGAATGTAAATCAATCTCCTATACCTTGGAAGTTTTATCCTGTGGCTTCAGTAACCTGATTTCACCCCAAATGTTCTGTTCTGATGGAATGAAATGTTTAAAAAGTGCTAACTCCAAACTGAAGCTAATTCAAAGTAGATGGAGCTAGTCCCTAGCTCCACATAACGGGTGAACCCCAATGGCAAACGGCAGGAAAATTAATCATGATCCCAAATGTTTTATTTATTTGTGGGAATATTAGGCCAACATATTAAGGGACAATTATAGTGTACCCTTCAGGGCTGCAAAGAATTGGTTCTGTACAAACCATGGGCAAATTTGGCTGTCATTGCTGCTGAATTTCCAATGTTAAAATTCAGACTTGGCAATTTAACTATTTAGAATGCTTAAAGTTTTTTTCAGTCCAGATAATTGCACAACTATTTACACATTCTAATCAAGCAGTAATAGCACTTAAAAAAAATATATACTTTGCAGCCAAATTGAGATAACACCTTTATATTTGTTACATGTTTCTTTTTATATAGCATAACTTTATGATTACAGCATACACTTTAACCACTTCAGCCCCGGACCATTTTGCTGGTCAATGACTGGGCCACTTTTTTGCGATTCAGCACTGCGTCGCTTAACTGACATTTGCTCGGTCGTGCGACGTGGCTCCCTAACAAAATTATGGTACACAGACCCCATAGATCTTCTTGGTACAGGTCGGGGATGGAGCAGTTGTAAACATTTGGGTTGTAGTACAGAAGTTGGGTAGCTGGTCAGCGATCCAGTGAAAAATCCAGGAAAAATAAATCATGTTCATTAGTATTCATTTTATACATTTATTCAAATTTTGTTTTTGGTTGGCTTGTATAGAATAGCATTAAAGAACCTTCAGTCCTTGCTTTAATATTTGGGTTAACGCAACTGAAACTGGAGAGTGCAAAATCCGGTGCATCTCAGTATAGAAATCATATAGCTTCCAGGTTTGTTTTTTTTGTTTTTTTGTCAAAGCTTAACCACTTCAGCCCTGGAAGAATTTACCCCCTTCCTGAGCACTTTTTTGCGATTCGGCACTGCGTCACTTTAACTGACAATTGCGCGGTCGTACGACGTGGCTCCCTAACAAAATTGGCGTCCTTTTTTCCCCACAAATAGAGCTTTCTTTTGGTGGTAATTGATAACCTCGGCGGTTTTTATTTTTTGCGCTATAAACAAAAATACAGTAACAATTTTGAAAAAAAATGAATATATTTTACTTTTTGCTATAATAAATACCCCCCAAAAATATATAAAAAAACATTTTTTTTCCTCAGTTTAGGCCGATACGTATTCTTCTACATATTTTTCTGAAAAAAAATTGCAATAAATGTTTATTGATTGGTTTGCGCAAAAGTTATAGCGTCTACAAAGTAGGGGATAGTTTTATGGCACGCGCCCCTAATGGCTGAAATGCGAGATGACGTAATATTAGTTGTTTTGCGCAGCCGAGCCGACCTGTAAAACTGCGGCGGCTGGTCGGCTAGTGGTTAATTTTATAATGGCAGCATTGTAATAGCAATACAAACAATAGTTATTTTTAAAATCCAATATAAACTTGCAAAATATTATTTTATGTTGTGAGTTCAGGCTGTCTGCTGGCCATCTCTTTCCACCTATTCCTGCAATCCCTTCATGCTTTGCAGCTTCTCCTCTGCTGTTTACTATCAAAGACTATTTATCCCATGGTACCTTGTTGCCTGTAATCACTGATTCCTGTACTGCCTCCGCCTCATGAAACTTCTCCTCTCAGCACCTCAGAAGTTCAGGCAGGCACTGTAAAGTGTGTGACACATCAGAGCCTACTTACAGGACATAGTGAATAAGCATCACATAATTCAAGGTAGTAAATGTGTGGGAATATTCACGAGATACGTTTACAAACTACAAGATCATTCAGATTAATAGGAGTAAGCTAGAAATAATTGAAATGCAGTGTGGAAAGGAAAATATGATTTGACATTTTGACCATGGATCAAAGTAGTTGCCCAACAATTGCCTAAAAATACAAATATAATTATAGTTATGCTTTATTTTCAAAGACATCTAATGTAAACTATCAGCAAGCTGTTAACATCCACTGAAACCAGCTTCAGAGTATTTCTTGTGATCTTTGAGGAACTTTGAGAATTAATAATTTCACTTTAAAAGCACCTAGAGAGGTCAGTGAGTGAGTAAGATTCAAAGTTATGTTACTGTTGTTAAGAATTTGTAACTACAGTAGTTTAATGTTCATAGTATGAACAGGCCCTTTCTGTGCATGACAGTATTTCTATACAATAAACCAAAAAAGACAACCAATCAGCTTCATTTATAACTAGAAAATGAAAAGGTGCACACAGAGCTATAGAAAATTGCCCAGCATGTGAAGCCACACTGCAACATAAAGGTATCTTTCCAGAGTGTGGTCCCTAGCTCTAAACTACCTAAACTCCCAACCTGGAACATACAGTATATAGGAATGAATAAATTCAAAATGCCTTGGACGAAGCACCCTCCTGCTTAAAGGTACAGCAACACACCAGAAGCCCCATTTTCAAAATTTCAGGTTAAAAACAGAAGTTTATGTTGCACATTTGCAAATAAACGTGAAGCCACACTGTCACACAAAGGTGTCTTAAAATGGCAGTGCGACTTCAAATATTTTTGCAAATGCAAAAGTGTGCTGGGGAATTTTTGTGTTGTTACCAAGTCTATACAAACATCCTTGATAAAGTAGACACTGTAATTGCCCTGAAACAGTGTGCCTGCATACTTCCACAAATAAAACATATCATCAAGATCTATTTAGATGCCCTTTACATTTGAGTTCACCCCTACAATTGCAATTGAACAAGGACTTTACCTACCGTATTTGCCGGTGTACAAGGCGACCAGGCGTATAAGACGACCCCCTAATTTTTCATTTTTTTACGATTTTTTGCCTGTACTCACTGTATATGACGACCCCCCTTCCGAGGTCTCCGATGCTTTATATTTCTTCCTTCTGGAGCCATATTCTTCTTCCTTCTTGCTGGAGTTGGAGCCAATCACGGCGAGCAATGTATTCTATTAATGAATACAAAGCCTGCTTGGATTGGCAGAGGCTGTAACATCATCAGCCCACGTCTCACTGACTCTCAAAGCCAATCCGAGCAGGCTACTGTATGTAGCCTGCTCGGATTGGCAGAGGTTGTTACTCCAATCCGAGCAGGCTCTGTATTCATTTGAATACATCGCTCACCGGGATTGGCTAAGCGGTATAAACTGTATGTAGCCGAAGCTACATACAGTATTACCGCACATCCAGCAGGCTCCTGAGCAGCTGACCCGGCGTATAAGACGACCCCTGCTTTTTGGCCATTTTTCTTAAGTGTAAAAGGTAGTCTTATATGCCAGCAAATACAGTACTTTGATTTTACCTTTCTAACGTGACTTACAATATTATATTTGTTTTCCATTGTGTAAAGTGGGCCTCCTGGACTTTTTAACAACCTAATGAACTTCTGCTTCACCTATTCTTCCCGCCTTTACCAAATTCTAATCTGTTTCTGAGTTACCGCTTATTGTAGGTCACTTTACTAAAGATTCTGGTACTAGAGTAACTTGCACTAAACTTAAATACCTTCCATGGCATAGGCGCCAATCACTTCAATTTGTTTACTTGAATAAGAACCTTGCCCCTGCTTACCTAGTCCATTGAAAGTAAACAGGAATGAGCTAAAAGATCATTTCAGCTTTTAGTCTATAGCAGCTTTTTCAACCTTTTTACCTCAAAGGAACCTTTGCAATAATTTTTAAGTCTCAGGGAACCCCTTTTAAAAACAGTTATTCAGGGGACAAGTGGAAAGAATGCCTCTTACATCTGTGATCACAAGGCCACCCTTACTAACAGCTAAAAAGATCCTAGATGCCATGCTGCTGGCTCTGGCCAGTGGCATTGATCACAGAATTATCCAGGTACCATCAGATTGGAGGTCAGGCAGTCACAGTTCATGGAACCCTAGCAGATTTTGGAGGAACCCTAGGGTTCTATGGAGCCATGATTGAAAATGATTAGTTCAGAGGAAGTAAAGGAGCATAACTCACTAGCTGATGCTAGTAATGAAGGACACAAGTATGTTTAGCTCCAGCAGAGGACCTTACAAAAGTTTGAAGTTGTAGGCTTGATCTGAGCCATCATGGAAGGCAAATATTATAGAAACATGCATTGTTCTCAGATATGTTTGCGTGTATATCACTTGTACATTAGCGAAAAAACGTTTCAGGAAGTAGTTAGGGACGGAGATAGGGGCTTAGCAGTTGACTTTTGACAAAAAGTCTACATTTGTACAGCGCAGTTTGGTCAGCTTAGGCAGGAGTGAGCAGGCATGTGATTGAAACAGGTAATTAGGTGGATCATGAAGGTTCCACTAAGTTTCCATGCTTGGGTAATGAAAATGTTTACTTTATGTTCTTCCACTTTGCTTTGCTTTTCAAGTGCTTCCTGCTTTCACATTTGGTGATCTGATATTATGATGATTATTGTACACACAGGCGTTCTTGTCTATAGGTAAAAATTGCCATTTGCATCACCATATCTTCATTCTAACTTTTTAAAGAACACAGCTGACAGCATCCTACAATGCATGTTGAGAATTCCTGGCGTCTTTATAGCACATTTGCCCCACCTGAGTTGAATTGCTAAACAAATGTATGAAGACCTGGAAAGAAATGTGTTAAATATATTCTCTGAGGAATAAAGTAGTCTATGAATCATTGTTCTAGTGGTCGTTGGCCACAATACAGACACAGAGCTGAAGGCTTCAGTAAGTTCTGAGTAACAGATTGTACAATTGTAATTACGGATTTGCTGAGAATCTGGGTTTGGACAAGGTTTAGATAAAAGAAATCTGGTTTCTTTCTTTGTCTTAAAACTTGCACATTGTTAAACATCGATCTGGATTGTGACAAAACGTTTATTTTGTCTGCTCTGTTTCCTGTGAAATAAAGCGGCTTCTGTTGGAAAAGTAACTGGAATTTGTTTTTCAGGGTCCGGAAGGTTTGCCGGGAGAAGTCGGGCCATCTGGGGAACCTGGAGAAAAGGTACAGAGAATGCATCAAAAAATGAGATTATACTTATTAAAGTTATTGCCAGTTGTAATAACAGCTATTTTAATTTCTCCTACTGGTGTATTGCCGAATACATGATGTAATGTTGGCTCACCCATTGGTAGGCCATTTGTCATATTCGTTGAAGTGTCATTAATATTCAGTTCTGAAATGGAATTAAAGGAAGGCTTAAAGTGATTGTAAAGTCAATTTTTTTTCTATAAAAATAACAAACATGTTATACTTATCTGCTCTGATGCAGTGTATTTTCATAGAGCAAGCCCAGATCCTCCTCTCTTCAGGTCCCTCTTCTGTGATCCTAGCCCCTCCCTCCTGTTGAGTGCCCCCACAGCAAGCAGCTTGCTATGGATGCGAGCTGAGCTGCAGCTCTGTGTGTCCATTCAGACACAGAGCTGCGGTTTAGCCCTTTCCGCTCTCTCTCCTGATTGGCTAACTGACTTTAATAGACAGCAGCAGGACACAATGGCACCACTGCCATGTCTCAGCCAATCAAGATGGAGAGTACCAGATGGCCGAGACACTTGTGGACATTGCTGGACAGAGATGGGGCTCCAGTAAGTATTGGGGGGGTAGGGGTGGGGCGAGGGGGGCTGCTGCACACAGAAGGCTTTTTATCTTCTTAATGCAATGAATGCATTAAGATAAAAAACCTTCTGACTTTACAACCACGTTAAGTTAAGGCTGCTATTGCTGTGGTTTTGCTTGATTTTTGGCAGTCCTGCCATTATCACTATAAGATATATCATGCTGCCACTAATACACTCCCCCCCCCCATGAAATCTCTATAATGTGAAACAAAAAACTGGGAAGGCCATCTACAAGGAAATGACACTTTAGATGGTCTCTTACGGGAAGAACGGAGGGATGGAAACATACGCAGAGAAATTTTACCACAATGTTTAAAGTAGATGTACAGCCAATCACATATATTTCACTTATGCTTTAACACCCTGGTGCCCAATGCGTGGTTCGAGGCCCAAGTATTGGAACTGTTTGGCCCCAGCAGTCTATAGTGGCTGGCGAAACTCTGTTTTGCAATGAGATAAAAACAGTAATCTCTACTAGCACCATTTAACTTGCCCCCATTCTCTTACTGTCTGCAGCATGTCTCTGACCTGAGGCATGGCTTTGACCACCATTTTTTCAGAGATGTTTTAAGGAAAGTGAGGAGGTAATATGTTGTTGTAATATGTTGCCGCCTCACTGCCTGGTTCAATCCATTAAATGGTGTACTACTACGCTGCAACGGAAAGCATTACAATTGGGTGACTGTTCACTTAAATGGGTCACGTTTGGTAGTAGAACTAATTCCTGCCGAATGTTATGGGGGGGTACTTTTTTGCCATGACTGTGAAGCAAATCATTGCAGCTGCAGCCGGAGTGCACCGCTGTCCAGCTGTTTTTGCACCTCAAGGGAGAGGGGGCAGTAAAACCTTCCCTAATGAAGGGAGTGTGGCATGTCCCCCAAAACAATCCAGCTTGTTGAAGGGCATGATGAAATAAATACTTTTGTTTGACACTCCTATTCCTCTACTTGTCCTGGAACTTTATCAAGACACCCAGGTCTGCATGCAGTGACTCGGGAGCCATTGTACATCTTCAGAAAAATACTTTCTTTACAGGCCCTATTTAGGAACAATCCCAGATCCTGCACCTCCCATCTAAACCTCCCTAGTACAAGAAACTTGACAGAGATTCTAACCCTTATCCATGCAATCATGGGTAAAACATAGAAACCACTGGTTGTTGATTTTTTTTGCATACTAAATCTGCACAATCATCCTCTGTGTTCAGATATTTATTATACATGTCTATATGAAGTTGTTTGGCTGAAGGCAATAATAATTTGGAACCCTGCGCTATTAATGATGTTCAACTGCAAGCAAACTTTGAAGGGACTTTTCATGATTAACTGCAGCTTCTGCTGTGCGTATTTAGGCTGAGCTTCATCCTAAATAATGCAACATAGTCTGAAAATGTTTGTAATAAAATTCCTGGTACTGTTACAAAACCTTTTATATCTTTAGACCATAAATTGTTGTCAACGCAGTTATGTAACGTATGGAAAAAGTGTGTGATTAATATGATTTCAGATGTGCACTTGGGTGTATGATGCTGTGGGCAAAATTGATTCATTATTTGAGGAGATAAACACTAACCACGTTATATTTCAACGGACCACATACTGGGGAGGACAAAATAACAGAAATGTGCAACCATATAATAATGTTGAGGACTTAAACTAAACAGTATGTAAACCTGATTACTAAAACATAAAGCTAAAACATTTTTTACTTTAATGCATTCCCTGCAGGGGTGTATCATGAAATCAGTGAGTCTGTGTGCAAGTTCAAAAGTGGGCCCCCCTAGGCACCGAATAAGTAATAAATACATGGTAGCAAAAAGTGGTGCTAGATATTGGGTGTGGCTTAAAGGTGTGTGGTTAAATAGAGTGCTTAACAAATCTTAAATGCAGTTAATAAGCAGTTCATTGCTGTCTGTGAAATGCTTACCTCACAGATTGTTCTTCATTTGGAATACCCCGACAGCCTCTTAGTAAGGTGCATTAAGATAAATTAATGGGGAACTGTTCACTTAATCACAAATACAGAGTCTCTTCTTTGCATAGTGGCGGAATGGTATGTGCAGGAGAGGGGTACAAAGGGTATGGTGGTGGGTGCTTTGTGCAGGAGAGGGGTATATAGTGTGTGGTGGTGGGTGGCATGTGCAGGAGAAGGGTGCAGATGGGTAGATCAAAGGGGACCCCTGGCTCACACCCCATGGTGGTGGTGAATAGTCATGCAGCTGTGGGTGACAAACAGCAGGAGAACTGAATGTAGTCTCCCGAAACTCAGAGGCTCATGCATGCAGAGTCCATACTCCTCTGGTCCTCATGGAGCTCCAGCCAGCACCAGGCTGATGTTTGATGAGAGGCTGAGTCCCAGGGACTCTAATGTGCTCCGGCATCTTCCTGTGGTGTCAGGTTAGTGCATCTTTACCTCTCCGCCCTCTGCTCTGATTGAAGTGTAGCGGAAGTGAGCCAGAGGAGAATAGCCCCGGCATCCCTTTAGATGGGACTCTTCCTGGGGACCGCTAATTGGCACTGAAGGGGTGAAGGAGAGAGACATATGCAGCTTTGTTTCATCCATGGGTGCCCTGTGCATCAGAGCACAGTGGTTCCCTCCCCTGCGTATGATACTCCATTGATTCCCTGCATTAGGGTAAAAAAGGTTTTGCCACTTGCTGTGACCCCCCCCCCCCCCCCCCCACACTAAACATTTACCTGAGTCCTGTATCGATCCAGTGCTGTGCCAGGATACAGTTCTCTCTTTCTCTTCTCACAGGATTTTCATGCAGCAGTGGGAGCTATTGGCTTATGCTGCTGTCTGTCAAATCCTGTGAGCAGAGAGTGAGGGGCGGTGCCGAGCAACACTGTGTGTCTAAGCCTGACTAAATTTACCTGCACTCTCCAAAAATCTCACCTCTAGCACCTACCTAGGTAGAGGGTGCTACATATATCAACATGTTCATTTACACACCTTTTGTATAGCTGGTAATGTATTTTCAAACTAATGTAACTAACCATCACTGTTTGCCCCCTTTTTGTAACTAAAAATCATGCCCCTGGATTATACATTCTTTATTTTAAGAAATAATCAGGAAATAATACAATGTACAGCAAGTATAAAGCCTATAAGCAATTGTAGTACAAGTTACACTTCAATCAGATATCTAAAACACAGCAAGATGTAGATGAATAGACCACTGAAGTGTAACCACGGTATCACCCGATGCTAGATTTTGAAGTAATTAGGAAGAAGAAACTAAGTGTAGAGGTCTACAGCACTACTAGAAGAGGAAGAGGAGTAGTAAGCAGTTTGGGCATGAATAGTGAAGAATGGTAGTGGTCTCATTGGCAGGCCTGGACGAGAGGGATGGGGGCCAATCTAGGTAAGTCAGGGGGGAGAGAGAGGGTGAGGAATAGGAGGAACATGCCAGGAGAGGTCGCCCGGTGGGGAAACAATATGGGGGACAGGGAATACAGGAGGGAGGGGAGGTTAAGTTTGGACCTAAGGAGGCAAAGAGAAGACTGTAAGAAGTGTAAAAGAGATGAAGATTAGAAAGTGGATGGGCGAGTCGATTTGGTGCTGCTTTGTGTAGAAGGCAGGATTAGACAAATATGGACTGAAAGTAAGCTACTTGTATTCCTCATTAAAGGGAAATCTATCCAGGAGAAACATGTGGTTCATAGTTCACCTTTTTCCCCTGTAAATTCATTTTAGGCTTTTTTTCCACATCTGACCTGAGGAGCACATGTATGGCTTGAGTAAAAGACAGATTAGGTCCTCTTTATCCTATGTAATTTAACTAGCATAAGATTTCTTTGTACTTAGTATTACATAACCACAAGTTTGTTCAGCCATTGGAGCCGTCAGAAAATCACCCCATTAATGTACTGTCATTAAAATGTAATTTCTCCTTATGAATTTCCTCTTTTTTCCTGTAAAATAATACATGTGTACTGTGACCGTACAAGACTGAGCTCTTGTTCTATTTTATAGGGGGAACGTGGGAATCCTGGACCTGAAGGACCTTCTGGTGAAAAGGGATCGATTGTAAGTAAAAAGTATTAAGTACAACTTACAGCTGAACAGTTGAAATAGCTACTGTATGTGAGCTGTTATCCCGAGGAAGGATTTGCAGTTCTGTTTAGTCACTGTTGTGATCCAGTTTATCATGCCAGACAGCATATAGCAGCTCTAGCTGAATGGACAAGGAAGGAGCAGCAGCACATTGATGAGTTCACTCTCCTATTGTAGATTCTGGGATTTTACAGAAATTCTTTCTAGATAGGATGCAGATGCACAGTGCCATTTTGTATACTTAAATGGGTTGTTTCTTTTATATAAAATTAGCAAACATGCGTATACTTACCTGCTCTGTGCAATCGTTTTGAACAAAGCAGCCCCGATTTTCTTCTTTTGGGGTGCCCCGCCAGCTCTCCAGGCCCCTCCTCTTCATTGGATGCCCCCACGGAAAGCCGCTTTCCCTGGGGGCATCAAAACTGAGTCCCACTGCTGCATACATTGATACAGACACCCGGACTCGCCCCCCCCCTCCGCGCGCTCTCACGTCACTGGATTTATTTGACAACATCGGGAGCTACTTTCAATCTGTCCAATGAGGAAAGAAACAGTGGCTGGAGCCTCTGCACTTGTGCACATCACTGGATCGGATTAGGCTCAGGGGAAACTGCAGCACAGAAGGTTTTTCACCTTAAAGGGGTTGTAAAGGTTATTTTTTTTTTTTTTTTTTAAATAACAAACATACTATACTTGCCTCCACTGTGCAGTTCGTTTTGCACAGAGTGGCCCCGATCCTTGTCTTCTGGGGTCCCACTGCGGCTGTCTCGGCTCCTCCCCACAAGAGCTAACCCCCTTGCGTATCACTCGGCCCCACCCCCCGGTGCGCCGCATTATTGATTTGATTGACAGCAGCAGGAGCCCATGGCTGCGCTGCTATCAATCGTCCAATGAAGAGCCCACAGGAGCTGGGGAAAACCAACGCGGGATCGCGCCCATGGAGATTCGTGCCTCAGGTAAGTAAAACGGGGCTTGGGGGGGCCTGTAACTATTAGATGTTTTTTCACCTTAATGCATAGGATGCATTAAGGTAAAAAAAACAGAAGGTTTACAACCCTTTAATGCATAGAATTAAGGTGAAAAACCTTGAGGCCTTAAAACCACATTAATGTGGACCCTCACCCTCTTTACCCACTTTCCGATTCTTTCCCCGTAATCACAGAGTTTTTTTTTAATACCTTTTTTGATTGTAGGGGCCCCTCACTCCTGGAATACCCATGTCATGGATTGCAAGACGCTTCAGGGCAATCTACAAAAAAATTGCATATGCTGCAGTGCATAATCAGAGGGCCAGCTGTATAGTCCTGGTTCTAGCAGCCAGCACGCAATGACATCAGAGAGGAAGAGGGCAGCGCAGGACCTGTTTCGGGGGGCGGGGGCCGAGTCATACACTCGGCAGCTATAGATGCCGATTGCATGACATGGGAGTGTGCCTGCAAGGTAACCCCCTCAGGAGAGAGCTTCCGGAAGGGGGTTATCTATTGCGGGGAGGAGCCAAGAGAGCCACCGTGGGACCCCAGAACAGGAGGACAGGAGCTACTCTGTGCAAAACGAACTGCTCAGTGGAAGTAAGTATGACATGTTTGTTGTTTTTTTTTTAAACGGGAACCTTTACAACCACTTTAAATTTAACCATATTGCTACACTTAGAGGCGCCTCTCTTCTCTTTTATACTCAGTTGTGACATGACACAACTTGTATATCAAGACATCGCTTGTTTATCAAGTCAAATTTAAAATAAACATTTTGCTTGTCTTGCAAAACACTCGCAGACCATATTACTCTCAATCCAACGTTTTACTGTACTTCCATGGTGTCACTACCTTGCTGTCCGGATAAATACGATGACATTCCATCACTGGTGAATGACAGAGGGAGAGACACAATGGAAGCAGGTAATTCTGTGCCATTTATAATAATCCTGTTGTTGGCAAGTTCATACCAATGACAGGATCGCTTGTTTCACTTTGACCTAATCTACTTTATCTGTTCATGGAGTTGTTTTTAAACTCTGGGTATACAGAAATATGTTAACATCCCAAAAATTTGAGCTCAAGTTAAGGACAATATGTGTAAATCAAAAAGCTAAAATTCAGGCAATAAACTCCATTTAGCTTGGGGGAGCAGTCTGTCCGTGTCCTAAACTCAGTACAGTATTAGTGTTTCTCTGTGTAGCAGAAGGAAGACATTTCCTCTGGCAAAGCACACTCATTGTGAAACTGGTACCAGAAACTTATGTAATGATTGTTTTGTGGTTTCAATGGAACTTGCAGATTTTCCAACTTTTCTGCTGAGCTATTCAAGAGCAAAATTATTTTCCATCATTATAACTTATGCTTTAAGCAGTTGCATTGACCACCAGGGTAACATTACAAGACTTATTGCATGGAAATGTAATTTAACATCTTTTCAAGTTGCCGCAGGATATATACAGCTACAGGAATGTGGAAAAACAGCAGAATCTAGGCTGCTGGAACTAAGTATCTGCAATTTCCCAGGGTCCTTATAGACATCACCTACATGTGGTTCGCCACAACTATGTACACTCTGCCCCAGCTGGTACAATTCATGTTTTTCTTTAAGTCAAAGTGTCATTTGTACTGTCAGCACCCAAACACATCCTGTCTGTCTGCAGGCCTCTGACATCCAAATACAACCTGCCTTCCTGCACCCAAATAACATGCCTACAACCAAACAACCTGTCTGGCTTTACCCAAGTAGTGCCTACCTTCCTGCACCTCGTTTAGAGGGACCGTCACTCTTTTGGAACTACATTATATTACCAAACGTATTGGGACGCCTGCCTTTACACACACATGAACTTTAATGGCATCCCAGTCTTAGTCCGTAGGGTTCAATATTGAGTTGGCCCACCCTTCGCAGCTATAACCCCTCAACTTTTCTGGGAAGGTAGTCTACACGGTTTAGCCAGCTTTTCCACACACACAAAACGTCTGTCTGCAACCAAACACAACCTGGTTTCCTGCACCCAGATACCGCCTGCCTTCCCACACCCAAAGAGTCTCCTTGTAACCGTACAGCACCTGGCTGCTTGCAGCTAAACATGACCTAAAAATATCAGCTTATTAAGTACAGGATTTCTTTAAATGATTATTAAATTCAGCACTTGATTTTTCTGATATTTAAATGTTAAATTATGTTGGCTTGATGAAAACTTTTCTATTAACAAGACATGTTATTTTTAGGGCTATTTTGGACCTCCGGGAATACCTGGACCAATTGGTCCACCAGGATTACCAGTAAGTAAAAACTAGCACATCACAACTGTTATTGCAATGCATTGATATGATGTCATTGATTTTTTATTATGTAGATGCATAGGCGCAACAAGGAAAAAAATAAAAAATCTCTCAATCTTATTACAGGGTCCTGCTGGACAAAGAGGATCACCTGGAATACAAGGCCCAATAGGTCAAATCGTAAGTACAGTGATCTCCGAAGTTTGCTCTGTATTTATCTGTTTGGTAGAGAACTGAGAGGATCAACATTCCGGCTTCACTGAATACACAACACTTGTTACACCTAATCTAGCAGAGACTATAGATTTCATAAACCTTTCCACAGGATAGAGAATAATAAATCTGGCATGCACATGATTTTGTCCAAGGAGTGGGTACACCATATAAAGCTTTCCAGTGAGGGATATGAAGTTAAAAGCCTCACCTGACATTGAAATATAGTAATTGTAGAATTGTGCCCTTTCTGGGCAATTGTATCCATAGCTTAAGCAAGCAGTGCAGTTCTAATTGTTCAAATGATTCTAAAAGCTCTACCATGATCAATATAACTATCAGTAGGACCACCCAAGTTTGGAAGGTCTATGGTGATGACTCAGACAAGAATGGGTACTTTGGTTCTTCAGGCTGGGCATTGGCATGAGGATGATAAATCCGTCCTGGAAAAAAATTAAAATTGCAAAGCCTACACAGAAGCCCAATACACTTGCTGGAAGTACAACTAAAATAAAATGTGTATATATCTATATATATATATATATATATATATATATATATATGTGTGGAAAGCACAGATCACTCTAGTGCTGACATACTCCACCAAGGTCCCTCCAGAAGATTCATTGAGCTGTAGCTCATTAACTTCCCACTTGATGTGCCTGCCTGGTTTTGGGGCCAATGCCACTTTTAAGAGCCAGTGGCACAACACAAATGATCTTTATAGCTGTCTTTAAGGGTGCACTTTTTGATCGCCAGTGTTATGCCGCGTACACACCATCACTTTATGTGATGAAAAAAAACGACACTTTCTGTGAAGTAAAAAATGACGTTTTTGAAACTTCAATTTTCAAAGACGAAGTTGCCTACACACCATCGTTTTCTCACAATGATCTTGCAAAGTGAGGTTACGTTCCACCACGTTTTACCATTGAAGCTTGCTTCATAAGTAGCTTCTGGGCATGCGTGGATGAAAAAACGTCTTAGAAAACGACGTTTTTTGCTACACACGGTCAATTTCTGTGAAGTAAAAAGTGCACTTTTGAAAAACGACACATAAAATTGAAGCATGCTTCAATTTTTTTTGGTCGTTTTTTACAAGACATAAAACGACGTTTTCCCCCACACACAGTCAATTAAAGTGACGTTTTTAAAAACGTCATTTTTTTTCATCACATAAAGTGATGGTGTGTACGCGGCATTAGGGTAGCACTTGTTCCACTGGCCACCAATTAATATTTTTTAGCAGGGTTTCCTCTGGACCTGAAAATTATTTCAAGAGTTCCTCTGGAGTAAAAATTATGCTCTAGTGGGAATATTCAATTTTTGTGAAATAACATTTTATTTTTATGTTTGATATAAATTAAAATGGTTTTGTATCATCATGTAGAATTTGAGGAAATACTATATTACAGTTCTGTTTGCATTGAGGTGTGTTAGTATTGTTGTATTAAAGTTAACATATTTATCTTACATATGTGCTTCATTGGCCAAGGATATTTAGTAACATGCTTAGATGATAAAGTGAAATACTATATTCCCCTTTTGAATACATAGAGCTAACTTCCTAGGTCACCAGAGGACTGGGATATGAGCTCCTCTAAAACGTCTTAGTGTAAGGCAGGCCATACATAGGTCGAATTTCGAAATAATTTTCTTTAGAAAATCTTGTCTAAGAATTTTTGTTCGTATTTCGCACCATAAGTGGGCTGCAGCAACAGTCGATTTTCCTGCAGCCATTGAATTTTAATAATCGGACATGTTGGAATTTTTTGAAAAACAAACGATTTTTTAATCAATGATGGTTTATTGCTTTTGTCTGAGCTTATATTGGGTCAGGCAGCCAAGGGGCACCCTATCTTGTGTAGAGGAAAATGGGTCAGTATGAGGCATCTTGTTTATGAGCCATTCATCAATGTAAGGGATGTTTTTTTCTCCACCACAAACATGTTGAAGAACAAAGCATTGCCACACAGCCAGGCACCTTGGAGGGATTGACGGAAAACATCATAGGAGACAATTTCTTTGTTTTTCTTGTGATTATCTAATTACGGACTACAGCCTCTTTTTGTGTACTTTTCCAATTTTGTCTGTGTCTATTCCTATAACTAAACATGATTAGGAGTCAGCTGTAAGCTATTTGTACCCAACAAACGAGCTAGCGATGGCCCAGCAGAAATTTAAATACTGAAGTATTTATTTGTGAAAATGTTCTGTGAAGAGTCAGAGAAGAAGAACCTAATTAGACCCAGAGTACACACTAATGAAATGACCTTCTCTGAAGTTAGACAAATGAAACACTTATGAGCCATAAAATTAGAAATAGCCTCATCTAAACTGAGACGTGTACACAACGCATCTGATCCAGATGTCATGAGAAAGACACGCCAATGGCAATGGATACTTGAAAAGAGCAGGAATGATAGATTTAATGGCTAGAAACACTCGACCATGGGTAAGACCTCAAAGGAGATCCAGGGATGGAAAGCTCATAAAATATGGCATCCCCCCATGAAAATACAATGCACCCTTGATTTAAATATACAGTATACATAAGTTTTAGACAACAACAAAAAAACTACTGAGGCTTTAAAGGATAAGTGCAGTTTAAAACAAGTTGCAGTTATCCTTTTTGCTTTCCCCTTCCTTGTTCTAACTTAGCCCATCTTCTCCCTCCACAATTGCATGTTTACGTCCATACGATGGCAAGTATCTTAGCAACGCCTGCACAGTAGATCCCTATAGTCTTCCATGGGGCCATCACCTAAGGCTGAAGATGCTTGGGACCTCCCCATCAACTTCTATGGGAGGTCCCAAGCATCTTCAGCCTTTGGTGCAGCCAGGGCACTGAAGGCTTGTGGCACTTAAGGCTGCACCCGTCAGAAGTAAATATGCATGTGGGGAAGGGAGGTTGGTATAACATGGATAGGGGCACTTTGCTTTGGCTATACAAAAACATTAGCTTTTCCAATAAAGGGAATCACGTATACTCCATCCACGTATAGTTCTGCACTGATAGAGACCTTACATGGTACAAGACTTTGTTACAATATAGGTCAATATTATAATAAGATGACTTCTACATATGAAGAAGTGTCCAAGTCATATTTAGACTGGAATAGGTGCTTTGGACCTCAATGGGAGTTTACATTCCTGGAGTAAAACCTATTATCCTTTAGTAAAGGCAGGATTTTTTTTTTTATCTTAATGCATTCTCTGCATTAAGGTAAAAAAAACTTCTGTGTTTAGGTCCACTCCCTCTTATATTTATCTAAGCTTGATCTCGATCCAAAGCTGTGTCTGAGAGCAGTGGCTCTCACCTCTCTCTCTTTCTCCTCATTGGACACGGAGGCAGCAGTGGGAGCCATCGACTCCTTGTACAGTCAATCATAGCCTGTGAGGACACACAGAGCCCAGCTCCATATCAAGCGGGCACGAGTCACGATCAAGTGACTTGCTATGGAGGCACTTGGAAGGGCATAGGAGCCAGGAGTGCTGGCGAGGACCCCCAGAATTCAGGGCTGTTCTGTGCAAAACCACAGAGCAGGTAAGTATGACATGTTTTTTATTTAAAAAAGGTATAATTTGGATCTCCTGACAGAATTGTAACTGTTAAAGCAGACCCATACTGAACTGTTAACACGATGCTTATGTTAAAGGCAAACAAAACCCTATTATCCTTTACAGTCAAGGAAGCTGCCACCTTGGCCTCTGTTTGATCTTCAACTGCCATAGTGCTGCACATATTATTAGCTATAACAGCAGCCATTTGATAGTTTGGTTGAGTGGACAAGGAACTCTGACCATTAATATGAGTATTTAACAGCATGCCTTAAATGTAACTATTTTGGGAAACAGTTGATGGGTTTAGTTACTCTTTATTAACAGTCATGACACAAGAAGAAGAGGACCAGAGTTCATATTGTAAATATCCTTTAACAGCTATCTATGAAGGTAATTCCCCTCACTTTAGTGATGCTGGGGACTTTATATAGTCATTTCATTAGTGATACAAAATACTAATCACTTTCATACCAGTCATTTAGAGGTTCCCAAATGTATCTTCTAAATACTATTACCAACTCCCTATATAACCTTTTAACCAAACAGTGCTGGGCTCCATAGCAGTTGGATATTCTGCAATAGCTATAGTTTCAATTTCATACACTGCCTAAAATGCTATTGATATATATACTTACCTTTTTTTTCAGGGTCCACGGGGTCCTGATGGTCCATCAGGAGAAGTGGGCCAGCAAGGGGTGAAGGTGAGAGAGTTTTATGCAACATTCACTGAATTGTCTGCTGTCATATTAATGTGTGATTAATCTCTGCTCATTCATTTTCCTTCCTCCAGGGTGAAAGCGGTGATCCTGGCAAAAGAGGACTGCCTGGCCGTATAGTGAGTACATTTAAGTGACTGAAATCTATTTTATCTGTTTCACACTAGTCTTAACAGTAAAGACTGTCTGGTAGAGAGATAAAGTCTGTAGACTGTGTGTTGAGCAAACCTGAAAATCCAACTTAGATTGCAGTCAATCTTAAACTTTCTCAGAGGATATGGTCGGCCTTCTTTGTGTCTCCTAATCTGACTGTTCCACTCACTGGATCCATTTGGCTATCTTTAGTTTATAGGCTGCCCTGACTCTAACTATTTGGAAAGGCAGGTCAAGATTCCCAGTTTCCAAGCACCCTCTGCTGTAGTTCTAGGGAAGTAGGTTGCATGGCACAGAATCACCTCCAAGAAGCACCATAGAAAGCCTTGTCAGTCTAAATCCGTGTACACATGATCGGTTTGTCCGATGAAAACAGACCTATGGACTGTTTTCATCAAACAAACCGATCATGTGTGTGGGCCCCATCTGTCTTTTTTCCATCGGTGAAAAGAAATAGAACATGTTTTACATTTTTCCTATGGATAAAACAGTGTACAGGGCTTAACTGCAAAGCTCAGACTTAAAGTGTAGCCATATTTTATTTTTTCCTGAATCTCCATTGCTGAGATTTCCCTTTACTTTCTGTACTGGTGACCAGTGTCTATGGGATAAGATGTAAGGAGTAATCTCCCCAGTAGGGAGGAACTTGGACATGTTTAGTATCCAAACTCACGTGTGCCCACCAGGAAGCTGTCACCCAATCAAGGAGCATGTATACATGCAGCTGTAGGGTATAGATTTCCCCTGCCACAGATAATTGGCCCATAGAGGTGACAACTTCTTAGTGGGCTCACAAGCAAGGGTTTAAATCCTAGTCTGAACACAGCCAAGCTCATCACTGCTCCCAACAGGAACAAGGACAACTACAGAAATCTTTTTTTACACCGTATTTATAGGGATTATATGTGGTCAATCATATCACTGTTACTTCTTTCAACCCAACAAAGTGAAGTAAAGTGTGTCATAATTTCCTACACTACAAAGCTGCAAGAAATTTAATTATTAGGGTTTTTCATATAACAACACCCCAAATATTTAATCCCGTTTTTGCAGCTATAAAAATCTGATAGAGGTTCCGACTTGCCCCAATTGTATTAAAAACAGTTTTTTGTTGCTGAATGCCCATTGGGGAGCTTTACTGCCTTGGTAACCACTGTCACTGGGAAATATTCACCACCGACACAGGCCACCATAGATACTATACCCCACTTTATCACCATAGGTGCTGTATGTAGCTATTGTTTATGTTGACATCTGGTGGAAGATATCTGCAGCAGTGGCTTTTGTAATGCTTTAGGCAGCAGTCCTTCTGTAATTGGGGAGCCACACTTATAATTATCGGACCAACTGTGGCTAGCTTTAATTAGTTCCACCTCCTAAAGATGACTCAAATAAAAGGTGCAAAGATGTTTATCTCTGATGATAAGTGCTGATAATAGCAGCATGCAAGATGATTCCTAAATTGATTTGTAGTGTTCTAATACAGTAATGCAGCTTCATATGAAGTAGAATAGTTGTCATAAAAATATAATATTTGTATGCAAATCACATTGGTGGCAGAAATATATCTTATTTTGTGTTTTATTGATCTGTATATAGGGGAAAGTTGGTAATCATGGAGAGAGAGGCGAACAAGGAAAACCTGTAAGTATGACTTTTTCAATGTTTACATTAACTAATTTGTAACATGTAATTTTGTTCTCATGCGTGTTGCCTACGCTACAACAAAAAATAATATCTGAATGTTATTTTCCGGTGTTGGTAAATTGTACCCATTCTCTGTTGCAGAGTCAACTGTTCTATGTACTTAGCTTAGCTAATTCCCTAGAAACCAATAATACTTGGGGGTTAGGTTTGCAAATAATGGACCAATAATAGCACATTTTAGAATTTTTCCTTCTTCTGAGGGACAGGTAGCCTTTTAAAATGTGTTGGCTTGGACTTTGGCAAATTACCATCATTGACTTTATAAGGCCCTCATGCCTTCAGTTCATGTTGGCATGGGGAGTCTTCAATCCAAATCGCAGACGGACACTCCTGATATTGATGATGAAGACTGGGAAGATATGTGGGATTCCCCCTTTTCACAGTTTTTCGCTAGTCAAGAAAATTGATCCTGTTTAAAAAAATGCACAGGATTTACTTGATGCCCTAGAATTTATGCCAAGGTTTCTTTCCGATGCTGGAGGTGCCCGAGCTAATTCATCTGGCTTTGCCTGCAAATCTAATTTTTGGGGTCTGAGGTCACACAGTTTATTGCCCAGTTGACTATTATAGTAGTCCCCTTGCGAACAGACTTGTGTTTACAAGGCTTAGTTGGTCCCTTGGCCCTTTATTGGGCACTTGAGGCTCTTGTAAGTCTACTGTTATTATTTTCCCATAAGGCTATCACCGTAAAATGGAAATCGAAGAATGCTGCTACCTTGAATTTCTAGACTAATACTGATGTGCCCCTTTACAAGGTCACCTACTTGTCTTGTGGTTGTGGGTCCCTCAAAAAAATGAAAGTATAGGACCTTAGGCTTGAGTCCCCTTCTACTAACGCATAATAACTTTCTGGGTTTCTTGCACACATCTTTTTATTGGAGTCCCTTTGGTGTTAGGTCACAAATGCTTCTTAGTCTCATTTATCTGTTGCTAAAGTGGGTGTTAGGAATGTCTTTTCTGTCCCTTGGAGACCTTTTATTTGAGTGATGATATTGCCATATTGCTCTGTTCACTGTGCTGAGCAGATACAGATCTAGTGTCTTTAGAGTGGTGTTTGTTATTGTTTTTTTTTAGCTGGGGAATGCCCCCCATAATCTATTTTTTTCTTACTATACAAAAATTCAATAGAAAGAATTTCTAGAAAAAAAATGCCATCATTGACCAGTCTTGCACCTGACCCGAAGTCAGGTGCATGACCTTGGCCAACGTTAGATTTTTTGCAGTGCATTGTGGGATGTTTGGCTGGGCAATTCCAGACAAACATCCCAAAAGTTTGGATTAGGCCCAAATTTCTAAACAGGTGAAATTCAGTCTAAACCTGGAGCTCATTTCTATTCACTAACCCATGTCTGAAGAAAGTGCCTGTTATACACTGACCCTTATGCATGATCACATTGCACTGATGGAGGCCTATGATTTGAAACCAGCCTGAGGGCCACAGTACAGTTAACACACCATTATCCAAAAGAGTTGACAGGTGTTTATGTCTGTAGACCTTCATTTTACTTTATGGTGTTCCTCACCACCATCCACGAGAAACGACAGCTGTCAATTACTCTGTGGTGCAATATGAAACAACAAGACTTTGCATACCTAAATAAATATCAGTGTGTGAAATAAGAATAGTTTTAATAATTTCAAATTTTTACAAATATTATTTGGAAATTACAAAAAGTGTAGGCTCCAAAATATGTCCATATGTAATTAAAAAAATGCTACACCTCCTAGCTTATGTTTCCTATCCCCATACTTTAGAGATGTTACTTACTGTGAATATATATATATATATATATATATATATATATATATATATATATAGAGTCACAATTAATATAACTATCATAAATACAGTGTCATATAATGTTAATACTGAATATAACATCAATGGTGGGAGACTTGAACCCAACAGGCTGGTTGTACAGCAGTTGATTGACAGATCGACCTCTGTACAACCAGCCTTCCCTTACATGCATTGAAATTTGGCTGAACTGTCCCTCCCTTAAATAATCCCTCAATCTGTGGGATAAAACAATGCATGCCCCCCTTTAAGCTCCCCCCCCCCCCCAAGGGAATAAGAAACACCCTGTTGTGACATCACACGTCCATCTCACAGTGCTGGCACGCCAAAGACCTATGGTGTTCCCGTTTAGCATCAGAGTTTTCTTGAGGGAATGTCAGTCTGCAATATAGATTACAATAATACAATAATACAGTCAATACAAAAAAATATGTTTTTCTTATTTGAGAAAAACAAATAATCCTATAGTTAGCAATAACGTTAATGGTGAAAAAACAACCTCTACAAAAAGGAACTACCACCACAGTTGCCACATTAGTGCTATGGGGCCTGGGCAGAGGGGGTGCTGGGTAATGTAAATGACTGTAAAAGAGGAAGAAGCATGCACCATTTTTTCTAGCTGACCACAATGCAGCACACGTTATAGCATGGCCATCCATTTTGCTGTGCAAAGATGCACGTCCATAGGCAGGTGCTTTGAGGTTCCATATAATTTGAATGATGCATTGCAGTTTGCTGCTGAAACTTGGACCATGAGCATTATTGCAATGATATGGTGTGAATGGGCCATATAAAATTTCCTTCCCATTGCTTTTATATTTGCTGTAGTTGCTGTAGTTCAGGCCCTGCCACATGACTGTAGTAATTTGTGTGTAGTTCAGTGGCATTTTTTCTTCTGTTTAGGGAGGGGGTCACATTAAATGTTTGCTATGAAGCACTGTGAATTCTAGTTACGCCCCTGCATGGCTTGTTTCTATCCAGGGGGCATAGTGACTTTCAATTTACATATCTATTTAATCTCATGTTGCAATATAATGCAATCAAAGTTTCTTTGATTTAATGTCATCCAAATGTGGATCCAATCTAATGTTACACAATAAGGTTCATAATGATTATAATGAGCTGCATTCCTACCAATGGGAGATCTCCAAAACTAATGGAATAGACATGCTAATGATAAGACATAATCTAGGAAGGGGTAGCATTTCTATTTTTATGTATGAATACATTTTTGAGCCTAACGAATTGTAAAAGCCCAAAAATCTTTGTAACGCAATCTTTTTATTTTCACACAATAAAATTGATTTATATTAACTGATGTTTATGTAGTTATGTAGGTCTTGTTGTAGCACTATTGAAGTCCTAACATATTGTGGATACTGTTATATTGAGCTATAGATGGGATGCCGATGCCAATATCTTAATTCATGACTACTTGAGGTCCATACCCATTAGTTTATTATTACTGTATGGTGTTTCTCACTGCTGTCCATGAGAAACAACCAATGTTAATGTCTGTAGACACAGGCTTCTGTCTGGGATCCCCATTATACCTTATAGCGTTTGGTCTTTTACCAAGGGTAATCAAGAACCAGGTACACCCGGTGTAAAAGTAAGTAAGAGCTGAGGTTGGATTTTAGAAGTTTTATTGAAGAACTTAGTTCACAGGTAAAAAGCCTACACATTAAGAGATGCAACACACTGATAATTCATCAGCTTTGCTCACTCGGCTTTCTCAGGCCTCGTACACACGACCGAGGAACTCGGCAGGCAAAACACATCGTTTTCCTCGTCGAATTCTTGTTAGACTTGTCGGGGAACTCCACGAGCCAATTTTCTCCATTCCCGTCGAGGAAAAAGAGAACATGCTCTCTTTTTGGCTCGACAAGTTCCTCGACAGTTTCCTCGATGAAAAATGTACACACGACCAGTTTCCTCAGCAAAAAAAACTCTCCCACCAAGTTTCTTGATGGATTCTGCCGAGGAAACTGGTCGTGTGTACGAGGCCTAATGCTGTCTGCATGTTTCCTTTCATCACATGTGCATCATGTAGAACCCAATTGGCTCCCAGTGCTGCCCTCCCTCTCCCAATCTGAATGCTGCTATGCAGGAGAGGGCAGGGGTTGATGTGAAAACTATTACTCATGCTAGTTGTATGTAAAAATGCATTTCATTAAAAACATTACAAAACTATGCTTTCCCTTTAAAGTTCTCACACAGACCATCGGTAAATGATGAAAGTGTTTTTTTTTTTTTATCCTGGGAAAACAGAATCATTTAAGCATCCTTCCCCACATTAGGTCAATGCATACAGTTGTTAAATGGCACTCTGCTAGATAAGAAGGTTGTACACAAGAATGGAAAATCCCCACATTAGGTTTGTAATTAAAAAGCAAAGAGATCACTTTTCCTTTTGGACTCTCTAGAGAGAAGGGATGTGGAGGAAGGACAAATACATGCACATGTGCTGCAGACCAGTAGATGGAATACTGTTTGCTAAATTACAGAAACATCTGATATTCAACCATGTGTAGCACAGCTGAAATGATATCATGATATGATGTGTCATACTGGGGAAGGCCAGTTAAACAGAAATTGCAGACACAGCCATTGTACTCCTGTCAGGCATGGGAATATGGCATTCAATATACAGCTGCAGTGTATTTTACTGCAGAAGTTAATGGCAGGCAGTTACAGGCCCATTCAAATATGTTTAGCGAAGAGCCGTGTTTGGGGGTATCACTTCTAATCACAAGGCCCCAGAGCAAAAGCTTAATAGGATCTTTCTGTTCAACATCGTCCCTCACATAGACTTTTCTTTGCAGCAAGCTCTGCGTTTATGGTCGTTGGCAGATGATTGTGGTTCCAAAAAATCTCTCTTTACTTTGCTAGTCACTGGTGAATGCTTTTTATACTTTATGATAACACCAACCCCCCCCCCCCCCCCCAGACTGGTGATCGGTAGTTATCTGGCCTTTTATGTCCCCCTTGTCTTATGTTGCTGATCAGCAATCAGGTGGACTTTAATACTCCCACTAATAGGGGCCCTCTCTTCATTAGTGGTCATGCGGTAACCTTTTATGTTCCCTAGTAAAGCCTCCATTATTCTGATGGTCAGTAGTGGATTCCTTTATGCTCCCCATAGGAAAAGCCTCCTCTAGATTGGCAGTCAGAGGTTATGTGGCCATTTATGTGCCTATTTAAAAACTTATTTTCTTAGGTGGCTATTAGTAGATGCTATCTATGCTTTATGATAAAAAGTTATAGATCTTTGATTGTCAGTTAACTTACCCCTAATAACCCTCCACCACCATGGTCAAAGGTGGCCTTTAATACTTCCACTAATGGGGGCCCTCTCCATATTGGTGGTCAGTGGTAATCTTTTAATGTTCCTTAGTAAAACCCTCATTATTCTGGTGGTCAGTAGTGGATGCCTTTTAATGCTCCCCATAAGAAAAGCCTCCTCTAGATTGGTGATAAGCAGTTAAGTGGCCATTTGTGTTCCTATTAAAAGGTCACTTATAAGGTCACTCATAACTTTGATGGTCAGCAGTCAAAACTTGTTAAAGCTGAAGTTCCTGTTCAGAATATCTTGTGCTTCCTTCTGGATTAGGGGGGAGCATGTGATCTGAGAGGGTATAGGGGAGCTTGAAAAATGTCACATGACGGAGGTGATGTCAGTGCTCAGTCTGGGCTCTGACACCAGCCAATGACAGTTATTCTGGCCACATGGAAGGCAGGGGAGCTCTGTAGTGGTAAGTATCAGTGGGTCAGGGGTGACTTTAAACTGTCAAATTTTCCTGAATGGGTAAAGTGACAAAGTGTATTTTTAGGCACAGTTCAAGTTTTTTTTTTGGGTAGTGTTAGTTCTTAAGGTTTACTGGGGTTGATTTACTAAAATTGGAGAGTGCACAATTTGGTGCAGCTCTGCATAAAAACTAATCGGCTTCCAGATTTTTCTTGTCAAAGCTTAACTGAACAAATTGAAGTTAGAAGGTGATTGGCTACCATGCACAGCTGCACCAGATTTTGCAATCTCCAATATTAGTAAATCAACCCCGCTATGCTCTAAACAGCAGCAAAGATATGAATGGAACGAATCTGATGTTCCCTTTTAAAATTCCTAGATGATTCTTAATTAAAGTCAGATTTGTCACCAAACTAGTTGGAGAAATAGTCACATGTGCTTGTGACCCTTGAACTTTTGCACTGTTCGAACGAATGTTGGTAACGACATACCCAAGACTTTGCGATATGTATAAAATTGATTTCTGCAATCATAAAGTCAAAAATGTCTTCAAGTTGTATATTGGGGAAATCAGTCAAATTCCTTATATTTCAGTGCTAGCACAGATATGGAACTGATGAAAGCACTGTCTGGGTTAGATAGAATTCCAACGAGGACAAAATGATACATTTAAGTATGATATAAAACAGACATTGTACCCAAACCCACATTTTATAGATTCCTCTTATTTCTGAACATTGAAATCTTAATGTTCTGATTTTGACACATTATTGACACATTATTTGTTATACAAGATAAAGGAAGCACCTGCCGATCTGTCTCCAGATACTTGATGAATTTCATCTTCTGTTTACAAAGCCAGACATACGGTAACTGGCTTAAAATTTCCAAGACATCTTAAAGCTGAACACCAGGCAAGCAGTTGGTTGCCTAAATGATATATACACACTGTTCATATATAAATATGTTTATATTACATCTAACCAATTTGCCAATTCATTCTTTTGTTGCTCGATCTTCTGTTTCTCATGGATAACACTTTTTTTTTTAACTTGGTTTATTGAAGAAAAAAAAATGATGTACAAACAGTGCATGACATATCGGTACAAAAATATATCGTTGTCCAGATTTGTAACAAACAAGGCTTACATAAGCAAATAGTAGGACACTTATATAGCACTTCTGGTGTAATTTGTTCCCTGTACTAAGAGTAAAAAGTGTAATGGTTATGCTACGATATATGTTTGTTGACAAATGTGTAATGCTGTATGACAATAGATTTTGTTTTCTTTCCTGCATGTTCATCCAGGGCTCAACTGGTCTACCTGGAGGCAGCGGTGATACAGGACCTCCTGGAGAAGCAGTATGTTCCTAATATGAGTTTGGATATTATTCTCAGTACATATTGATTATCGGATAAGATGAACAAAGCTTCATTAAATTTACCAAAATTGGAACCTATTTTAACATCCATTAAATTTGTAATAATTGAGAGGATTCCAAAAGCAAATTGTAAGGTGTCTGGACACCTTTAAGGTAGAAAATAATAAAAAAAAATGCCAAGGCAGTTATGTTGATCAATAGACTTCAGTACTTCCTTTGGTCAGCAACCTGAAAAAAACCCACAGATGATAAGGCTGGGTTCACACTGGTACAACACAACTGTTGTAGACTGTCATCCTACGTTGTCCTGCTACATCTGTCCTACATCAACCCTACTTCGGTCCTACTTCCATCCGACTGAACAAGATAAGATTTTATCTTTATCTTTATCTTTTATCTTTTATGCTGGATCTAACTGCAGAAAGTTGATTTTTGGGTGAACTCCCGCTTTAAGGTTAAAAATTTTAATTGCAATACAAATATTTAAAAAATATATAGGCTGCCAACAGCTTGAAAGCTTGGGAGATAAAACCCACAAGGAAGAGGCAGTAGTCCAGATATCACTCTAATGCCCCGTACACACGATCAGAAATTTCCGATGGCCTAAAATCCAATGGAATTTTTCGTCGGAATTCCGTTCAAGTTGTCTTGCATACACACTGTCAGACCAAATTCCGACCGTCCAAAACGCGGTGATGTAAAACACCACAACGGGCCGAGAAAAATAAAGTTCAAAGCTTCCTGAGCATGTGTTGACTTGATTATGAGCATGCGTGGGTTTTTTCTCCGTCAGAGTTGCACACAGACAATAGGAATTTCCTATAGTTTTTTTTCGCAACTGTCTTGTTTTTTTTAACTGTGTCCCAAGTTGGGAGATGTACCCTAATTTTCCTGATCACCTGGGAATAGATTTGGGGGGGGGGGTGGGGGTTAAATCCAAAACTTTGAGCTTCCACCAAAACAGGAATACAGTTGTAGAGGGGAAATTCTACAATTTAAATATGTGATCTCATGATCATTGTTTAAGTGGTTGTCATCTCACTTCTCAATCTACAGGACAGACATGGTTGTAACTCTTTTCTTCACTATCCAAAATGTAAAAAAAAAGTTTTCTCTTTGTTTTGCATAGCGTAGGGAAGGTTAGGGCCCCTGTCAATTTTTTTTTTTATATTATTTTAAGTTTTGTCTTTGCATAATTCATTCAAGAAAGGAAAACCAGAAAACCAGGGGCAGGGTCATGGATGGCCAGGGCACATTGATGCACATGGGGAGCAAAGATTGGTCTGTGTAGCCATATCCGAAGTGCTTCTGTAGCTTGATTTGCTAAAAAAAGTTAATGCTGATTCTGATAGAAAGGTGTCAGAACACACAGTACATTGCAACAATTTGTGTATGGGGGCTGCATAGCTGCAGACCGGTCAGGGTGTCCATGCTGACCCATATTCACAGCCAAAATCACCTACAATGGGCACGCGAGCATTAAACTGGACCACGGATCAATGGAAGAAAGAGGCTTGGTCTAATGAATTCAAGAATGGTTTGAGGAACACAACAAGTTTGAGGTGTTCATCTGGCCTCTAAATTCTCCAGATCTCAATCCTACCAAGCATCTGTGGCATGTGCTGGAAAAACAAGTCTGATCCATGGATGTTCCAGCTCGCAACTTACAGGGTTTAAAGGATGTGCTACTGACAGCTTGGTGCCAGATCCCTCAGCATACCTTCAGAAGTCTAGTGGGGTCCATGTCCATGTTATGGTGGGTGGTCATAATGGTATGACCAATCAGTGTAGTTAACTGAAGCCTGATTGGCTGCTATGCGTTACCACACTGTTCACTGTTGCCTTAATAGATATGTCTGTATATGCACAATAATATTTTATATCTTATATCTAGACAAGGAAGGTCACAATGTTATGTTGGGTTCTTGTTACACGAATCAGTAACTTCTCTGTAGATGCGTGCTGTTTTGCCACTCTGTGACCCCTACGATCAGATAAGTTAGTACCCCATTTGTAAAACATTTCTTGGTTTTCATAATGATTTACACAACAATGGGCCTCTATATGCGATTCACAAACCGTATTGGGTAATTCAGAGCAGATTTACATAAGTCATTGAAGTTAATTTTGCCAGGATTAAAGCAGATGTTTATAATTTGTTCAGTTACAAAGAGAATGCACTTGGGTTCAAACCATCAGACCCCACATGACTGCCTCAAAAAATGACAATAAATATGAGCTCGACGGCAGCGCTGTGTTTATTCTAACCCCCTGTGTGCTGCATTACGCAGGCCAGCTCCTAGAGTTTAATCATTTCCGTGCTGACAATTTTTACTGCAGTATATATCTTTCTGAATAATCAAATTCTTTCCCGGGTTACTAATAGATAGATATATATATAAATTTGTTTTACTTCCATTTGTTAGGGACAAAGGGGGCCACAAGGAGATGTCGGTCCACTTGGAGAAACAGGCCCTGAGGTAAGCTTCGGCTTGGTTTGGCACATGGCCTATTACGTGTAAGTGCATGTTGTGATATCTGTGCCCTGATCACATAACTCATAGGTTTGCCCACAGTGCCAACTATCAGTGCCCACAGTACCACCCAGTGCTACCTATCAATGTCACCAATCAGTGCCTCATCACCAGTGCTGCCTATCAGTGCCACCTACCAGTGCCCATCAGTGCCACCTATTAGTGCCCATCAGTGCCATCTATCAGTGCTATCTATCAGTGCCACCCATCAGTGCCACATATCAGGGCCTATCAGTGCCATCTTATCTGTGCCTATCAGTGCCGCTTTATCTGTGCCTATCAGTGCAGCCCATCAGTGTACATCAGTGCAGTTTATCAGTGAAACAAAAAATACAGCGCTCGAGGATGGAGTACGAATCACTTTATAGTCTTGAAGTAGTGCAAAATATACACATGAACTGAAAAATTAAAAACTGCACACTAGGCAGAAAGTTTAAACAAGCGAATCTATTGCAAAATCCCCAAACACTTGAACAGTAACCGTATGGTGATAGTGGGATAGCAACCTGAAATCACTGCTGGGAGAAAGCTTCCAACCAAAGTACACTTCTGTAGTATGTGAAGGTGGTACAGCCGTTAGTATGCCTCTAAGCAGGGAGATGAAAAACACACAGCGGGGAGACAGCATCCACGCTGGGAGTGAACATAAATGTTATTCACCTGCCGAGGGAGAAATGGCTGTAGTTCTAATCCAACAGGGAGGCCGATGGGGGCGGGATCACTCCTCGCAACGAAGGATGTAGGGCAGTGGGGAAAATCCTGGATGGGAACCACCGTGCCAGTACGAGGACGCCGCCGCGTCAATCAGAAGCGAGGAGGGAGGGGTGGAATCACCGCTGCGTCACATGAAGGGGAAGGGAATGAAGTCCGGACTCTGTCCCTCGAGGGTCATGTGACTCCAGGGGCCAATCAGTGGAAGAGACAGACGAGCAGGAAAATCAACATGCTGAACGTCACTGAAGGAATTCCCAGACTGTCAGTATCTCAGCATTGGCTTCTTGTAAACAAGTGGGGGCATAAAACGAGATGGGGGTGAGCCGTGACTGACATGTTTCGCGTGCCAGACGCTTTGTCAAAGGACTTTGACAAAGCGTCTGGCACGCGAAACATGTCAGTCACGGCTCACCCCCATCTCGTTTTATGCCCCCACTTGTTTACAAGAAGCCAATGCTGAGATACTGACAGTCTGGGAATTCCTTCAGTGACGTTCAGCATGTTGATTTTCCTGCTCGTCTGTCTCTTCCACTGATTGGCCCCTGGAGTCACATGACCCTCGAGGGACAGAGTCCGGACTTCATTCCCTTCCCCTTCATGTGACGCAGCGGTGATTCCACCCCTCCCTCCTCGCTTCTGATTGACGCGGCGGCGTCCTCGTACTGGCACGGTGGTTCCCATCCAGGATTTTTCCCACTGCCCTACATCCTTCGTTGCGAGGAGTGATCCCGCCCCCATCGGCCTCCCTGTTGGATTAGAACTACAGCCATTTCTCCCTCGGCAGGTGAATAACATTTATGTTCACTCCCAGCGTGGATGCTGTCTCCCCGCTGTGTGTTTTTCATCTCCCTGCTTAGAGGCATACTAACGGCTGTACCACCTTCACATACTACAGAAGTGTACTTTGGTTGGAAGCTTTCTCCCAGCAGTGATTTCAGGTTGCTATCCCACTATCACCATACGGTTACTGTTCAAGTGTTTGGGGATTTTGCAATAGATTCGCTTGTTTAAACTTTCTGCCTAGTGTGCAGTTTTTAATTTTTCAGTTCATGTGTATATTTTGCACTACTTCAAGACTATAAAGTGATTCGTACTCCATCCTCGAGCGCTGTATTTTTTGTTTCAGTTCTTTGCCCATGTTCTCAGGTGATTGACAGCTGCACGGGAAGGTTTTTGCATCTTTTTTACTACACAAAACACTGTGTTTTATTGTCCTTATGGTGTAGCGCTAGTAGTGGGAATTTTTTCTTGTATCAGTTTATCAGTGCCCATCAATGCAGCCTATCAGTGTCCATCAGTGCAGCCTCATCAGCGCATTTCAATGAAGGAGAAAAATTACCTGTTTGAAAATTTTTATAACAAACTATGAAACATGTTTTTTTGTTTTTTTTATTTTTTTGTTTGTATAGGTAGAAATAAAACCCCCCAGTGGTGATCATATACCACCAAAAGAAAGCTCTATTTGTGTGAAAAAAAATGATCAAAATTTAATTTGGGTACAGTGTTGTATGACCGCGCAATTGTCATTCAAAGTATGACAGCGCTGAAAGCTGAAAATTGACCTGGGCAGGAGGGGGGTTTAAGTGCCCAGTAAGCAAGTGGTAAATTTACAGTATTTTTTAATACTTACCTAAAACATTTGCATGGTAGTGTATACATAGTATAATATATGTATTGTAAGGGGTTAGCTCGATAGCGGGGGTGTGTGACCCTCTGGATGGGTTCACTACACACAGAACTTATACAGACAGGCAGTCGAAGACGGTTAAAAACAAAGATTTTCATTTATTCTTCCATCTTGCTGGAAACAAGTTCAAGCATCCAAACAGCATAAACAAAATCAAACATAAAATAAACCCTGGCCACTTGGGGCGTCTACCTTCACCACACAGGAACCTATCTATGGAGTCTGGCACAGCCTATTGCTGGGCAGACACTGCTGATCATACAGCAGAAAACAAAAGTCTTTTTGATTTTTTTTTCACACAGAAAAATCAACCGCACCTCACCTCTTCAGAAGTATTTCCGTTCACTACACTCCTTCACTCAGAAAGCCTCAGGATGCAGCAATCAGTAGTAATCCTCTGGATTACTTATAGAGGCCTTAATTGCCTCATTCTGAACAGCTGAAGTTTTTCAACGCCCTTAAATCTTTCTGGCTACTTCTGCAGCTGACACCTAATAATAATTGGTGTATTGTCTAAACAAGGCAGAAATGTATCTCTCGTCTGTGACAACACCCACAGATTTACCTGACTTCCTGTCACAGTATGTATTAATATATTGTTTGTTTTACACATAAATATTTAATACACAACAAAGGATTTCCAGAGCTAGATAAAGAAACTGAACAGCAGAAACTACTTGTTTTCTTTCTTTCTCATGCAGGGCCGCCATCAGGGGGGTACAGGCATTACACCTGTAAGGGGCCCAATGGTCCCCAGGGGCACCCCCACCCCCACTTCTCTGCTCCAGGGGGGGCCTGCCTAAAGCTGTGTAAGGGGCCCCAAAATGTGTGATGGCTGCCCTGTTCTCATGGCTGCTCTTTTTGTTTGTGGTATCTTTGTGTATTAATAATCTTTTTTTTCTGCTAACCTTAATACTTACTTTTAATTTGTGTTTTCTAGGGACCATCTGGGACTGAGGGGGAGACTGGAGCTCAAGGAGATCCTGGAATTAAGGTGAATATTAGTGTGGTCTGAAATTGTACACATTGCCTACACACATAGGAAGCAGACATTTTTTTGGCTGACCAATTTTTTGGAGGATACAGTTTACAGACACAAATGTATTTAGGACATAGAACATTTCTAATAAGAGTACAGGATATCTGAAGCAATTATTTTATGTTGCATAGAGTAGGGCGTGGTTGAGCCCTCTGTGTTTTTTTTCTTTGCTCTCCTACTGGGGAGATTATTATTATATTATTTATTATAAAGGATTTATATAGTGCCTTACAACATCAGGGAAGACAGTACAGTTACAATACAATTCAATACAGGAGTGTTCAGAGGGCCCTGCTCTTTGAGGCAGAGAGGAAATCCAAACTGAAGGAATCATATGGAAGGGGATAACGGTAAATAAGATATAAAAGCTGACCATTTTAAGCACCCCTGTCAGTAATACATGGTTTGTCTCTGACAGCTACATCTGCAAGAGAGCTTGCTCTGTTGTAAAAACACAGACTTGCTGGCAGGATCACCAGATGAAAAAAGCCATGAAAAGAAAACAAATGCACCTAATGCTGCGTACACACGATCAGGCTTTTGTCCGGCCAAATCACATCGGAATTCCGATGGAATTCCATCGAAAAAATATAGAACATGTTCTATATCTAAACTCCGATGGAATTCATTGGAATTTCCGACGAAAAAAACTAAAATGGGGCTACACACGATCGGAAAATCCAATGGAAAAAATCCACTGACTTTTTCTATCGGAAATTCTGATCGTGTGTACGGGGCATAAGAATTGATAAACTTTTGCTTTCGGGTTTAATAGAATTGAATAGAGGGGAAGATGGAGATATTCTAGTGACAATTGTCTATGCTGGAAATTCCCTAATTTAGGAGAGATTTCCTTTTGTGTTTACAGGATAGGAAGTGAAGGGAAATTTCGCCAATGATTTACAGATGAGATTAAAAAAAAAACTTGTCAGGGATTTTATATGTTCTCTACTAAAAAAAACAACAGTTTTGGCTTTAGATTTATTTTTTAATGAAGTGGAATGGTGCAGATTATCTTTGCTAAATTAGCACAGAGTTAATTTTTATTTGATTTCAGGGAGACGATGGGCCTATGGGAAATGTTGGGGCACCAGGAGAGACAGGCGTACGGGTAAGTTCATTGCATTTTCTTTTTTACATTGTATTATTTGTTTTTCACAGTGGTTGCCATAGAGGAGCAGCTGATTTGGGCTACTCAAATGACCTACTGACAGATTTATGCCCTTCCTTGTGAATTCCAAGGCACTTCCAGACTGAAGTTTAAAATTGTGTTTATTTCCCATATTTATACTGTATAGCGCTGACTTATTATGTGACATTCTCCAAAATACATATACAGAGCCTTCTAATCCCATTCAAATATTCATCAGTCTTTCTTTTTTTCAAATAATGTTTTTATTTTATTTTACAAAACATATCGGCAGGTAAAATACAGAAAGTCAACACTGTAACACAGGCACTTCAGGATTCTGTCAGTACAACCAGTGCATTGCAAAATACATTACACCAATAGACAAACAGCCGGGGGGACCCTGCCAACTACACATGAGGGCTGCAAACTGTGAAGTAGGGTCTCCCAGCAACTTATAGATATATCCAGGAAAAAGAAAAAGAAGAAAGGGAAAAAAACAGTAAGAGAGAAAGAGGAGGGAGGGTAGGGTAGGATAGCTCGACCGTGGGCTCAGGGCGGGTCCTCCTGCCGGTGCCACTCCTCCCAGACCTTATCATGCACATCAAGTCTGTCCTGGAGTCGGTATGACATTTTTTCCATCAGCTCAATGTCTTTTATCCTGGTATATAGGTCTGCTTGGGAGGGTGGGGACCGGCGCTTCCAGTGCAGGGCTATCAGACACCTCGCGGCCGTCAGAACATGCCGGAGCAGTATTTTAGAACATTTGGTGATTTGCAGAGGTGAGACCCCCAAAATAAATGATTTCGGGGTCCTAGGGACCTGCACCCCCAGTAGCCGGGTCAACAAAAGCTGCGTCTCTGTCCAGAAAGGCACAATCTTGGGGCAGGTCCAGTATATATGGTACAGAGTCCCCTTATCCACCTGATAGTGCCAGCACCTGTCAGAGCTGGAGGGATAGATGGTATGGAGAACATCCGGTGTCAGGTACCAAAAGTATAACATTTTATAAGCGTTCTCCTTATAGAGCATGCAAAAAGAGCTTTTGGCTGCCTGGGACCAGATAGTCTGCCAGGTCGTCTCCGGGATCTCCTCTCCCAGCGAAGCATATAGGTATGCTTTCTCTGAGTAGAGAAGGAGTAAGAGTTGAGCAGCCGATATATGTCCGAAATCAGACCTCGGCGCGCAGATCCCTCCAGTACAAGTCTCTCAAAGGGGGTCGGCGCTGAAAACTGGAGGCTCGGGGCAAAAGACTGGGCATAGTGTCGTATTTGCAGGTACCCATAAAAAACCTGGCGAGGCAGATCAATTTTTTTCTGAAGTGCAGAGAACGAGAGCATCTTGCGTGATACTGGGTCCACCAAATGGCCAAAGTGAAACAGGTCCTGTGTCGCCCAAGGCGAAGACATCTGGTGGGTGAAACCGGCAGGCATTCTGGGTTATATAAGAAGGAGGTCAGAAGAGATCGCTCAGAACCCAGACCATGAGCCTGAGACAATCTGTGCCAAAGTTTCCGAAGGTGGAGCATAGGGCCCATTAGCCGGCTCGAGGTCCACCTCCGCATTCGCGAGCAAATTGTTAGGGTGTACAGGTGCGAGCCATATCTTTTCGATTTCTGTCCACTTATTGTACGACCGCTGGGGAAACCAGGAGGTCACGGCGCGCAACTGCACGGCCTGGTAGTACTTAATTAGGTCGGGAAACGCCAGTCCCCCTTCGGTGCGGGATGCCATCAGGACCGTGCGAGATATCCTATGCCTCCCGTAATTCCAGACAAAGAGCACCAGGTCTGCCTGGAGCCGTCTCAAGACTGCATACGGGATTGGGATGGGCAGTGTCTGGAAGAGATCATCAGTCTTTCTAACCCCATTCAATTATTTTATCTAGCGGTTTCCACGCTTACCCCAGTAGAAGTTCCAGAAGTATCTGTATAAAAAACTCAAAATGTCTCAAACCAGTTTTTATAGATTATGTATAACATGATTATCAATACAAAAATGAACCCCTTATCGAAATAAGAAAATTTAACTGTAACCTAAGATTACAAATGTATATGTCATACCCTTAAAAAATCACAACACCCACATCATACCTATCTAAAGATCTGCATTCAAGATATTTCTTCATGTGCATTACTAAATTCTGCTTTTTAATTGGGCAAGCTGGGAAGCATGAAAAAGGTCATTCCATAAGTTTCTAACCACAGGTACACTCATTTGCATGTTTAGAATAATCAATAATTAGCTGGTATAAAACCGCATCCAATTCGCACTAGTGTGACCACAGCCTCAATTCAAAGGGTTGAATGTAAATATCAAGTATACATTTTAGGAACTGCAACCATTTTTATACACAGTCCCCCCATTTACTGTCCCCCCATTTCCGGGCACAATGTAATTGGACAAATGAATATAATCATAAATAAAATGTTCATTTTTAATATTTTGTTGAGAATCCTTTACTGGCAATGACTGCCCGAAGTCTGGAACCCATGGACATTACCAAAGACAGGGTTTTCTCCTTTCTGATGCTTTACCAGGCTTAGCTGCAGCTGTCTTCAGTTGTTCTTTGTTTGTAGGTCTTTCTGTCTTTAGTTTTGCCTTCAGTAAGTGAAATGCTCAGTTGGGTTGAGATCAGGTGATTGCCTTGACCATTGCAACATATTCCACTTATTTTCCTTCAAAAGCTCCTGGGTTGCTTTTGCAGTGTGTTTTGGATCATTGTCCATCTGTACTGTAAAGCGCCGTCCAATCAACTTTGCTGTATTTGGCTGACAGTATATGTCTAAACACTGCAGAATTCATCTGGCTGCTTCTGTCTTCTGTCACATCGTCAATAAACTCCAATGACCCAGTGCCACTGGAAGCCATGCATGCCCATGCCATCACACTGCCGCCACCATGTTTTACAGATGATGTTGTATGCTTTGGATGCTTTGGATCATGAGCTTTTCCCAAGCCTTCTCCTCACTTTTTTCTTCCCGTCATTCTGGTACAGATTAATCTTAGTTTCATCCATCCAAAGAATGCTTTTCCAGAACTAATCTGGCTTTTTAAAATGTTTTTGGCAAAGTCTAATCTAGCTTTTCTATTCTTCAGGCTTATAAATGGTTTGCACCTTGTGTCCAGGCCCTTTTATGTTGCTGAGCTCACCATTGTGTTCTTCTTTCCTCAGAATGTACCAAACTGTTGATTTTCACCACACCTAATGTTGCTGCTAGCTCTCTGGTGGATTTGTTTCACTTGCATGGACAGCAACTGTACCTAACTATATATTTTTACCTTTAATAAAGCACTTTACTGCTACATTAGTTGTGCCCTTTATGTTTGTTTGTGGTTGCCAGTTTTTAGGGGTTGAAACAGGCAAAGAACAGGTAACATAATACTGCCTTTAAATAACACAAATTTCAACAAGCCTTATTCGTTTCTAAAGAAATCAGCCCACTTTAAGTAATATGTAAGCTTTAAATATATTTTTATGTCTTGGATACTTCAACACTGAGATCTTCTTGCCACAATTCCTTTCCCCTGAGAGTTTTGGGTGGCCCATTTCCACCTAATGCCTTCTCCATAACGTAGAATAACTAACACAGATCTAATAGGAAAAGAGAAACACTCTTAAAATGGTCACAGCATGGTCACAGCATGTGTGCAGTCCCAGGAACCCAAGGGCAAAGATGTGACCAAAAGAGTCCCAATCCTATTTTGAATGTGTCAGGTGGTTTAGCTCTCTAGCATGTGCCATGCATTGGAATTTAAAGCATATGTCAAGGCAAGATAAATGAAGACATGTGCAGTACATATCTGCCATACTTGCATACGTTCTGTGTTTATGCCTTGCAAGTACAGAAAAATACCTGTTGCGCTGTCAGAAATGCACTCAGCTCTTAAAGGGGTTGTAAAGGTAAAAAAAAAATCCCTAAATAGCTTCCTTTACCTTAGTGCAGTCCTCCTTCACTTACCTCATTCTTCGATTTTGCTTTTAAATGTCCTTATTTCTTCTGAGAAATCCTCACTTCCTGTTCTTCTGTCTGTAACTCCACACAGTAATGCAAGGCTTTCTCCCTGGTCTGGAGTGTCATGCTCGCCTCCTCCCTTGAGGGGGGGGGGCAAGCAGGACAGTCAGGACGCTCTCTATGTTGCAGATAGAGAAAGGAGCTGCGTGTTAGGCCCCGTACACACGACCGAACATGTCCGATGAAACTGGTCCGTGGACCAGTTTCATCGGACATGTTCGGTCGTGTGTACGGCCTATCGGACAGGTTTCCTGGCCTAGCAGACAAAAGTTTCTTAGCATGCTTAGAAACTTGTCCGCTGGAAACCTGTCCGTCGGACATGTCCGCTGGTTAGTACATTTAACCAGCGGACCGAAATCCCACGCATGCGTCGAATTGATTCGACGCATGCGTGGAAGCATTGCACTTCCGTGTTTGAGAACGTCGGTGTCTTCTATGCCACCGCGTTCTCTGTCCGCGGGGATTTTGGTCTGATGGTGTGTACACACATCAGACCAAAAGCTCCCAGGAGACATGTCCGATGAAAACGGTCCGCGGACCGTTTTCATCGGACATGTCTCCTCGTGTGTACATGGCCTTAGTGGGCGTCCTGACTCTGCTGCTCGCTCCCTCCCCCCTCGAGTGAGGGGGCGAGCACGACACTCCACACCAGGGAGAAAGCCTTGCATTACTATGTGTGGAGTTACAGACAGAAGAACAGGAAGTGAGGATTTCTCAGAAGAAATAAGGACATTTAAAAGCAAAATGGAAGGATGAGGTAAGTGAAGGAGGACTGCACTAAGGTAAAGGAAGCTAGTTAGGGAAAACATTTTTTTTTACCTTTACAACCCCTTTAAGCTCTGTTGTGGGCTGACAGCACACAGCAAATTGGTGGACTGGGTGGTGTCAGCCCTGCTCAGTGTTTTTGGCTAAACTACTCAACCATTCCTACTCTCAGATCTCCACAGCATAAAGGTTAATAATTCTGCAATAGATAAGAACTAGGAGGGCTCTTTAAGATAACAGGAAGTGTGCACAGAGGACACATAACATAACATTTCTGCCATGATCAACATTTTTTTTTAACATACTAAAAATTTGTAACAAAATACTTCCAATGGTATATTTAACAGTTCAAAAGGGAAACAAATACTGTAAGAGAAGTTCAATGTTAGGGTTATGTTAACTAACCCTAAACCATTCAAATACATTTGACTTGTGTTAACTATACATCTTTTTTTTTTTGCACTAAATAGGGAGAACCAGGTCCACCAGGGGAAGAAGGTGTCCAGGGAAAAGATGGCCCAAAGGTAAACTCATGCCATCATGTCTGTCTTCATATAACATTTGTTATATTACGCAATGGGGTTGATTTACTAAAGGCAAATAGACTGTGCACTTTGCAGTTGCTCCAGAGCTTAGTAAATGAGGTTAAGGTTCTCTTTGCAAAAAATATCCAATCACGTGCACGAAAAAAAAAAAAAAACAGCGTTTTTGCTTGCACGTGATTGGATGATGGAAGTCAGCAGAGCTTCTGCTCATTTACTAAGCTCTGGAGCAACGGCACTTTGCAAAGTGTACAGTCTTCTTGCCTTTATTAAATCAACCCCAATGTGTCTTTTTTTTCCCTTCAACTCTCAGTAAGTGTGTCATGTACATAAGTCCTTAAACTTGTTTTGAAGGGAGAACCAGGAGATGCTGGCCTTCAAGGAGAGACTGGTGAAAAGGCAGAGGCCGGGATAGCAGGAATCCAGGGATCTGTCGGAGGGCCTGGCATAATGGGATTACCTGTAAGTACGTTTTCTGCAGATTTTTTTGAGCAAAAGCTTTGGTTTCTCTTATCTAATGCACCATAAATACACAATAATCACATAGACCCCTATGAGAATTGGTAATCATTGGCTGAGATTTATTTTACAGCCCAAAATTGTACACACTACCAGTTTTATTTAGTTCAACCCAGCAGGCTGAACAAAAAGAAAACTGGCAGCTCAGGTCGAAGCCGATGTACTATCAATTTGATGTTAGTACAGCTATTTCCCCTGCTGTTCTATTGTGTTCTGACAGGGGGACAGTCCCTCCGCCAGAACACATCGGTCAGCGCTCTCAGCCATTGCGTAAAAAGCGCTGACCGGGAGTCGGTCGGCAGACCCTTTTTCAGTCACGCCTCTTTGAACGGCCGACCTCTGTCAGACCAGATAAAGTACACATGTGCCAAATGTTTGCCAGTTTCTATTTAACTGGCCAATGCCACCCAACATTCAGCCCATGTGCACTAGGGTTTGGGGGTCTGTATATAGCAGAGATCAGATACAGATCTGCTTTTTTCTGAACACAGCACCTACTTTTTACAAGCCATTCATAAAATACGGGCTGGAGTTGTTTCTCCTTAAAGCGGGGGTTCACCCTTAGAGGGCACTTTTCCCCCTTCGCTTCCTGCTCGTTATTACTAGGGGAATCGGCAATTTATTTTAAAATATGTGCAGTACTTACCCGTTTACGAGACGCATCCTCTCCGTCGCTTCCGGGTATGGGCTTCGGGAATGGGCGGTCCTTCTTGATTGACAGGTTTCCGAGAGGCTTCCGACGGTCGCATCCATCGCGTCACGATTTTCCGAAAGAAGCCGAACGTCGGTGCGCAGGCGCAGTATAGAGCCGCACCGACGTTCGGCTTCTTTCGGCTACGAGTGACGCGATGGATGCGACCGTCGGAAGCCTTTCGGAAGAATGTCAATCAAGAAGGAACGCCCGCTCCCGAAGACCCATACCCGGAAGCGACGGAAGAAGATACAGCTCGAAAACGGGTAAGTACTGCACCTATTTTAATATAAATAGCCGATTCCCCTAGACCGAACGAGCAGGAAGCTAAGGGGAGATTTTTTTTTTTTTTTTAAATGGGTGAACTCCCGCTTTAATGCTGTACAATGGGAATTTTTTTGCATGAATATTAAAATCATGTTTTTAAGAAATGTTTAGTTACCTTCAGTCCTTTATTTTTTACTGTTGTGATTTACTAATATTTTAAAGTTTAATATTTAATCATTGAATTTCTATTTTATGAGCAAACAGGGTCAAGAGGGCAAACAAGGAAACCCAGGGATAAGAGGTCGTCCAGGCAGAAAGGTGATGTATTTTATTTTATGGGAAAGTAATTATTTTAGATTTTTATCAGAACACTAAATTATACAGTTCCTTTGAAAAAGCATTCATACCCCTTGAAATCTTCCACATTTTTTCATGTTACAACCAAAAACATAAATGTATTTTATTGGCATTTTATTTGATAGACCAACACAAAGTGGCACATAATTGTGAAGTGGAAGGAAAATGATAAATGGTTTTCAAAATGTCAGAAGTCAATACTTTGTAGAACCACCTTTTTCTGCAGTTACAGCTTCAAGTCTTTTTGGGGATGTCTCCACCAGCTTTGCACATCTAGAGAGGGACATTTTTTCCCAGTCTTCTTTGCAAAATAGCTCAAGCTCTGTCAGATTGTATGGAGAGCGTCTGTGAACAGCAATTTTCAAGTCTTGCCACAGATTCTCAATTAGATTTAAGTCTGGACTTTGACTGGGCCATTCTAACACATAATTATGCTTTGATCTAAACCATTCTATTGTAGCTCTGGTTGTTGTTTAGGGTCGTTGTCCCGCTGGAAGGTGAACCTCCGCCACAGTCTCTAGTCTTTTGCAGACTCTAACAAGTTTTCTTCTAAGATTGCCCCGTATTTGTCTCCATCCATCTTCCCATCAACTCTGACCAGCTTCCCTGTCCCTGCTGAAGAAAAGCATCCCCAAAACATGATTCTGCCACCACCACGTTTCACGGTGGGGATGGTGTGTTCAGGGCGATGTGCAGTGTTTGTTTTTCACCACACATAGCGTTTTGCTTTTAGGCTTCTCGTAAACTGCAAACGGGACTTCTTATGGCTTTCTTTAAACAATGGCTTTCTTCTTGCCACTCTTCCATAATGGCCAGATTTGTGGAGTGCACGACTAATAGTTGTTCTGTGAGCAGCATGGTCAAACAGCAGTTGGGGGGGGGGGGGGTTGTCCACCATCCTGACACAGCCACCACCCCACAGATCAGAATAGGACCAAGTACTACCTACACTTGTGCAGCTGCTGTCTTTACCCTCTATATCTTTTATTTTTAATTCACATGAGACACAGGTGCATTCTTTTTTATTTTGTATTTACTACCTACACTTAGTCCCCAAGGAAATGCAACTGCAATTTTCAATTTGTTGGGATGCCTTTTTTTACAGTGTTGCAGGTAGGAAAAAATGCTTTCCAAAAATAAAAGAAAAAATGTATTAATATGGCCCTGCCTCAACAACAAAAATATTTGTTGATTCCTTATTTCCATGTTGTGCCATGTAGACACAAATGCAAAATGGCACCAAAATACTACAGATGTGAACTTAGCACGAGTGATTTCTACACTGCAAAGTCCTTGAATGAATAAAAACCTATGAAAAAGTATGAACCCATCACCATAACTATTGTATCACTTCTGTCCACAGGGAGAAAAAGGACAAATGGGGCCAGTTGGAGAAATTGGAAGCATCGGTGATCAGGGAGAGCAGGGCAAATGGGGCCCCAAAGGGTCGCGGGGAACTCGAGGACCAGTGGTAGGTTTTCACAAATGTGAATGAGGCTTGCATCATCTTTGTGCAATCACACACATTATATTTACAACATGAAGACGCTGGCCCTGTGTTTATCTGCTTCTATGTTTATCTGCCTCTGTAAAGTAAACTCTGTGTTTAGATCAAAGAATGGCAATTATCCTGTGAGCGAAATCCTTCCTCCCAGTTCCAGAGGGCATAGCTAGTTATGAGCCCACTATCTTCCCACACAATCACACATGAAGATGTCTTATTTTTTCTAAGTGGGACAAATAAAAAGCTTTTGAAACTCAGATGTCTGAATATCCTGTACATCTCAGCACAGGAAACATAGGGGTTGATTTACTAAAACTGGAGAGTGCAAAATCTAGTGCAGCTGTGCAGGGTAGCCAGTCAGCTTCTAACTTTAGCTTGTTCACGTAAAGTAGACCTATAGGCAAAAAAATGTTTTTTTCATTTTGGATAGAGTAAGGCCGGGTTGACATATATGCGAATTGGATGCAGATTTTGCTTCATCCAATTCGCAAGACAGGAGACTGTGACGGGCTCTCTATGGAGCTGGTTTACATAGCTTTCACCAAGGCATTGTCCGCATTGAAAAAGGGTCCTGTGCGTTCTTGGCTTCGTTTCAGATGTAAATTCAGGCAAAAATTCAGACCTGATTCGCACCTAAATCAGTGGGATCCGCAGCCGCATCAGTGTGAACCCAGCCTAAGGGAGGGTTATAACTTATGTCATATTTTTTTTTTTCACTATCTGTTTCACATATCGGAGATTTACCTTCACTTCCTGTCCCATAGCCAAACAGCAAGTGAGCGAACATCCATGCAAATTAAGGGAATTCCTTGGGGACCTCCAGGTCTTCAGAACTAGTGTTCCCATTGGAAGATTTCCCCTCTATTACTTTTCTGGGGACAACCCAATTTGGGATTTTCTTTTATTTTTACTTTTAATGGTAATAGTAAACAGGACAAATAAGGAGGCTGAATCTCCCTAATCGGGACACAGACAGCTAAAAACACTGAGGCCTCGTACACACGACCGAGGAACTCGACAGGCGAAACACATCGTTTTGCTCGTCGAGTTCCTTGTTAGGCTGTCGAGAAACTCGACAAGCCTATTTTCTCCATTCCCGTCAAGGAAATAGAGAACATGCTCTCTTTTTGGCTCGTCGAGTTTCTCGACAGTTTCCTTGACGAAAATGTACACACGACCGGTTTCCTCTGCAAAAAAATATCTCCCAGCAAGTTTCTTGCTGGTTTTTGCCGAGAAACTCGGTCGTGTGTACGAGGTCTCACGAGCATTAAAATCTCTCTGCATATTATCCAAAACTAAAAATTGTTTTGCTTTTAGTTATACTTTAAGCTTTGACAAAATAAAGAGGAAGCTGATTGGTTTCTATGCAGAACTGCACCAGATTTTGCACTTGCCAATTTTAGTAAATTTACTCCATTGCATCATATATATATAACGGTTATGTTTTTGTGTTTTGACAGGGCCACCTAGGAGCCATGGGGCCTGAAGGAGAGCCTGGGATCCCAGGATATGGGGTATGAATGTAATCCATTATTTTAGTCCCTACAAATGTAGCCAAATGTTTTCTACGATTCTTATTCAAATCTGTTGGTGGGAAATTTACTTCTCAATTCCTGTCTCCAACCAGCTGTTGTGACTATTATCTAAAAAAAAAAAAAAAAAAAATTATTTAAAATTAACGAAAATGCTGCATGGTGAGTGAGATTCCTTTTTCTAGCTTTGTAATGGCCAGGATTTTGGGATCTCTTTGCTGGAGAACCCTGAAAGATATAAGAAGACAAGATGCATCAACCCAGTGATCCCCACTATTCTCTGCTTAAGTTGCTTGCCATAACATGTCAAACAATTGAGACACTGGAGTTGATTTACTAAAACTGGAGAGTGCAAAATCTGGTTCAGTTGTGCACAGAAACCAATCAGCTTCCAGGTTTTATTGTCAAAGCTTAATTGAGCAAGCTGGAGTTGGAAGCTGATTGGTTTCAATGCAGAGCTTCACCAGATTTTTCAGTCTCCAGTTTTAGTAAATCAACCGCACTATGATTCTACCAACACAATGACGTACTCTAGTCTATGCACTAAATTTCTATGCATTTTGAGGTAAAATAGGTCTAGCCAGTACAGTGAAATAGACACTATGGGGACTGTTTAAATATGTTTTCACATATTGTTCACCCAGGATTCATGCATACTGAATCCAGGTAGAAAATGTGTGAATCTTAGATGAATGTTGTATGAATCTTGGTAAAAACATTTCAAAATAGACCCTAAGCGCCCATGTTTGTGGACACCTAGTCATTACACCAATGTGAGCTTTTTGGATAAACTAATTCAAATTTATGGGCATTATTTTTGAGCTGGCCTCCCCTTTGGTGCTTAAACCTCCTTCACGCTTCAGGGAAGGCTTCCAAAAAAAATTGTAGTGTGTCTATGGGAATTTGTGCCCACTCAGGTCCAAATGGTATTGGATAAGAACACCTGGCTCGCTGTTCCAATTCATCTCAAAGGTGTTCAGTGGAGTAGAAGTCAGGGCTCTGTGCAGGTCTTTCGAGTTTCCCCACACCACCTATCAAACCATGTCTTTATGAAGCTGGCTTTCTGCACAAGGTCATTGTGATTCTGGTGGAAAAAGTAACCTTCCTTAACCTCCCTGGCGGTATGATTATTTCAGAAAAAAGGTGCTGAAAGCGGTACCATTATTTGCAAGGAAATTTGGCGTTTTATACCGTAGGCCTGTAATTCTTAGGAATAATTCATCTGTCCAAACAAGAGTCTAGTAGGCATCCCGGGTATGAATTTTTTTTAAAAACAAAATTATAAATTATAATATAATAAATAATTATAAATAATTATAACAAATAATAATATAATTATAATAAAATTTATTCAATAATGTAATCAACTCAAAATCACTGAAATTTGCTCAGTTGCAGAATTGTCGCAACTTTTATTTTTTTATGGCGAATTTCCCCACAAATCGCTATCGCACAATTCTGCAAGTGATTCTAATTTATTATCGCTGTTTTCTAGCGGCTCTAAAACCATTTTTGACATAAAGGGACACTTTTGGTTGCTATGGACAATCTACAGTTTGCAGGCAGAAAGAACAGTTTTTATTATATAAAAGTACATGCAGGGCACTGGGCAGACCACTAGGGACAAGGGGTGTGTGTATTTTTTACATGCAGTACTGTAATCTATAAGATTACAGTAAACTGTATGTATTGTGTTTGTTTACGTTTTTTAATTTGGCGCCGTTCTCTGCTCCCGTGCGTCGTAACGTCGCAGGAAACGGAGATCGGCGGCACACAGAGGCACTGTGTGAATCGAGCGAGGTCCCGCTCACTCACACAGCGTGGGGCGGTGGCTGGATCCAGGGACAAGGTAAGTAAACACTGCCTGTGTATTCAGCGAGGCGAGCCCGAGTCTGACTCGGGGTTGCCGATCGTAGCCCAAAAATCTCACCCCGAGTCAGACTCGGGAATACCGCCAGGGGGGTTAAACTGTTACCACAACTAGTAAGGGTGCAATTATCTCAAATATATTTGTATTTTTTTGCATTTACAGTACCCATCTGTAAACACCTGAGTTCGTTCATTTGGAGGGTAGTCCACATACTTTTGGCCATATAATGCACATTAAAGTAGCGTTTACTAAAAGTTTGTATTACCATGTCAATCATTGTGGTGCTTGTGTGCTGACCATACTATTCAGAAAACTACACCAACTATCACCAAACTACATTCTAGCACCCAGTTGGGATACTGGGATTGATTTACTAAAACTGGAGAGTGCAAAATCTGGTGCAGCTCTGCATAGAAACAAATCAGCTTAAAGTTGTTTTTGTTAAAACTTAATTGAACAAGCTGAAGTTAGAAGCGTATTGGCTACCATGCACAGATGCACCATATTTTATACTCTCCAGTTTTAGTAAATCAACCACACTGTCTTTTGCAAAACTTTCAGTGGGACACGTATAAACTACAAACTCTTTACCCATATTTCATGTGCCAGCTGCTATTGGTAGCTGAAAATTGTTTAGTAAGCACTACATTTAAGAAAATACATAAACTTCAGTGCATATGTCCATTTTCTTTTGTTAGCAAACCGAGTAATGACCTTTAGTAAAGTGCAATGATGACACACTATCACTGGGGAATATCTGGAAATCTTGTTTTACTAAAGTTAAAAAGCACATGGTTATATGTGTAAGTGATTAGTGCAACTGAAAACCACTCTGTAAAGTCTTCTGAAGAATAATTGGGCTTATTCAGTGCAGAGTTCCTAATTCATAACTGCCAAGGGTAGCTAAGTGCAGTCCCTTTTATTGGTTTCTTGGGCTTGAGCAGTAGCATCTTGAATTTAAAGTGGTATTAAACTCTGTTACACCACTTATATCTACAGGTAAGCCTATAATAAGGCTTATCTGTAGGTACTGTGAATATCTCCTAAACTTGCACTGTTTGGGAGATATTAAAAGTGCATGTAGCTGGTGACATCACTGGTGCATGCTCTCTGAAGGTCCAGTTTACAGTGCTGGACCTTCAGAGCCTGTGCCATAAACGGCTGCTCCCGCACACGGAAGTGACGTCATGGTGCCCTAGGGCACTCATGTAGCCAGAGGCCATGGGGAAGATGTCAGCCCTCTAAGTGGTGATAGCGTGGCGCTGGAGGGCTTCATTCTAATGTAAGTTTCTCATAATATGCTAGTATGCTATGCATACTAGCATATAATGTCATTGCCTTGCAGGGATTTTCTTTAACCAGCTGCACATTTAGGAGATATTTGCTGTACATATAAGTAAGCCTTATTATAGGCTTACCTACATGTAAACATCATACATGGGAGTTTACTCCCACTATAAGGCTTAATTTTAATAAAGCAAAGGAACCTCCAGATTGGTAGAATCCAATGAAAGCACTGACTTGTTTAAAGTTTAATCGCGGAAAGCGGTACCATTATTTGCAAGGAAATTTGGCGTTTTATACTGTAGGCCTGCAATTCTTAGGAATAACTCACTTAAATCTGTCCAAGCAAGAGTCTAGTAGGCATCCCGGGTATGACATTTTTTTAAAAACAAAATTATAAATTATAATATAATAAATAATTATAAATAATTATAACAAATAATAATATAATTATAATAAAAATTATTCAATAATGTAATCAACTCAAAATCACTAAAATTTTCTCAGTTGCAGAATTGTCGCTGTCATGACTAAGCACTGACTGTAAGTGCGAAACGCGTCAGCCATACTGTATCTTGTTGGTTTGCAGTGACTGTTTGTGCAGTTGAAAAATAAAAAGACAACTTTTTTTAAGTGATTTTGGAGTGCGGCTGTCCAGTTCTCGTCCATTTATTTGCTATCATCAGCATTGCCAGCACCTAGGTGGTTCAACAACCCTTGATTGCTCACGGGGCTCACCTGGAGCGGTGAGATATCTGTCTGTTTGAATTTGGCGCTGTTCTCCGCTCCCATGCGTCGTAACGTCGCAGGGAACGGAGATCGGCGGCACACAGAGGCACTGTGTGAATCGAGCGAGGTCCCGCTCGCTCACACAGCGCGGTGGCATCGCTGGATCCAGGGACAAGGTAAGTAAATCAAGCCTGTGGATTCAGCGAGGCGAGACCGAGTCTGACTCGGGGTTACCGATCGTTGCCCAAAAATCTCACCCCGAGTCAGACTCGGGAATACCGCAAGGGGGTTAAGGACAAGGGAATCATACCACTGCTAAGGCCCCTTTCACACTGAGGCGTATTTCAGACGTTTTAGCGCTAAAAATAGTGCATAAATAACGCCTGAAATACTCCTGCCCCAGCATTCTCAATATGAAAGCCTGAGGGCTTTCACACTGAGGCGATGCGCTGGCAGGAGAAAAAAAAATCTCCTGCAAGCAGCATCTTTGGAGCGGTGAGAGGAGCGGTGTGTATATCGCTTCTTTACCGCTCCTTTCCATTAAAAACAATGGGACACCGCAGTAATACCGCCGGCAATGTGCCTCTGGTCCTTTTTCGGCCGCTAGCGGGGGTTAATACTGCACCGCTAGCTGCCGAATACCGCTGCAATTCTGCTACAATTCCGACGGTATAGCGCCGCTAAAAATAACGGCGCTATAACGCCACCACACATTCTGCCCCAGTGTGAAAGCGGCCTAATTGTTTGAACCTATTTGAATTATTATTGTTAAGAACTATTTAATAGTAAAAGTATTCCCTTTGTATTCAGGGTCATCAAGGCCAACCCGGACCATCTGGACCAGCAGGGTCTAAAGGAGAGAAGGTAATGGTTTATATCCATAAGTATTTGTCACTGTATGCATTTATTTTTAGTGACCCATGTTAAGACTGATAGAGTAGCTTGTGAATGGGGTTACCATGGAGGCAGTTATATGCTATAGTAAAAGCAGTTGCCAGTACTCACTGACACTTTACTGACTCGTGGATAAACATAACATACCTCTATGTCTCAGACACTGTAAATGATTACCAATTTGAGCTTTACCACCTGATTTAGGTTTGGTGGAGGAGAAAGGAGATGTTTGTCGAGCAGACTGACAGGGGTTATAACCCTCTCTTGTAGAGCAGACTTTAGGAGTCAACAGCATGCAAGCAAGCAATGCACAGACCAACCAATTGTAGGTATTTTGCTCAACTAAAGCGTACACACGAACGTATTTCTGATGGAATTTTCCATTGGAATTCTGATGAAGCTGACTTTCATCAGTCTTGCATACACACCATCAGCCTAAATTCCGACCGTCCAAAATGCGGTGACGTACAACACTACGAAAAATGAAGTTTAATGCTTCCGAGAATGCGTCGACTTGATTCTGAGCATGCGTGGATTCTTCTTCGATGGAATTCCACACAGACGATCGGAATTTCCTAACGTTTTTTTTTTTTCATCGAAAAAATGTAAAACATCTTCTATTTTTTTTACACCGATGAAAAAAAAAACGATAGTTTTTTCCAATGAAAAAAGTTCATCTGACTTTTTTCATCGGAAAAAACGATCGTGTGTACACGGCATTACAACCTCTTGTTGTGGTTATAACATGTATTCGTTACAATTATGGATAGAAGAAAAATGTACGCAATAGGGGTTATTTACTAAATCCACTTTGCACTACAAGTGCAAACTACAAGTGCAAAATGCACTTGAAATTGCACTGAAAGTGCACTTGGAAGTGCAGTCGCTGTAGATCTGAGGGGGACATGCAAGGAAAAAAAAAACAGCATTTTAGCTTGCACATGATTGGATTATAAAATCAGCAGAGCTTCCCCTCATTTCAGATCTACCCCCCCCAGATTTACAGTGACTGCGCTTCCAAGTGCAATTTCAAGTGAACTTTGCACTTGTAGTTTGCACTTGTAGTGCAAAGTGGATTTGCCTTTCATAAATAACCCCCTAGGTGTGCTTTTTCTAAGTTGCTTGCATTTGATTTTTTTGACATAAAGATTATTCATTACCTAATGTCATACATGAAGTCGAACGTGCGTTCATTTTGGCACAACTCCTTTAAATAATGACATTCAATAGGCTTAAGAACAAACTCCACTTACATTTCTCTATACTGTATGTTTCTTTTGCAGGGTTATCCTGGTGAAGACAGTACTGTAATTGGACCACAGGGACCCCCAGGTGAACCAGTAGGTTTTTCTCTAAAGCACTTTTGTTTTAGGCAATATACTGAATGATTTTTCAAGTTATAACTAAAGGGTAATGTTGGACAAATATGTACAGTAAACCCTTTTTATCCATTTATGTGTTAATTTAAGAAAATCGTTGCATATGTTTTTAAGTACAGCTAGTAGAAATGTCTAAATTGGTCTTGATATTAGCCTTCTATAGTGCCCTGAACAGCAACATGCAGAGTGGGAGAAGAAGGGCAGCACTGTGAACAAATCAGAATTGTATTGCTATGCACATTGCTGTCACGCATGCATAGTGAATTTGCTCACAGGAGGGGGGGGGAGCAGTGGCGGCTGGTGCTAAGCTTTTTTTGAGGGGGAAGCAAACAAACCCTCCCAAGGTCCTCCCACCTCTCCATGGTGATGGTTCCCCCACACTCAGCCCCTCCATGGTATGGTGCTGGTTCCCCGCACTTACCCCTCCACGGTGATGGCCCCTGCCCCACCCCCCATACTCAGCCTCTCAATGGTGATGGTCACCCCCACACTCAGCCCATCTACAGTGACGTCCCCCCCTGCACTCACCCCTCCACGGCTTCCCCGGCTTCGCCTCCCGGCCAACCTGATCCACCTCCTGCCCTGATTGGCCGGGAGAAAAAGTCGGAAGACAATAGCGGATATTAATTCGCTAGTGTCACAAGTGGAGTATCACAATGCTCTGCGTCCTGAGCCCAACCTTTTTCAAGCCAATTAGAGCCTCAGGCCTCGTACACACAACTGGTTTCCTCGGCAGAATCCATCAAGAAACTTGCTGGGAGATATTTTTTTGCCAAGGAAACCGGTTTTGTGTAAATTTTCTTCGAGGAAACTGTCGAGAAACTCGACGAGCCAAAAAGAGAGCATGTTTTCTATTTCCTCGACGGGAATGGAGAAACTTGCCTTGTCAAGTTCCTCGACAGCCTAACAAGGAACTTGACGAGGAAAACAATGTGCTTCGCCCGTCGAGTTCCTCGGTTGTGTACGAGGCTTCAGGCTCTAATCATGTGACTTGAAAAAATAAAAAAACTAGAATGCTTTGAGTCTGGCCCCCTGCAGGGAGGCAGTTCCCCTGCACCCATAATGGACTGACCGTTCCTAGGGAAAAAGGATAAAGACATCAATGTGCTAATCTTTTTTCATTGTCCAATCAGAAGGCTGGACTACCTGTTAAACAAAAAAGGCAGCTGGTGGAGGAGAGGTGGCATAAAGTGGAACTTAAAGTGGAACTAAACCCTCCTATCCTTTTCAGCCAAGGAAGCTGCCATCATAGCCTCTGTTTGATCTGCAACTTCCAGAATGCCACACATTTGGTCCATTATGACACCAGCCATTTGATGCTTTGATAGTTTTGGTTGAGAACACAAGTAAATGTGACAGCATTCCTGGCATAAAGACTGTTAGGCCCCGTACACACGACCGAGTTTCTCAGCCAGAAACTCGGTTCAGAGCTGAATTCTGCCGAGAAACCCGGCCGTGTGTACACTTTCGGCCAAGGAAGCCGACGAGGACCTCGGCGAGGAAATAGAGAACATGTTCTCTATTTCCTCGTTGTTCTATGGGAGAACTCGGCCCGCCGAGCTCCTCGGCGGCTCCAGGACTGAACACGCCGAGGAACTCGATGTGTTTGGCACGTCGAGTTCCTCGGCCGTGTGTACGGGGCCTTACTGTTTTTTGAAAACGTTAAATGTTAAATTGAGGAGTTTAGCTCCACTTTTTAGAAAAAGTCACTCAGCAGATGGATGAGTGCCATTACCATGATTTTAGGAGTTAAAGGTGTTGAAATTAGCACATGGAGGATACGTGCAACTAGGGTAAGGCATACAGTGCAATACATATCTTTAGATTTTGACTTTTGCCTAAAAGTTCTCTTTGAATCCCCCTTTCCCCTATGCTTTGATGACTATTATTGGCATCTAATGTGTAACAATGTGGTAAAACTTGAAACTATATGTCTGGACTTCCATATTGGACAATCTCTATTCTTTTCTGTTATCTGGAAGGGGAAAAATATTATTGGTTGCTTAAAGTTACCAAATCATCATATCTAATCACGGGCTATAATGGACATCCCAACTTTATAAAATCCACACCCATATTTGATTGAAACTACACCCACCTTCTAGAGCCCTCGGTATTAGAGGTTCGAAAATAAGGCTAGATAAAAGATGTAAAAAACAAAAGACAAATATTGTGTCCTGTATGACAGTCAAATATCTGGTCCATATGTGCAAAAACCTTTTAGATGTCTCAGATGGCTCCCACTGCTGTGTTTGAGCCAATGAGGAAAGTGAGAACAGAGAAAGCCTGTTCTCTTGTACACATTATTATTTTTACACAGGATTTATATAGCATCAAAAGTTTGCATAGCACTTTACAAAAAAGGGATACAATACAGCAACAATACAATTCATAAGAAAAGGGTAAAGAGGGCACTGCTTCTGCAAACTTACAATCTGATAGAGAGGAGCTAGCTAGTGGAATAAAAAGGTAATAACTGTGAGGGATAAACTGATGTGAGAAATAGAAGATTTGCTTATTAGCTAAAGGCAGAATAGGCTTCCCTAAATACATGTGTTTTCATGTATTCAGGGATCGCATTAAAGTGGACAGAGTAGGAGATAGTCAGACAGATTGGGGTAGTGGGCTCCAGAGAATGGGAAAGGCTCTGGAGAAGTCCTGGAGACGAGCATTGGAGGAGGAGACAAGGGATCTAGAGAGCAGGAGGTCTTGAGAGGAGCAGAGAGGACGGTTTGGGTGATATTTAGAAAAAAAGATTGTTGATATAGCTCAGGGCGGATTTGGCTTTGTATGTTATTGTTAGTGTTTTGAATTTTCATCTCTGGATGGAGATCATGCTCATGTATGTACTTAGGGGTGGCTGAGGTTGGCGCTGCTTGCAGAAGATTTTTTATCTTAAAAGAGAAGTATTGAAATTACAATATGTTTTTCCCATAATCCTACTTACCTAGATGGATGCAGCATCCAACCGATGCTGCATCTGTCCCCCAGCATCTCTGCACTGCGAACCGAGTCACCGAACACCACTGATTGCTCCCCGCGCAGAGAGCTTTTGCCTGTAAATCAGCAGCTCCTCCACGCTCATTGAAGTGCTGAGCTGTGGAGTAGCAGGGAGCGGCTGTTTCAGCGGCTCACTCAGAGGCTGAGGTGGGCATCAGTCCAGGCACCTGGCGGATCCAAACTCCCAGAATCGTGATGACGCAGTGCCTGGACTGATCTGCATGACGTCAGCAGAGAGGGGACTTCAGACCACTTAGAATGAATAGCACTCCTGTGACCCTTAGGAGAAGCCCAGCCAAACAAGCTCAGGCTGGACTTCTCCTTTAATGCATAGAATGCATTAAGGTAAAAAAAAAAATTCTGCCTTTAAAACCACGTTAAGCCTGATCCTAGTTTTTTTAATGCTTTAATACGTGTCTTATAAACAAGACCAAGGATAAATCCAAGGAAAAATCCAAGCTTTACTCACCGGCCAGCCCGCTGACAACCGAATCAACCTATCTAACAGTACGCGTTAAAACAGGGATTTAGTCTGCACACATTTTCAAATACATGCGTAAGCCACAGAGCCTCGTCACGGCACCCTGGTATCTGTGGTCCTATCTCTAGCTTATGAGAGACTCCACAATGGAAGCACATGCATTCTGACCTCCACCTATCCCATACCTCCCAACTTTTTGAGATTGGAATGAGGGACACCTATCAACAAAAGTATGCAGGCATAGGGCACACCCCTTACCACACCCCCTTAAAGGAGAATTTTACAAAACCCCACAAGTGCTTTTTTTACCACCACTATTCCTTTATATTGGCTTTTGGAATTTACAAATGCAACAATTTAGCAATCAGATGAAAGGTTTAGGGCTGGACAATACATTTTGATAGATAAAAAGTGCATTTTATATACAACTATACAGATCAGACCAAAATGAGGGACAAATGAGGAGGAAAGAGGGACAGAGGGACATTGTTCCAAATCAGGGACAGTCCCTCGAAATCAGGGACAGTTGGGAGCTATGCTATCCATCAGAATGCATGTGCTTCCATTGTGGAGTCTTTCAAAGGCTAGAGATAGGACCACAGATACCAGGGTGCCGCGACGAAGCTCTGTGGCTTACGCATGTATTTACAAATGTGTGCAGACTAAACCCCTGTTTTAAAGCATACTGTTAGATAGGTTGATTTGGTTGTCAGCGGGCTGGCCAGTGAGTAAAACTTGGATTTTTCCTTGGATTCATCCTTGGTTTTCTTTATATCATATGTTGCCTTCCTATGCTACTTGCTGCAATGGCCAGTTATAGGTGGGGGTGGTGGCTATCGTTTTTAGTTGTATTATTACTTTAATACAGGTCTGTCATACATTCGTGTAAACTGCACAATACAGAGATGCCTTGGCATGGTGTGTAGCTTTCTATAAATATATGCAATGTTAACATTTATTTTTCTTTTATTAGAAATAGATCCTTATGCTGGCTCGTGGAGCCGAGTGCTAGGGAATTTTGTTTGAAATTGCACATTGATTGAATTATCCCTCCCACTGTGTGCCATTCTAGTATTAATTGAGGAGCTGTCATATTTTTTTTTTTTTCGCAGCACCTGACTGGAAGTATTCCAGACTGCTCTGTATGTGCCTGTTGACTGCTTTTTACTTTGTCACTTCAGATGAACACTGCTCAACAAAGTCTATATTGAAAAAAACACATTTTTTTTTTACCTAAGCGACTTGTTCTTGTATATAATATCATTGAATGGAATGTGTGCTTTATTACTTAAAAGATTCAAATGTATATCTTGTCTTATTCAACACAGGGCCCTGCCGGAGAGCACGGTGATCGGGGAGAGTCTGGAGATGAAGGCTATAAGGTATTAAGACATTTTCAGATATTCGTGTTTGTTTGTTTTTTCACATCTTCTATGGCCTCGTACATACGACCGAGAAACTCGATGGGCGAAACACATTGTTTTCCTCGTCGAGTTCCTTGTTAGGCTTGTCGAGGAACTCAACAAGCTTGCTTTGCGTACACACTGTCAAGCCAAAATCTCCTCGTTCTCAAACGCGGTGACGTACAACACATACAACGGCAGGGGAAGTTCGATTCCACTGGATAAACTCTTGGGGCTGCTTTTGCTATTTTCATGCGTTTCAGTGTTAAATAAAAGTTTGGTAAGAGACGATTTGCACTTTTCAGTCTGTTACAGCTTTAAAAATGTGTTATCTCCATTACAAATGCTACTTTTACTCCCGTCTCATACTTTAATCTGAGCAAGCGTGGATTTCTTAGCATACAGACGTCCGAGTTTCTCGTCGAAAACCAGCTCGACCAGAAACTCGATGAGACAAATCAGACTCCCGTCGAGGAAATAGAGAACATGCTCTCTTTTTGGCTCGTCGAGGTTCTCGACAGTTTCCTCGACGAAAATGTACACACGACCGGTTTCCTCGGCAAAAAAATATCTCCCAGCAAGTTTCTTGCTGGTATTTGCCAAAAAACTCGGTCGTGTGTACGAGGCCTATGATAGCGGTGGAAACAAAATGTTTATTGCATACTGAAAAATCGTATTAATCTGTTTTTACCACTATGCAAAGCTTTTTTTTAGTGCCTACAGCTGTGTGTACCTATAACGTGCATACACTTCAAGGAGGCTATTGTGCAACCATCTAATGCAGGGATTTTTGAACGTATTAATCAGATGACCCAATTAAGAAAATTGTTACCGTACTGAAACCCAGGATGAGAATTACCGTATTTATCGCGGTATAACACGCTCTGGCGTATACCGCGCACCCCCAAAGTGGCCCCCAATCCTGTGGGAAAAAAAGATTTTTTGTTGTTTTGTACTTACAGTTTTGATGTCTTGCGCGGCGTCCATCTGTGGCCTCGTCGGGTCCGGCGTCCTTCTGCGGCCTCGTCGGGTGTCCTCTTCGGCGGGTCCGGCGTCCGTCTTCGGCGGGTCGGGCGTCCATCTTCGGCGGGTCGGGCGTCCATCTTCGGTGGGTCCGGTGTCCATCTTCGGCGGGTCCGGTGTCCATCTTCGGCGGGTCCGACGTCCTTCGGCGGCGTCCTCCCGCTCGTTTCCCGCCACGACTTTGAATACTGCGCCCGCATATAGCGAGCGCAGTACACTCGTGAATCTTCGGGCAGGCTCGGGCGCCTCTCGCACTGACGTCCTGTACGCTCAGGACGTCAGGACGTCAGTACGAGAGGCGCCGAGACTGGCCGAAGATTCACGAGTGTACTGCGCTCGCTATATGCAGGCGCAGTATTCAAACTCATGGCGGGAAAGCGGGTATCGGCGTATATCGCACACCCACGATTTTGCCCTGATTTTCAGGACAAAATAGTGCGCGGTATACGCCGATAAATACGGGTATTAGCAAAATGTTCAAAAAGCCATACAAAGACAAATAACAATGGTCATATATCACATTCACATTGCAAGCACCCTTTGCCATTTCTATAAGCTTTAGTAAAGAAAAAATACATACAGTCTTCATTATTTATTTATTTTGAAATTTTTGGGGTCTTTTTCCCTTAGAATTATTATTTTCTGTGATAAATGAACTGCATTATTTGTAGACTATATTTTAGATAGTATACAATTTGAATCACAGATACAGTGTGCTATACTGTATCACTTGCCACCATATTTGTGCTTGGACAAAGTAGGCTGCATTTACTACACCACTGTGTGGCGACCCATCACAACACATCATCACAATGATCTAAGGCAGGATCTCCAAACTTTCTAAACAAAGGGTCAGTTAACTGTCCTTCAGACTTTAGAGGGGGGCTGGACTAGGACCAGTGAGAGTAGGAGATGTCCTGGCACCCAGTAGGCGTAAACAATACCCTATTTTTTTGTGTTAGTGGGAGGTCTAGTGCCCTATCATTGGGGTCAGTGGGAGGAATAGTGCCCTATCACTGGTGTCAGTGGGAGGAATTCTGCCCCATTATTGGTGTCATTGGAGGAGTTCTGCCCCATTGATGATGTCAGTGGGAGGAATAGTGCCCGATTGTTGATATCAGTGGAAGGAATAGTGGCCTATCGTTGGTATCAGTGGAAGAATTGTGCCCGATTGTTGGTTTCAATGGAATTAATTTTACCCCATCATTGGTGTCAATGGGAGGAACAATGCCCCATTGTTGGTGTCAGTGACAGGAATTATGCCCTATTACTGGTGTCACTGAAGGAATAGTTTCCCATCATTGGTGTCAGTTGACGGAATTGTGCATCATCGTTGGTGTCAATGGAAAAAATTGTGTCTCACCGTTGGTGTCAATAAAAGGAATTATGCTCCATCGTTGGTGTCAATGGATGGAATAGTGCCCCGAAGGACAGGATAAAAGAAAGCAAAGGGCTGCATCTGGCCCCCGGGCCACAGTTTGGAGACCAATGATCTAAGGGAAGGAAGGAAGAGGGGGACTATTGTATGTATGAATGCAGGAACCTAGAGCTGTCTGCTATACCTGCATCGGCCTGCCAAATTTCCCTGCCCTGGCCAAGGCTTAGGCTGTACTGGCCAACATGAAATTTCAAGAGGGATGGACAGCCGCACTCCAAAGGAACTTCAGAAGTTGTCTTTATTGGTAAAAATGGACATGCATCACAGAATACAGCCAAAAAAGGGATATCCGACGCGTTTCACACTAGTTCAGTGCTTATGTGATTCATGTCCATTTTTACCAATAAAGACAACTTTTGAAGTTCCTTTGGAGTGCAGGTGTCATCCCTCTTGAAATTTCACATTTGCCTAGTGCATTGCCAGCACCTTGGTTTCCTGAGAAGTTCCTAAATTGCTTACAAGACCCACCTGGAGCAGTGACTCCCTTCCCTTGTACTGGCCAACAGGTTACAACATGAAAGATTGGAATTTTGCATGCCTTTTAGAAATCTTCTGCTGTTATCAAGATTGAAGTTGGTCATACACTGATAAAAAATTCGGTCAGGTCAGCAGGGAACATACAAATGTTGATCAGTGTATGCTAGTCCCCATTGTCAAAGTGACATGCTGATGTCCCTAATCAGCGGCTGCAGCTGCTGATCAGTGTATTCTGATAGCAGTGACTCCCGCTGTCAGAATACAATGTCCTGGTTATACGGGGGATTCCTCCATCTACCTAGATTGTGTGGATGGAGGAATTTAATTTATTTTTTTCATTCAGCCCACTGTAAATGTACTTATTTAGCTTTACTGATAGCAGTGTTTAATGAAAAAAGTTCAGTTAGGTGACAGAGTTACTTTAAAGTAATTTTAATGTGGTTTTAACATAAGAAACTTGCCTGCTGTATTTTAATTCCATTGTGGAATATTAATAGATTTTTGTATTTGTATTTCACTACATTCCTTCCATTTTCCTGAGAAAATGATATTGAGGCTAATTTACTAAAGGAAATGAGAATCTTCATTAAAATTGTGTTAATTATTAACTTCAACTATCCAATAATTTTAAAAGCAAATTCCTGCTCATTTTAAATACATAATTATGTGCATATGCTTTTTACATGATTGGTTAATTGTAGTGAATATTCACAATTCATTTTAGAGAAGATTCTTAACCTTCCTTCTAATCAGGTAGACTTCTTCGGTAGATATGAATACCAAGAATGACACAACTATAGCCCAATATTGCTTAACAAGCAGCACAGCCTGCATATCCAAAGAGCAATTATGATGGCACTAATGTGTATATAATGTTTACCTGGAAACTACACATAGAAACAAGGGATTTCAAATATAAATACAGAAAGATAAGAGTCTACAATCACGTGATATATACATATATACAGTATTTAAAAAAAAAGATTAAAATGGAAAAAAAAATTGTGATTGGATTCTATAACTCAGGTCCTGACCCAAGCGCAGTGCATCATTGTCCGGCTAAAACTGAAAAATTATTTTAAGTCACTCTTAAATATTGAACAATATTCCCAATACCAAAACAGTGATTTGCAAATGTTTTTATTTTTTTAAGATGATACAGCATCTTTTACTAAGTTATGTGAAAAAATAACAGAATGGTCTTATCTTAGGGTATTGTTGGTGTTGTTGGACCAAGAGGAGCAATCGGTCAGCAAGGGGCACCAGTAAGTATATCCACTGGGTATTTCAGATGCTATGTTATCACAGTATAAATGTTGCCATTTTGGTAACAACAGCCATTTTTTCTGCACATTGTAGGGATTTTGCATCAGAGTTGACTTTGTATTGTCTGATAGAATTATTGGTACCTGCCAGGCCCAGACTGGGACAAAAAATAAGCCCGGGCATTTCAGACTGAGCAGCCTGGCAGGGGAGGGGTTGTCGTGTCTGTGGCGCTTCACGGCGGTAGTTAATGATGGGATGTGGGGTTCCAGCACCTTGTACCTCTGGACCCCTTTACATTACACAGCACCCTGCACCTCTGGACCCCTTTACATTACATACCACCTTGCACCTCTGGACCCCTTTACATTACACAGCACCCTGCACCTCTGGACCCCTTTACATTGCACAGCACCCTGCACCTCTGGACCCCTTTACATTACACAGCACCCTGCACCTCTGGACCCCTTTACATTACATAGCACCGCACCTCTGGACCCCTTTACATTACACAGCCCCCCACAGTTCTGGACCCCCTGCATGTTACACAGACCTCCCTACAGTACAGACCCCCTCCCTACAATACAGACCCCCTCCCTACAGTGCAGACCCCCTCCCTACAGTACAGACCCCCTCCTTACAGTACAGACCTCCTCTCTACAGTACAGACCCCATCTACATTACAGACCCCCCTACATTACAGACCCCCTCTACAATACAGACCCCCCCTACATTACAGACCCCCTCTACAATACAGACCCCCCTACATTACAGACCACCTCTACAATACAGACCCCCCCTACATTACAGCCCCCCCTCTACAATACAGCCCATACAGAGCCCCCTACATTACAAAGACGTGACCTGCGGCCTGAAACCTGCTGAAGAAAAAGCTGCAGTCCTTCCTCAGTAGATGCCATTCTCTGACTTTCTTAGGCAGGCCATGGATTATGCAACTTTCTTTTCATCCACCACGGATGGACTGTAGTGCAAATCTGCAAAATGCCAAAAGCACTAAAAATGCACAGGTGTGAATCCAGCCTTAGAGAATTTCATTGTTAGGGTTTACATCCTGCACAGTTTACGAGTGGATAGTCATTGCTGTATGTACTGTATGCAATGTGATTTTTATTCTTTTAAGTTTTTATCTTTTCATCTTCACAAACTACCTATTCCAAATCTCTTTAACTGTGTATAATGTTGGAATGTTTCTTATAGGGCGAACCAGGTGTGTCTGGTGAACAGGGGCAAAAAGGAGAGCGAGGACCAACAGTAAGTACAGATGTTCTCAACCACCTAGTGCCGTGACCCCTTGATAACATTTCCCAAGTTGTGGGGACCCCTAACAGTAAAATTATTTTCATAGCGTGGGATGTCAGCACCCAAGGCAAGACAAGTAATTTGCGCCCTAACCCACAGATATTTAGTGCTCCCTGAGTCCTTTTAATGGAAACTATAATCACAGGTAGTGTCACTCACTGTGCCTCCGGCTTCACTGTGTTTCAAACTTTGTGGTGTCTCGTAGCAGTGACACCTATGCTGAAATGAGGAGATAGAGTCTCCTCCAGCCCCTCCCATTTCACATTGCTCACCAGTCAGCTGACCTCTAGTCTTTGCACCCTAGCCATGCTGTGAACTGAATGGGCGCCTGTGAAGAGGCTGAGTGGGCGGCTGCGGGTTCCAGGAACAGCTCAGCTGGGTGGCCACAGACTCCAGGGATAGCAAAAAGGCTGGGAGAGTGATTCAGGCTTTAGGAACAGACCAGGATTCGGTGACCCCTGGCAAATCCTCATTCGACCCCCGAGGGGATCCCGACCCCTAGGTTGAGAACCACTGGCTTAAGGGCTGGTGAGCTGCAGTATGTTAAAATGTTGTTCTTATGTTTAGATAAGCTTTTAGTGTGAAGCCTCGTACACACGACCGAGAAACTCGACAGGCGAAACACATCGTTTTGCTCGTCGAGTTCCTTGTTAGGCTGTCGAGGATCTCGGCGAGCCAAATTTCCCCATTCCTGTCGAGGAAAAAGAAGACATGCTCTCTTTTTGGCTCGACGAGATCCTCGACAGTTTCCTCGCCAAAAAGTGTACACACGACCGGTTTCCTCTGCAAAAAAAAGTTTCTTGCTGGTTTTTGCCGAGAAACTCGTGTCGTGTGTACGAGGCTTAACTTTCAGCCCATTTGTTTAAATAGGCTGAATTTGCACTGGATCACACCAAAAGTAGTGAATGCACTACTTTTTGAAAATGCACTGCGCCACGCAATCCGGTGCAGGCAGACGCATTGCATTTGTGATTTGCGTTTGGAGTTTTATTAGGATTATATTGACACCTTCAGCAGATCGGACACCCGATTCTGGTGTGAACAAACCTTAAGGGAGAGATGAAGCAGATTCTTGTCTCTTCATTTTTATCTTTGATCTTTCTGATGTTTTTTTTCTTTCATCATGATGAATAACTTTCCAAATGTCCTCCTGTAACTATCACATCATATTATTATCATAATATTATTTAAATAAAACCACAAACCCTACTGTGAAAATCTGATCTATTGACACCTCTGCATCTTTGGACATATGGCATGCATTATAGTTTTCAGGAATAACTACATGCTGGGATGGTACACTTTATCATTTTAGATATTGTGAAATACCGCCTGGCTGTTTTTTGATAAAACGTGGCAACCTTCAATACGATATTCATCTATGAATATTGGGAATTGATCAAGAAAAAACCTTAACCGGCCTTATCTTACCCACATCTTTCTTTCTCATCTTTCCCTTCTTTTTGAAATTTTTTATAATTTGTTACTGTTTTACTTGTTTAATACCTTTGGTATGGTATACCTTATGTTCTTAGCAAAATGTTGTATACACTATGGGGGTACTTTGCACTGCAAGTGCACTTGGAAGTGCAGTCACTGTAAATCCGAGGGGCAGATCTGAAATGAGGGGAAACTCATGCTGGTTTTATCATCCAATCATGTACAAGCAAAAATTATGTTTTTTATTTTACATGCATGACCCTCTCAGATCTACAGCGACCGCACTTTCAAGTGCACTTGTAGTGCAAAGTGGATTTGCCTTTCGTAAATTAACCCTTATGTTCAAAAAAGACAATAGGTAATTTTTAAATAGAATTGCAATTTTTAGATACTTTAAATCCCAGTTGGCATCTAACCCATCAGAGACCTTCTTCCTGGTTAGAACAACTTTTTCCTACAAAAATGGGTTCTTACCTATACCCGACCTCTACCAACCCTGGATAGAGTGGAATTCAGATCACAAAACATGAATCTGATGATATTTAAGTCTTACTGATATACTATTGTAGTTTTGATACATGTTGTGGATTCAAATCCAACGTTACACTGTTGTTTTTTTGTTTTGTTTTTTATGTTTACTATGTATTATATGGAGCATGAGCTCCTAAGCATCTGTGTATGCTATATTCTTTGTTCTTACTTTCCACATTTTATAAAAATATCAAGAATAGATATTGTGAAATATTACTAATATACCTTTCCCAATGAAAACACTGATGCCGCGTACACACGATCGGAATTTCCGATGGAATAAAATCCGATGTAATTTTCAGTCAGAATTCCGATGAAGCTGACTTCCATCAGTCTTGCATACACACTGTCAGACTAAATTCTGACCACCCAAAACGCGGTGATGTACAACACTACGACGAGCCGAGAAAAATAAAGTTAGCTACACCTCTGGTGTTTGGTTATAGTCAGCTGTGGGTCTTTTAAAGGGGACACATTTAGATTTGTTTTCTCTGAGTATTAGCACAGCATTATATACTGTCTGATTTACTGACCCAGTACAAGCATGCAGTGCAATGTTATCTGTATGTTTTTTGTTGGTTAGTAACTGAGAAAGTACAGAGGTTGTTGAGACTACTAAAAGATGAATCAACAAAACACCAGTGCCGGTCGCTCATATTCCCATATACAGATTTAAAGGATAACTATATCCTAGAACTAAATTGTAATATTTCATCTTACAGCCCTTAGATGTGGTGACATTAGTTTATCTTTTTAGAACATTTTCAGTAATTACAGAAAATACTAGTTGCTCTTGCCAAAAACACCATCCATGTCCTTGTCACTTCCTGTGAACTAAACTGGAAGCATAAATTAATGTTATCTTCCTTATGTAAACTACTAATCTCTCCATCATGTAGAGTTGATGAACAAAGGCAAACATGTTTAAAGTCCAGGTTGGGTGGCAACCATGACTCTTCCATTGACACAGTAGAGGAGTGAAAGTAGATAGCCACCCAGGGGAAGGAAAAGTTTTATTTGCAGGATTACCCGGTAAAACAAAAGAGAAAAAGGTCTGAAAAGTAAAATGGATGCAGGTACCTTATCTAGGGACTGCTAAGCTGCTATATATTTATTTACATCCCAGAAACTCCCTTTGGGAGATCTCCCATGGTTTGTCTTTGCTTTCCAATTCATCAACTCTTAGGCCTCGTACACACGACCGTTTTCCTCGATAGAATCCATCAAGAAACTTGGTGGGAGAGCTTTTTTGCCAAGGAAAACGGTCGTGTGTACGTTTTTCATCGAGAAAACTGTTAAGGAACTTGACGAGGAAAAAATAGAACAAGTTCTCTTTTTCCTCGACGGGAGTCTCAATTTCCTCGTCGTGTTCCTTGTCGGGCTGGTTTTCGACGAGAAACGCGAGCGTGTGTATGCTAAGAAACCCGCTCATGCTCAGAATAAAGTATGAGATGGGAGCGTGCCTTCGGTAAAAGTAGCGTTTGTAATGGAGATAACACATTTTTCACGCTGTAACAGACTGAAAAGTGCAAATCGTCTCTTACCAAACTTTTACTTAACAACTTCCCCTGCCACTGTATGTGTTGTACGTCTCCGCGTTTGAGAACGAGGAGATTTTGTCTTGACGGTGTGTATGCAAAGCAATCTTGTCGAGTTCCTCGACAAGTCTAACAAGGAACTCGTCGAGGAAAACGATGTGTCTTTTCCGATGAGTTCCTCGGTCGTGTGTACGAGGCCTCACTGTGTTAAGCAAAAAGTCCAACAGGGAGTGGCCATAGCTGGAAGCACAGGTATAAAGATTTTATTTATTACAGGTACTCATACAGCAATGTCAATTTACACAGCGCTTTACACATATATATTGTACATTTACATCAGTCCCCACCCTCAAGGAGCTTACAATCTAAGGCCCCTAAAGCTAAACATACATTACACACTTTTCTTATTTAATTTCCTTTAGAATTACCTTCAACTATGTAGTGCGAGGGCCTGCCTGATTTGCATACAAATTGAGAGTGTTTAGGTTTGACCTCATATATGGTTTTGGTAGATGTAAAGGAAAATCGTATAAGATATGGCCAGCCTAACTCACATTCATACATACACATACTAGGGCCAATTTAGACAGAAGCCAATTAACCTACCAGCATGTCTTTGGAGTGTGGGAGCAAACCCACACAGGCACAGGGAGAAAATGCAAACTACTGGCAGGTAGTGCCATGGTTGGGATTTGAACCGGAAACCCTAGTGCTGCCAGGCAGAAGTGCTAACCACTTACCCACACTGCTGCCATCCTCAGCCCTTTCTTGCTGGAGCCTTCAGCACAATGGGTGACTGAGCCATACCAGCATATACTGAACTGAGACTGTAATAAAATGGAATTCTGCTTTGTGTATTATATGCTAAGCTACTTTAGTCTGAGAGGTGCAAGGTTTGTCTGTTTTGTGTGTTTTCCTATTTTTGATACTTCATGGATTAATTTGACATATTTGTATGTATGTTTAATAATAAAAATAAATTATTTGATTTACCGTATTTTCCAGTGCATAAGACGACCTTTTACACTGGAATTACACAGCCAAAAACTGGGGGCCGTCTTATACGCCGGCTAAAGCAACTGCCCAATAGTTATCAGCCGGCCGGGTGCTCTGTAAAGCTGTATGTAATTCAGTATATGCGCCACTCAGCCAATCCTGGCGGGCGATTCACTCTGTTGATGACTAGAGCCTGCTAAGGCTGCTCAGATTGGAGTAACAACCTCTGCCAATCCAAGCAGGCTACATTATGTAGCCTGCTCGGATTGGCAGAGGTTGTTGCTCCAATCTGAGCAGGCTTAGCAGGCTCTGTAGTCATCAACAGAGTGCATCACCCACTGGGATTGGCTGAGCGGCGCATATACTGAATTACATACAGCTTTACAGAGCACCCGGCGGGCTGCAGCCTCTTCGCTTTTGAACGGTATTACCGCACAAGGAGGTCCCACAAGGGGGTCGTCTTATACGGTGAGTAGAGCACAAAACCACTGTTTTAAACTGAATATTAGGGGGTCGTCTTATGTGCCCAGCCGCCTCATACGCCGGCAAATACTGTAAAATAAAATGGAATTCTAATATTTTGACATAGCTTCCTACTGCTACTTGTCACCAATTAATTTCTCTCTGCATTCCCTGCTGTGCTGAGCCAATGTAAGATTTAAAGGGTGTGAATCTTTGGTTGACCTAACTTTACAAACATTTATATTTTAGGGCTCTAAGGGGAAGAAAGGATTGAGAGGACCACCTGGCAAGCCAGGAATTCCCGTGAGTAGCTTCTGCATTTTCCTAGCTGTAGATATCTCAGCTTTAGATTCTTTTGAATTCATCCATGCTGGATCGGCCATTTATTATCAGCTGTGATACCACAAGGCTGTGCGCAGTCCCAGCAGGCAGATGTTATATTAATGCCAGATGTTCTCTGTTTCATAGATTTTTCCAGAAGCCTCAAAAGTGAATGTGATTTATCTGTATGATTATTAGAACAGGCTTTCATCTTATATGGACAGGTCCACAGGAAAAAAAACTTTGGGAAGCAGGTAGTTGATCTCTTTCAGGATGTAATGGACTCTTCTCTCCCTTCAGATAAGGGATTTTGTAGCAGAGACAGAATCTCTGATTATTTTCGTTGATTTGTAGCTTGCAGCAGATTTGCTGCTGTAGCTGGATATGGTGTGTGCAACTACAAATCACTGGTGTGACACAAGGTTCGTTCCACAGCCGCATGGGATAACTGAAGTAGTTATTGAAGTTGGCTTATCTTGCAGCTGTAGACACTGCTAAAAGTCAATTGCTCCGTCACAAATCACCAAAATCTTTAAAACACCTTCAATATCAATAGTCCTGTTCATATTTTTCTTGCAAGAAAGATTCTTATGAGACTGTAGCTTTTACAAAATAACTTGCGTGGCATCGCTCCAAAGGTAAATGCAATTATGGCTTCTAGTTTGATTTAAACCTTTTAATTTTTATTATCACATTTTTGAAAAATACAGCTTGTTGCATAGTGTAATAAGAAGACTAACCTGAAGTTGGAATTTTTTATTTTTCCTTCCTTCTGTGGCAGGAAGTGCAGGAGAAATCTCTTAAAAGAAACAAAGGATACAAAATAAAAATTAAAACTGACAGGTTTTAAATGCCCCCTACTCTGAAAAAATAATATAAAAACATCATATTTTACAATTATATTGATGAGGGCAAAAAAAAAAAAAAAAAAGAGGGAATGTTTTCCCTGTAGTTATCCAGAGTAGCAGAGGGCAATACCTTTGTTAATGTAAACCTGTCAGAGAAATGTGAAGGCTGATTGCCTTTGAAATATGCTAAATGCCTGACTGTTATTCTCTTGGGTTTTAAATACTTTTCGGGTCACTGACTGAGTGAGTGAGTAAGTGAGTGAAAAACTTGTATAGCGCTACAAATGCGAACTGAATCGCCTGACTGTGAATAAGCATGCAGATCTACAAACTTAGGGATACACCCTGGGGGGATATTTTACTAAACCTGGAGAGAGCAAAATCTGGTGCAGCTGTGCATAGAAACTAATCAGCTTCCAGTGCTAATTAAGCTAATTGAACAAGCTAAAGTTAGAAGCTGATTGGCTACACCAGTTGCACCATATTTTGCACTCTTCAGTTTTAGTAAATCAACCCCCCTGTGTATAATTTACTTAAAATGGTTGTAAAGGCACAAGACTTCTGTGTGCAGCAGCCTTACCTAATACTAACCTGAGCTCCATCTCGATCCAGCGATGTCCACAAGAGTCTTGGCTCCTCGGACTCCTGATTGGCTTTTGGCAGCAGCGGGAGCTATTGGCTCCTGCTGATTATTATTATTATTATTATACAGGATTTATATAGCGCCAACAGTTTGCGCAGCGCTTTACATCAGAGAAGACAGTACAGTCACAATACAATTCAATACAGGAGGGATCAGAGGGCCCTGCTCGTTAGAGCTTACAATCTAGAAGGGAGGGTCAAGTGGAACAAAGGGTAGTAGCTGTGGGGGATGATCAGATGGACTCAAATGCAAATACAGTTGTTAGGTGTGGGTAGGATAGGCTTCTCTGAAAAGGAGGGTTTTCAGGGATCCTCTAAAAGCTAATAGAGAAGGAGATAGGCGGATAGATTGGGGTGAGGAGTTCCATAGGTTTGGGGAGGCTCTGGAGAAGTCCTGGAGACGAGCATGGGAGCAGGTGATGAGAGAGCTAGAGAGTAGGAGGTCTTGAGAAGAGCGAAGAGAACGATTAGGTTGGTATTTCAATCACAGCCAGTGAGCCAATCAGGAGACGAAGGGGGTGGGTCCAAGCTGCGGCCCCATGTGTGAATGAACACAAAGCTGCAGGTCGGGAGTGCGCCTGCTTTGGTGCCCCCACAGCACGCTGCTTGCTGTGGGGGGCTATTGGCGGGGGGAGGAGCCAGGAGCGCCCACATTGGGACAAGAGAAGAGGAGGATCCAAGCTGCTCTGTGCAAAACCAGGGTTTGTTTTTTTAAAAAAAAAGGTTGATTTAAAGGGGAACTACACTCATCTCCACTCCAGCGGCATGATTTCCTGAAACTCCTGAATCTTTGACCAGTCTTCTCCTGAATTCTCAATCATTAGCTGCGTTGATTGGCCAGCCTGGGATGACACATGTGCGAGAGGTCATTCATCTTCACTGATGTCAGAATTGCTTCATGAGCAGTGCAGACAGGCAGGTAAGAAACTTTAATGCAGAAGAGACATAGGGGGAGATTTACTAAAACTGGTGCTCTCAAAATCTGATGCAGCTGTCCATGCTAGCCAATCAGCTTCTAACTTGGACAAAGGAAAAGTACCCCTAGGGGCTTTGAGTTGCAGCTGTAAAAGAAAAAAGAATTCAATGGGAAGTGTGGAAAATTGTATAATTTATTAAAAACAATTAAATTACAGGGTAAGAAAACCATCTGGTAAACATCAGAATATGGACTCCAAAATGTTGTTTATAAACATGTAGGTACAATAAATGAATATAGATGAATATAGAAGTATAATTGTTTAACTTATGCGCAAGGACCCCAACAAGGACCCCACCTTTGGGGTCCTTGCGCATAAGTTAAACCATTATACTGCTATATTCATCTATATTCATTTATTGTACCTACATGTTTATAAACAACATTTTGGGGTCCATATTCTGATGTTTACCAGATGGTTTTCTTACCCTGTAATTTAATTGTTTTTAATAAATTATACAATTTTCCACACTTCCCATTGAATTATTTTACTTTTACAGCTGCAACTCAAAGCCCCTAGGGGTACTTTTCCTTTGTCCAAATATCTATTCAGGGGTGTGCAGTACTCCAATCCACATTCGGTTTCGCCTTTCCTTGCTATCAGCTTCTAACTTTAGCTTGTTCAAATAACCTTTGGCAAAAAAAAACTCAAAGATGATTGGTTTCTATGCACCAGATTTTGCACTTTCCAGTTTTAGTAAATAAACCCCTTAGTATGCCTTTTCTGCTTTAAAAATCCTGCCTGGTTGCCATTTTTTCCTACTCGAATGAGAACCAGTCACCTACGGCAATGGCTGTAAATTCAGTAGTGGTCACGTGGCAATTAAAATGGATTTGCAAATGTGATTGTCAAATGTATATTATATTCATTTTCATGAGGTTGAGATTAAGTTAAAACTCAAATTGGGACTAATTTGTCATATGGTGCCCAGGCTGGTTTTTAAAAAAAAAAAAAAGAAGAAAAGAGCTTGGGCTGCAATACCTTCAAGCTTGCCCCTTGGAGTACTTCTTTTCTGCCACATGGTATCCCTAGTTTTCTGTGTTAAATAGTTTGCAGCAATACTCAATGCAGAAAACAGGAGTGATACTGTAAATACACAGGAGGTCACAACGGTTCCCATCAATACTTGTGTATTGATGCAAAGATGTGGTGATATCAGTGCCACTCTGAATAAAGGAGGACTGCCCACTCATGTGAGAATAATGAAGAGGACAAGCACATTATGACTGTCCTGAACATTTTGGAAAAGGGTAAGTATTTTATTTAAAAAAAAACTGCATAACATATTTCTATGGGGCCCTTAAGAGAGGAGGGGGTTGATGAGCTCCTCAGGGGCTTAACCCAGAAGTTGGGCTTCAAGGTGCTATTAAAATTGATAAAGTGATGTATATTTTTTATTTATATAAGAACATGTTGATTTAAATTATTCATAAAAAAAATACAGTTTTTACCATTTAAATTTATTGGAATGATGATGAATTACTGGTAATTAAAAGTCCATAATTTCATGTATGTATATGACGGTATATATAAAAAAAAAAACATAATACATTCCCTTAATTTAAAGTGCACTGGCTTTGTATTTGCTGTACTGTAAGATTTTCACTTATTGGTCATTAGTCACACCATGTAAAAAATGTTGATAGTCAAAGGCCAAGTTCCCCCATAAGGTGACAGATTTGTGTTTTAGGGTAAAACGGGTCCACTGGGACTGAGAGGTGCAAATGGTTTCCCTGGCTCTGACTCTGTGATTGGATTTCCTGGAAAGCCTGGTTTACCTGGAAGACCTGGACTACATGTGAGTATTCATACCTTGTGAGATGTGTGTGCATGAAGTGGGCCAATCTGATTGCATCTAAACTGACAAGTTATAGTAGCATAACCTTAATGTAATTTTGGAAAACATAACAACCTTTTCATTTAAATAGAATATTGGTCTTGAGTTTTCATGCATCTAACAGTCCTGAGGAGTTGTATGCAGTCAATTCTGCTACTTTTTAAATCAATAGAATATTTATTGGTTGTGCTTTATGATGATGCACTGGCGGGGCGCACAAACACAGCATTGCTCACATTTGTATGTAGATGACTCCTACAGCAAAGCTGGCTTTCTGGTTTAGAAGATCAGCTAATTTGAGTATTGCCCGCCTTTGCAGCTTCAGAAATTGAGCTTGGACTGTTAGGCCTCGTACACACGATAGGTTAAATAGAGGACAACGGTCTGATGGACCGTTTTCATTGGTCAAAACCGATCGTGTGTGGGCCCCATGGGTAATTTAACCATTGGTTAAAAAAAAGCCAACTTTCTTTAAATTTAACCGATGGATTCCTAACCGATGGGAAAAAAACGATCGTTAGTAGGCACAACCATCGGTTAAAAATCCACACATGCTCAGAATCAAGTCGACGCATGCTTGGAAGCATTAAACTCCGTTTTTTTCAGCACGTCGTTGTGTTTTACATCACTGCGTTCTGACACAATCTTTTTTTAACCGATGGTGTGTGGGCGCGACGGACCATGAGTCAGCTTCATCGGTTAACCGATGAAAACAGTCCATAAGACCGTTCTCATCGGATGGACTGAGAGTGTGTACAAGGCCTAAAAGCCAATCTATGCTTTACCCATAAAAAGTTCCAACAGCAGCTTATACTCACCTTCCCTTTGCACTCCTACTGCTCTGTTCGGCCATTGGGATTAAAGAGAGGAAGTCCTGTATTCAGCCATTAGAGCAGCCATTCTCTACTGGGGTTCCTCCAGAGGTTGCTATGGGTTTTTTGAGCAGTAGTTGATTGGCCTCCTATTTGATGGTGACTGCATAGGTCCATTGCCAACAACACTTAGCAAAGTAAGCAGCATGACACCAAGGATCTTTGTAGTTGGCATTCTGACCACCACTATAAGGGGAGATTTTCCCATTGACCCCTGAATTGGTTTTATCAAGGGTACCTCAAGCCCTGAACATTATTTTAGGGATGGGTAAAAAGGTTAAAAAAAGCTGGATTATAGGTTTAATGTATAACATTTTTACTGTGTTGACATGACAAACGTCTGAATGATCAGACCGAAAATTGCCATATTTCCTCTAATATATGTAGTTCCTATATCTCCACCACCACCTAGTGGCCATAATTGTTTTTTTCCAGTCATACCTCTGTCAACATGCTAGCTGGAAACTGGTGTCGACATGAGTCAAAGCATATGAAATAATATTGAAAATAACGTACAACTGTTTATTAAAGTGATCACATCATCACATCATAGCGGTGAAAGTGCATTGTTTCAGAGTCATGCAGGACCCCTTCATCAGGCATGTGATTGCACCAAATCACATGTCTGATGAAGGGGTCCTGTGTGGCTCTAAAATGTTGCACTTTTACTTCTATGATGTGATCACTTTAAAACAGTTGGATGTTATTTGACAACATAAGAATCACACACAATAGAGGAGGTGCGGCAATTTCCGTCACAACAGATGTTTTATAGATAGACCCCTAAGTGTTAAAGGGTACATTTAGGTGTTAGGTCAAATTGTAGGCTTGGTTATATGGCGGGTTGAGTGTAAGGGTTGGACTTTTCCAGCATTTCTGTAGTCAGGGGATTATTTAGAGATATCTCTTGAAAGTAACGCGAAGGCTGTTTTCACACCGAGCAATTTTTCTTCAATTTTTACTTTATCATAAGTGGAAGAAAAATGTATACCATATATACTTGAGTATAAGCCGACCCGAATATAAGCAGGCACCTAATTTTACCACAAAAAAAATGGAAAAAAGGGTCAACAATGCCCATTTGCATGCCTCACTTTGCCCATTTAAATGCCACACTGTGTCCATTTGCATGCCTCCTTACGTAACTACTAAATCCTATGGAGCTCTTCATGCTGGTCAGTTGCAGGTTTAAAAGTCCTGTATACTGTATTTTAGGTGCGATAAAAAAACACACCAAAAATGCACTTCCCATTGAAATTATTAGAAAATGCATCAAAAACGCACCGCGTTGCTTTTTTTTGTGTGTTTTTGGAGTCACGTGTCCTTTTCTCACAGGTGCAAAACACACTGGAAACGCAGCAAACACACAGTAAAAACGTAGCAAAAATGCATATGCTTTTTTACTGCATTTTTGCAATGGAGCAGTGTGAAAGTAACCTAAGGAAAAGCAGAAGTGTAAGGCCCCGTACACACGACCAGTTTCCTCGGCAGAATTCAGCTTCCGACCGAGTTTCTGGCTGAATTCTGCCGAGAAACCCGGCCGTGTGTACACTTTCGGCCGAGGAAGCCGACGAGGAGCTCGGCGAGGAAATAGAGAACATGTTCTCTATTTCCTCGTTGTTCTATGGGAGCTCTCGGCCCGCCGAGCTCCTCGGCGGCTTCAGGGCTGAACTGGCCGAGGAACTCGATGTGTTTGGCACGTCGAGTTCCTCGGCCGTGTGTACGAGGCTTTAGAATCCACGACAACCCCAAAACAAATTTTTCTTCTGTTTACAGAAAGGGTCATTGGTTTCTGAATTCACGGTTGTGTTATGTGGTCAGTTTTCAGCGTTCTTCCCTAACTGGAGTGCTTCCCCACGTTTTTTTTATATTCATAAAAAAGAAACCAAGTAGCAATGTCTCTAACGTTCCTTCTATTATCTGTTCCAAGGGCTATACAATGACTATTTAATATGTTTATCCTTGGCTGTAACTGAGACATAAAAACATGCTTTTGCTTAGTGTGATTTTATTGCCTCTATATCTGACGCAGATAGTTCATATGTTATGTGTAGAAAACAATATCATATACATTTGAGTTTTCTTTAATGTTTCGCTTGTTTGATGTAGCCATAAAAATATACGATAGGAAAAACTTTTTTTTTTTTATTATTTTTTTTCCTGTCCATTTCATTGTTTGTTGCCTCACAAGGCCAAATTAATCCCAAACTGGAGTTTTTGAAAAATAAAAGGGAAACCTGAGTTTTATTAACAGCTTTGCCAGCACATCTGTACGAGACATGGAGCTGTGTGTGGTTGCTTTTTAGGACTATTTATATTTCCCAAATTTTCAAGTGCTTAAGTTGACGTTATTGATTGAGTCAGGGCGGTTGAGTTCAGTTCTGTGCCGAATTAAAAAGAAACATTGTGGATAACGTGGTGGCTCAGCGGTTAGTTCTGTTATTGACCGATGTCTGATTGCATTAACGACTTGACGTCCCCAGAATGTGTGAGCTTGTTACCATTTTGTTCAGTACACATCATTTAGAATGCATGGGCTTGGCATCAGAAAATATGTAGGAATCTTGGTCCATTATTAGGACAACTGAGTTTATTTAGGATTCTTCCTATAGTCCCCAAAATATTGACACATTGATTTGGTTCCAGTAAAAATTTACCCTCAGGTGTATGAGATAAGAAAGGACATTCGATTTTGAACTTCCTCAGGGGCAGGGACCAATGTTGTCGCGCTTCAGTGTTCTCTGTAAAGTGTTAGCGCTGTATGAGAAAAAATAACTAATAAACAAATAAAGAAATCTATGTTTGATTAAGGCCCCTTTCATAGGAACGGATCGTTCAGGTGAAAAGCCACTCCATGCATCTCTATGGAGCGTCGGATGTCAGCAGAGACATGTCCGCTGACATCCGACCCGATCCGATCCGCTAAATACGTCCCCAACCGTCCATGGAAGATTGCTCCATAGGAAACAGCGGCACCCGACAAGCCCCGCCCCCCTCAGTGAGCAGAGAGGAACTTGTCATTCGCCAGCTCAGTGGAAATCAACGGACTGATCTCCCGCTGAGCTGGCGGGAGCAGGCGGACTCGGTAGCGACAGAGTCCGCCTAGTGTGAAAGGACCTTAAAAGGTTAGTCAACCTGATACTGATTTCTCCATTCTTGGTGAATGCTGGAGCGTTAAACTGTCTGACAGTTTCTTTAGATCACTCAGGTATTCTATTGTTGAATCCCCGAGTTGAATCTGATCTTAGTTCCCAGGTCTCTGTGCCCATTATGAAGGACTCCCTGCACTGAGTTCCCAGGTTTCCACACCTGCTGTGCCCATTATGAGGGGCTACCACCATCCATGCACTGAGTTCCCAGGTTTCCACACCTGCTTTGCCTATTATGAAGGGCTACCACCATCCCTGCACCATGCTCCCAGGTCTCCACACCTGCTGTGCACATTATGAAGGGCCACCATCATCCCTGTACTGAGCTTCCAGGTTTTCACACCTGCTGCGCCCATTATGAAGGGCTTCCAACATCTCCATATGGAGTTACTAGGTCGGCACACCTTCTGCTGCAATTATTAGGGGTTTCCAATCTGTCTTCCACATGATAATCTATTTTAAATAATGGAAATTGTAACAGGAGGCACTGGAACATGCAAAGATAGTGTAAGGTAACAACACCCAACACTCCCGGGTAGACAGGAACAGATTTAAGACGTTTGGCAGGAAGATCTCACTGTTGGCATATCCAAAACATACAAGAATCCAGTGGCTGGCTCAACCCACCTGGCTCTGAAGTCAAATATCACTTTCAGGTGGACTGACCCTTTAATTTACATAGTACTGCTTAAACTTGACCTGTTTTTAGAGTGACTTACAGTCTACTGCCCCTAACACAGTTGTACAAAGACACACATTACAATAGGACTGAATGAATGAAAAATGGAGCACCTAAGAAAACCCACACAAACTTAATAATGGGTATTCTGGTGGGAAATAAACCATGGATCCCTGTGCTCCAAAAAACACAGTCTAACCGCTTAGCCACAATGCTGCACATGCCATCAACCAACTATGTTGTTGTTTCTTTCTGAACATTCATTTCTGCAGGGTGAAAAGGGCAATCCAGGGCTTTCTGGACTGGCTGGATTACCTGGTGGACAGGGGGGGAAAGGCATTCCTGGCATCCCAGGCAACACGGGAGCACCAGGACCTAAGGTATTAAAATATGTATGCATGTATATTTTTAATGGTGGGGTACACGATTACATTAATATTAAACTGATAATTTGATTTATAAATATTAGGATTGCATTAGGGGGGATTTACTAAAACTGGAAAGTGAAAAATCTGGTGCAACTCTGCATAGAAACCAATCAGCTTCCATGTTTTAATGTCCAAGCTTAACAGAACAAGCTGAATTTAGAAGCTGATTGGCTACTATGCACATCTGCACCAGATTCTGGGACCTGCAGTTTTATTACTATTGTTGTAGTAATTCACTGGAACACAAACTGTGGGATGGGAGTCAGAACAAGTGACATTTGTTTTAACGTGCTCTACTGTGCAAGCACACAGTACTGAAGGCGATAATGTGATAAATGAGCAGTATGCCCATCTTTTGAAGACTTTGGCTGATGTCAGACATGTTGCTCTACTGCTAGAGAAAAAAAAACTCCAGTGGTAGAATCACTAAGGAGCTTGCCTGTCTGTCCCTCTGTAGCCGAATGCAGAAAGGTGTCACTAGTCAAAATGCTGCTGAATCAAAATTGCTAGCAGTGGGAGCAACATTTCACTGCCTCGGCTACAGAGGCAGGGATTCCTTAGGGACAAGCAAGCAGCTTCTTAACAATCCTTTTGCTGCAATTTCAACAAGTTACCAGCCACAGGATTGCTAGTGGCAGAGTCGCTCGTCTGACATCAACCATACTGGCCAACTACAAGAAATGTCTGACCTCTGTGATTGCCAACAAGGGTTTTGCCACCAAGTTCTAAAGCCTCGTACACACGACCGAGGAACTCGACTGGCGAAACACATCGTTTTGCACGTCGAGTTCCTTGTGAGGCCGTTGAGAAACTCGACAAGCCAATTTTCTCCGTTCCCGTCAAGGAAATAGAGAACATGCTCTCTTTTTGGCTCGTCAAGTTTCTCGACAGTTTCCTCGACGAAAATGTACACACGACCGCTTTCCTCGGCAAAAAAATATCTCCCAGCAAGTTTCTTGCTGGTTTTTGCCGAGAAACTCGGTCGTGTGTACGAGGCTTAAGTCATGTATCGCGAAGGGGTCAAATACTTATTTCACTCATTATATTGCAAATCGATTTATAACATTTTTGAAATGGGGTGGGGTGGTGGGGGGGTTGGGTTGTTGTTATTCTGTCTCTCACTGTTAAAATAAACCTAGCATTAAAATTATAGACTGCCATTCCTTTGTCAGTTGGCATACTTTTTTCCCTCACTGTAGATCAAAAAAGTTTAAATTAAGTCTTAAAACTTAATTGGCACAGTTGTTCTGAGTCAATGTCACACTGATGCCAGTCATACAAGCCCGACATAGGCCCTAACATGGTTTAATTTGTTGATATTTCCATTTCCACTTCATCTGCCTTTATTTCTAGTTACATACTTGAGTGATATGATTCATTATATAACCATCCATGTCCTACATGAATGTAGAAAGAGACCATAGTTATTCTCAAATATGTAGATCATCTTGTACCACTAGATTGATTTGGCCTAATAAGAAGCCTGGAACAACTTCTTCCCTGCATTTACTCTTGGCACACCATTGCCAGTTGGCACACCATTGCCAATCATATGTGCAGTCTGCGTGTCTGTACCTTGGCTTGCTGTTTTGTATACTTTCAAAAATGTTATAAAGAAAGATTAAATACAAAATGTATTTCCATTCTACTTTTTCAGGGTGAATATGGACTGCGTGGTCATCCAGGAAAGCCAGGCTCAAGAGGTCTCCTTGGAAGTCAAGGGGATCAAGGGCAGAAGGGCGAGCCGGGCTTGAAGGGTCTTCTTGTAAGTGGAGCTTGTTTGTCTTTTACAGTATTGATAGGGAAGTGTTGGTTGAGCAATAAACCCCTCACGGTGTGTAAACCTATAGGTTCTGATATGTCCTGCAGACAACATTCATAAAAATTTTAGAAAGACAAAAGCACCACTGATTTAATTGAGAGTCAAGTTAGTGTTTATTAATCAAAATAGTGACTGTAAGAAGCAAATATGCATTAGGGGCATCACTGCCCCCCCCCTTCATCAGGGATTTAGTGATAAGAAAGAGTTGATAATTGGACCGGACTCTGTTAGGGCTCAAGTAAATATTCTTGCAAGTGTAATTTTTTAAATTGGTCATTAATAACGATCGTGTGTAGGCACCAGAGCATTTTTCTCAATGTGAAAAATGGCCATTAAAAATGAAGAAAATACTCTAATTTTGTGTAGGCTTTAACGACAGGCATTTTTTTTTCACGATCGTGTGTTTGCAAGGCAGGCTTGACAAGAATCACATCAAGAAAAACGTTTTTTCCATGACATTAAAAACGGTCGTGTGTACACGGCATAAGGACTCATTCAAATTCCCAGATTCCCAAGCTGTTAGGCCTCGTACACACGACCGAGTTTCTCGGCAAAAACCAGCAAGAAACTTGCTGGGATTTTTTTTTTTGCCGAGGAAACCAGTCGTGTGTACATTTTTCGACGTGGAAACTGTCGAGGATCCCGTCGAGCCAAAAATAGAGCATGTCTTCTTTTGCCTCGACGGGAGTGGAGAAACTTGCCTTGTCAAGTTCCTCGACAGCTTAACAAGGAACTCGACGAGGAAAACGATGTGTTTCGCCCGTCGAGTTCCTCGGTCGTGTGTACGAGTAGTGACTTGAACAAGCCTTTACATGTGCATGAAATAGTAATGATATCATAAAAACAAAATGTAATAAATTGTGGTTTTCTAGGGAGAAGATGGTGACCCAGGCCTAATGGGTTTTCAAGGTTTCCCAGGACCAACGGTATGGCTAAACATCATCATCCTGTTTTAGTTCCACTGCTGTTGAAAAAAAAAATGATTTTGCATGAAGATAAACTCTTTTCAATGTTCTCACAACATCACATAACCACTTAATTACTATTATACCTTACATCTCCACAGTCAATTAATTTCTCCATAGACAAGTCGATCCACCTACTCCTAGTGACTACATTTATGTCCCTTATGAAAACCCTAGACCAGTATAATGATAAAAATGAGAGAATCACAGAGGAACAATTTCCATGTTATGCCAAAATACACAGAATGATTGTATCTCTGCTTATCTTCCTCATTACTTATTCTGTCTTCCAGTTCATATTCATAAGCTGTTACTATTGCTGTAATATATGTTTGAGATATTATTGTATTGTTTGAAAGTTAATTATTGTGACTTTTTCGTATTTAGATGCTTTTTTGTGCCATATTTCCATTATTATAGAGAATATTCAGTAAAACCTTGGTTTGCGAGCATAATTCGTTCCAGAAACATGCTTGTAATCCAAAGCACTTGTTTATCAAAGCATTTTTTTACAGGGTATAAAAGAGAAGAGAGGCACCTCTGAGTGTAGCAATAAGTTGCTAAATGTTGTACTTTCATTAAATGTAACCATATTACTACACTGAGAGGCTCCTCTCTTCTTTTTTATACTCAGTTGTGACATGACACTACTCTTATATCAAGACATCGCTTGTATATCAAGGCAAAATGTATTAAAACAGTTTGCTTTTTTTGCAAAACGCTCTCAAACCAAGTTACTCTCAAACCAAGGTCTTAGGGCCAGATTCACAGTGGAGATACGACGGCGTATCTGCTGATACGCCGTCGTATCTCTGTTTCTATCTATGCGACTGATTCATAGAATCAGTTACGCATAGATAGCCATAAGATCCGACAGGTGTAATTGTTTTACACTGTCGGATCTTAAGATGCAATACCACGGCCGCCGCTGGGGGAGTTTGCGTTGGAAAACCAGCGTTGGGTATGCAAATTAGGAGTTTCCCGTTGCAAAGTTAGTCGTTTTTTTTGGTGCCTTAACTTTACACAGCAATCGTATTGCTGTATAAAGTATGGCCGTCGTTCCCGCGTCAAAATTTAAAAAATAACGTTGTTTACGTAATCCGTCCGGGAATACGGAATTACGTCGCCGTTCGAAAAAATGACGTCACGGCGTGCAATGCACGGCGGGAGTTCGGAAACGGAGCATGCGCGGTTGGTCCGGCGCGGGAGCGCGCCTAATTTAAATGGCACACGCCCATTTAAATTGGCCCGCCTTGCGCCGGAGGCTGCCGGCGTAGGTTTTCATTGCAAGTCCTTTTTGAATCAGGCACTTGCGATGAAAAATTGGGGCGGTGTAACGTATCTACGATACGTTACGCCGCCGCTGCCCTGTGTGAATCTGGCCCTTAGTCTATACAGATTTTTAGATTAGCCAGTAGAAGGAGATTAGTTTTCACTTTAGTCACTCAGCCTCCTGGATAGGTAACTGTTGAGATAACGAGACTGATTCACTAAAGAAGTTTTGGAATCTTTACCTAAAGGATAACCCTGCTTTCGTAGGATGTAAATATAGCAAATTTAAAAAATATATATACCGCACATATACATTATCTCACAAAAGTGAGTACACCCCTCACATATTTGTAAATATTTTATTATATCTTTTCATGTGACAACACTGAAGAAATGACACTTTGCTACAATGTAAAGTAGTGAGTGTACAGCTTGTATAACAGTGTAAATTTGCTGTCCCCTCAAAATAACTCAACACACAGCCATTAATGTCTAAACCGCTGGCAACAAATGTCAGTACACCCCTAAGTAAAAATGTCCAAATTGGGCCCAAAGTGTCAATATTTTGTGTGGCCACCATTATTTTCCAGCTCTGCCTTAACCCTCTTGGGCATGGAGTTCAGTGGCAACCTGTTCTGGTGGAGTCCTCTTCCACTCCTCCATGACAACCTCAAGGAGCTGGTGGATGTTAGAGACCTTGCGCTCCTCCACCTTCCATTTAAGGATGCCCCATAGATGCTCAATAGGGTTTAGGTCTGACGACATGCCTGGCCAGTCCATCACCTTTACCCTCAGCTTCTTTAACAAGGCAGTGGTCATCTTGGAGGTGTGTTTGGGGGTCGTTATCATGTTGGAATACTGCCCTGCGGCCCTGCAAGTTTCTTCAGCGTAAAAATGAGTAGGAATCTACGTTTGTTAAAATGCTTGCAATGTACATTGATCACTCAGAGAAGGTTTCACAACAAAAATCTTTACTCTTTAAAAATTGGGTAAATATTCACTTCAAATTACCAGCAAATTAAAAGCAAATTCTTGTTAACTTTGAATACCCAATCCTTTGCAGATGTTTTTCCCTTGATTGGATAATTAACTTGTATGTTTACGCATTTGTTTGACTGAAGATTCTCAATAACTTTAAAGTGACTGTAAAGTCTCTTAAAAAAATATGTTTTACTTACCTGCTCTATGCAAAGGTTTTGAACAGAGTAACCTCGATCCTCCCCTTCTGGGGTTCCCCTGGCTCCTCCCCCCAGCTGAGTGAGCACACAGTGCGACTCAGCCCTGCTCCGCCCCCTTCCATGTCACTGGATTTGATCGACAGCAACAGGAGCCAGTGGCTCCTGCTGCTCCAATTGAATCCAGTGAGGATGGAGAGAGAGCATTGCTGCTGCTCTTGGGCACAGCGCTGGATCGAGATCAGGGTCAGGTAATTATTTAATGGGGGGAGGATCCTGGCTGAGCTGCACCCAAAGTTTTTTTTACCTTAGGGTTAGCTAAGGTAAAAAAATTGCCTTTTCAACTACTTTAATAAATAGGGAGTTCATTGTTTTTCATGAGTCAGAACATAATGAGGCTGAAATTGAGGGAGATGAACAGTATGGTACATCCATTGTGATGCACTAAGAAGTAGGAAGCAGAGCCTTCATTGGTATTGAGCAAATATGGCTGCTCTCATGTACAAATATAGTTACAAACTATATAAAGAAGAAAGGTTTTATGACGCTAACACACACTGAAAAGATGATTTTTTAAAGCTAATCATGTTCACATGTACGGCTAAAACTCCATTAAAAGACTGTAGCTTGCCATAGATGTTGGCCTAACTATTGTGTTTGCATAAACAATAAAACAATAGTTATAATGAAAAGATTTAAAACATTACACATACATCAAAAATAAAATTGGCTAAGATTATCAGACCATGGGTGATCATCGCATGCAAACCACATAAAACTTTTATCAGGACCTCTTGGCTGGTTGTCCTGTTTTTTTTTGGAAGAATGTTAGTAGCAAGCAATCAGATTTTACATTCCACTTTATCAAAAAACGAATTCTGTTTCTTCGCTTTGGGCAACAACAAGTTTAACAAAACAGTACCATTGGAAATGTTTTTACTTCTTATTTCTTCTGTATATGTGGTTTTGTGTGTGTTTTTATTTACATGGAACTTTATGACTCATATTTCCAGGGTCCAGATGGTGACATCGGTCTAGTTGGCATTGTTGGCCCCAAAGGTCCAGCAGGGCAAGCTGTAAGTGACACACAATGTTTTTCCTTCTATAGATGTCTTGTTTGTTGCTTATCTAATAGATAGAAAAGTACACTGTTATTATTATTATTGTTCAGGATTTATATAATGCCAACAGTTTGGGCAGTGCTTTACAATATAAAGGGAGTCAGTACAGGTACAATACAATTCAATGCAAGAGGGTTAGGAGGGCTCTGCTCCTGAGCATTTACAATCCAAATCGAGGCCCGGATTCAGAAACAACTTACGACGGCGTATCTCCAGATACGCCGTCGTAAGTCTGAATCCGGGCCGTCGTATCTTGGCGCCTGATTCAAAGAATCAGATACGCCAGAATTTGTCTAAGATACGACTGACGTAAGTCTCTTACGCCGTCGTATCTTAGGTGCATATTTACGCTGGCCGCTAGGGGCGCTTCCGTAGATTTACGCGTAGAATATGCAAATAAGCTAGAAACGCCAATTCACAAACGCACTTGCGCCCGGCGCATTGATATACGTCGTTTACGTAAGGCGTATGACCGGTGTAAAGTTACCCCTGCTATATGAGGCGCAGGCAATGTTAAGTATGGACTTCGGAACAGCGTCGAATTTTCCGTCGTTTACGTCGTTTGCGTAAGTCGTACGCGAATAGGGCTGTGCGTAAGTTACGTTCACGTCGAAAGAATTAAGTATTTGCGACGTGATTCTGAGCATGCGCATTGGGATACGTCCACGGACGGCGCATGCGCCGTTCGTTCAGCCCCTCATTTGCATGGGGTCACGGTTCATTATAATAAAACACGCCCACTGCCAACCTACTTTGAATTACGCGGGCTTACGCCGGCCCATATATGCTGCACCGCCGTAACTTAGGGCGCAAGTTGTTTCTAAATACGGTACTCGCCACTCTATAGTACGGCGGCGTAGCGTATGTGAGATGCGCTACGCCCGCATAAAGTTACGCCATTCTCTCTGAATCCGGGCCCTAATCTATATATCCATTCTTCTCTTATTGGATTATTATGCTGATGAGTATTTTTCTGATTTTGTACAGGGGAACAGTGGTCCACATGGACCTGGTGGAATAATTGGACCTACAGGTGCTCTGGTGAGTATCACAGCATAAAGTATTATCTGTATTTTGTATAAATATGGTGCATTTTTCACAAACTTTTAGAGACTGGATGTGGATAGCATGCAGTTATAGTAAGATATATCCTATATAAGATCATTCTTTGTTGTTTCTAAAAGTGGAGGAACTGGACAAAATGTACTTAGTGAGTGGTGAGTGGCCCTGGTGGCCTTGCTCCATTCGTCAAGAGTCAAGTGTTCGATCAACTTTTGTTGAAGGGACCTGCCAGAAAATGTTTGGCCTAACAGCAGCCATCCAATCGGATAAAGCAGTTGTTCAAGGTTTTTCTTTTTTTTTAACTGGTGAGTTGTTCAGGTATTTTGACAGCCAGTAGGGCGAGCTGTCAAAAAACAAAACATGTACAATGTGGATGGAGGAATCTGTGGGCTAAATGAAAAGATATGTGAGTGGCCAGCTTTAGCCATTAATTGGGTTCCTACTTTTAATTTTACCTTATAATCTGCACTGGAATAATTGACAGGCTTTTAAATTCTCATTATTATAATTTGCAAAAAATGTTCAGTTTTCCTTATTTTTTTAAGCCGAACACAAGGCACAATATACAAATGTACCACTATGGCTGTATTCATTAAATGCCACTTTTTAAGATTAAACTAGCAAGGTACCTACATTTGACTTGATATCGGCCTCCTGCAATCCCCTGGGAGCCAATCAGATGTGCTGCATGCAAATGTGTTGTCAAGGAACATGCTAATAGGAGGCGAGAGCAGAAGAAATAGAGGGATGAACTCATCTCTTTCTTAAATAACATCCCTGGTGGTAAGCCCGAGTGTGGCTCAGTGTTAAATCTCAGTACCATTAGTGGTAACCCCGAACAACACTCGGGATTGTATCTCAGGATCCTGGTCATGGTTACTTACCTTGTCTACAGGCTCCTGCGATGTCCCCCCACTGTGTCTGCAGGGTGTGTCCTCCGTCCGATGCTTCTGTGTGCCAGGCTCCGTTCCCTGCGAGTGTCGTGATGCATGGGGGCGGAGCCTGGTGGCAAATTCAAAAAGTACAAGATTAATAACACATACTGTACTCTGTAATCTTATAGATTACATTACTGCATGAAATCATTTCACCTCCCTTTTGTCCCTAGTGCTTTGTCCGGTGCCCTGCATGCACTTTTACATTATATATACTGTTCTTTCTGCCTGGAAACTTGAGATTGTCCATGGCAACCAAAAAGGGTCCCTTTACGTCAAAAGCAGTTTTAGACCTAGAAAACAGCGATAATAAATTAGAACACTTGCAGAATTGATCAATAGTGAATCTTGGGGAAATTCATTTTATTTTTTGTATTTTTTTTATAATTATTCATAGTTATTTATTATATTATAATTTATGATTTTGTGTTTCAAACTTTATCATACCCGGGATGTCTACTAGACTCTTGTTTGGTCAATTTTCGGTGTGTTATTACTAGGAATTACAGGCCTACAATATAAAACGCCAATTTTCTATGCAAATCAATTGTACCGCTTTGAGACGCAAAAATCTGACATAATCATACCTCCAGCATGGTTAAAAGACTAGAGAGAGCACACCACTGTATTCCTTTACTGTAAGTGGTGTCATCCACCTGAGGCTGTGCTGTGTAAATATCGGGATGAATAGAAATACAAATCATTCGTGCATTCTGCTTTTTGTCTGAAGTTCAGCTTAAAATAATTTGCTATAGCAAATGTGTTTCCTATTTTAATAAACCAAAATATTTCAAGTGCGGAATGCTGATAATGTTAAACAAAATTTTATTGTTATAGCATAATATAGCAAGAAGAACTAGGCATGTCTGTGTATACATATAATGACATATTGATTGTTTCCCTAACAATGTGGAACAATTCAGTAGCTAAGTACAGAGTACACTTATTTGGCATAGTATCTCACTCAGAGTGCAGTCCCAACATACTTCTTGTACAACATACATAGTTGCTGCTCAGATGGTCCAAAATGTTACACAAGAGTATTCGCACATTGCCATTGATGTTTTTCACCTGTGATATTCGGTGCTAAAGTTCAATAAAAGTAGTATTTTATTTAGAATATGTTGCATGCTTCCCATTTCGTAACAACTGTACATATTTCTGCACTTTTCTTACGAGATTAATTTTTAATATTTATGTAGCGTGCTTATACAGGCTCGTAGTCTGCTGTTAATGGCATCCTTACACCAAAAATATAAAAGTTAGCCTTGAGATTCATATGTAGCACCCTCCTAGATAGGCTGCTAGGTATATTTCATTTTTGTCTCCTTCTGAAATCAAGGAAGCAGTAATTACTTGTACTGGTCGGTTTCCCAGGTTGGGTGTTCGGTTGTTTTCCCCTGCCTCTTAAAGAAGCTTCCAGAGTTTACAGAGGGAAGTGCAACCCCTCAGTCTGAATATTTATCATGCCCTGGCCAATCCCTCGGGAGGTGTGCCCAGAAGGGTGCTTGGGAGCTCATAATTAATAGTCTAGAGCAGTGATGGTGAACCTTGGCACCCCAGATATTTTGGAACTACATTTCCCATGATGCTCATGCACTCTGCAGTGAAGCTGAGCACCATGGGAAATGTAGTTCCAAAACATCTGGGGGGCCAAGGTTCACCATCACTGCTCTAAACTGTGCTGCTGTTCTGTGAGGTCTTGGTTGTGGCAAAACCTGAAGACCTGGATCCATTTTGAAACTGGCTGCAGGACTTAACCAAGGGAACCTGAAACAGAGAAGGCTAGCCTTACTCCCTGGACCATATCCATCAGAAGCTGGAAGGTGGCAGCTTTCCAGGAGACTTGCAAGTACTGACCTTAAGGTGACTGTGTGTTTTGGAGGTGTAAGAGCCAGAAGCAGCTTAGACTGAGATAGTTTCCCCCTGGATTACTGTACATTCAGTGTTGAAATCCTTCAAGCAACAAATCTCAAAAAGACATCCCATAGACCAGTGATGGCGAACCTTTGCACCCCAGATGTTTTGGAACTACATTTCCCATGATGCTCATTGACTTAAGCCAGTGTTTCCCAACTCCAGTCCTCAAGGCACACCAACAGGTCATGTTTTCAGGCTTTCCATTATTTTGCACAGGTGATTTGATCAGTTTCACTGCCTTAGTAATTACCACAGCCGTTTCATCTGAAAATCCTGAAAACATGACCTGTTGGTGTGCCTTGAGGACTGGAGTTGGGAAACACTGACTTAAGCCACAGTGTGTGGATTGTTGCTTGGGTGACTGATGGCCTCTGTACTGTTGGGGAAAAACTAGCTCTTATATCAACGGCCCCTTTTTGGGGTTAGTTCTATGCATCAGTGAATATGGCCTATCTGCTCAGCACTTCTTATTTCCTTTGAGGCATTAAAGCTTATCCCTTTCCCTTTATCCCTTTCCTTTTTTTTGGTAATCTGGTGATTCTGGAACAAACATTCTGGTGTGAGAGGCAAATCATTATGTCTCTACAGCCTTCGGGTTCCCAGCCTGCCTTTGAAGCAGCCTCACCACCAAGAGCAGTTGCATAATAACTTTTTAAATGAATATATGACCTCTGTTTTTCCAATTTCAGATTTATAACTTGGACTGATTTAACCAATAAAAGCCAATATTTGCTGCCTACATCCCCTACATCTAGTAGGTTAGCGCTGAGTTGCACACTCCAAGTGTGTTTTCTCCTCTTTTGATACATTCTGGTGATGCTGGAACATCTTTCTAGCCGCTTCTCACTTCTCACACTGCTTTTCACTAATGTAAAAAATTCTTGTACTTTTTTTTGTTTGCTATCACCAATCAGATTTAAAGTGGAAGTTCGGTCTAAACGTATCTAAGCCTAAATCTAATCCCACCCCCATGCTAAGCCCTATTTTAACTACTCTGTAAAGGAATGATATATATATATTGTATACTTACTAATCTAAGGGTACTCCGGTCCAGTCACATGATCTCCCAGGTGGCCAGCTTCAGGGTCGCCACTCATAGACTTACTATTGGGCATCAATTGTTCAATGTCCCTTCTCTACACTGAAGCTGGTGCTGGGAAACAATCACATGATCAGACAAGGTTACCTATAGGCCCCTTTCACACTGAGGCGTTTTTCCAGCGTTATTCAAGTGTTTTTCAAGCATTATTCGAGCAAAGCCTCATCTGCAATCCCAATGTGCTGGTAAAGCACCGCTAAGACCCCAAAGTTTTAGGGCGTTTTTGCAGTGCCTCAGTGTGAAAGGGTAAGGCATTTTTACAGCGCGCTTCATTTCAATGGAGAGGGGCGTTTTTGGAGCATTTTTTTCAGCGCCCAAAAGCTGCTCCAAAGATGCTGCTTGCAGGACTCAGTGTGAAAGGGTCCATTGAGATGCATGGAGAGCGTATTACGAGCATTTTAATAGCACTATTTTTAACTCTAAAGCGCTGTAAAAACGCTTCAGTGTGAAAGGAGTCTAAGATCAAGTAAATATATATATATCTTTCCTTTACAGGGTATTTAGAATAGGGCTTAGAATGTGGGTGGGAGCAGGTTTAAACTTAAATTTAGACCGGACTTCCACTTTAAACATACCTACCTTGGAAAGCTGAATGTGATTTAAGAAGCAAAAAGAAATTAAGTTGCATAGCACTTGCTTCAAGAATTACACTCCTGTTCCCCTCTTCTGACCCTGTTAGGTGGTTGGTGTCGGCTGTGGATGCATTAGATTGATATAGGACTCAGAATATTGCAAACTAAGTAGACTTTCTGATTTTAGCACAGGTGGTTGTGGGAATACATTATCAGCTCACTGATTGGTTTTACTTGAGGCTTGTACAGGCTTATTAATTATGAAACAAACCCTCCTATCCTTTTTTACTGCAAAGGAAGCTTCCGTTTGATCTGCAGTTGCTATGGTGCTGCACATGTGATCAGTTATGACACCAGCCATTTGATGGCTTGACAGTTTGGTTGAGAGCACAAGCAATTGTGATAGCTATCAGTCATGGCATGTCTTAAATGTAACTGTTTTTGGAAACCATTAAATCGATGGGTTTAGTTCTGTTTTAAGATACTTGCTTAATCTGGATGCAGTCTAAAATATTTCTAATAAGAGAAATAGAGTTACCGAGTCCATGCAAAAAAACGGTGTTGAACACATATTATTAGCCTTTGGTTTTAAAAAAGTATAACATTTTTATTATTTATTTTAGGGAAGTCGTGGCGAAAAGGGCTCCAGGGGGGAAATGGTAAGCCAACACATTTATGTGACAATGCGATAATTAAATAAAATCATCTATAAGAAAGTAAACTGTAACAAAGCTGTGTAAGCAAGGGCTAATCATCACTATTTGAATCGGTTGCTGTTATGAATACTGTTGAAGACTTTAGTTGCCTAACTGAATACAACCTCAATTCCCAAAAAGTTGGGATGTACATAAAAACACAGAGATGAAGCATGACATCAAGTGGCACCACATCCCCATATACATGAACAAAAAGAAGGAAAAAATAAGAAAATGGGGATTTTTTTAGGTATCAAATAAAACTGCAGGAAAAGAACTCACAACAAATGTGTTAACAATAAAAACATTTTATTGATTACAATTAATATTAAAAACACATAATAAAAAAACACCATAAGGTGTAGAGCATTTACGTCCCCTAAGGCCTCGTACACACGATAGGTTAACCAGAGGACAACGGTCTGAAGGACCGTTTTCATCAGTCCAAACCGATCATGTGTAGGCCCCATAGGTTATTTAACCTTAGGTTAAAAAAATGAGAACTTTCTTTAAAATTTAACCTATGGACTGGTAACCGATAGGTCAAAACCGATCGTTAGTATGCAAAACCATCGGTTAAAAACCCGTGCATGCTCAGAATCAAGTCGACGCATGCTTGGAAGCATTGAACTTTGTTTTTTTCAGCACGTCGTTGTGTTTTACGTCACTGTGTTCTGACACGATCGTTTTTTTAACTGATGGTGTGTAGGCACGACGGACCATCAGTCAGCTTCATAGGTTAACCTAAGACAACGGTCCTTCAGACCGTTGTCCTCTGGTTAACCTATCGTGTGTACAAGGCCTAATAGAACCTTTCTCAACCTTTTCAACACAGAGGAACCCTTAAAATAACTTTCTGGTCTCAAGGAACCCCTGCTAAAAATTACTACATAATGCAGTAGTGTGATGGTCAGTGGAAAGAATGCCTAGCAACCTCTGGATTCCACGGAACCCTGGTTGAGAAACCCTGTCCTAATATATATCACTGTTAGCCTCTGCTGGCAAAACAGACCTCCTATCATTAATATACCAATATCACAATATATGAATATAAATATGACTTATACAGCATTTTTTGTATGTGGGAAGGAGGTTTTGCAGCTGTGTACTGTGCAGATGAGTAATCAAGGGTCCCAACGCGTTTCACAGTCTGTTACTTCCTCAGGAGATGATAAAATACAATACTGTATAACTGGCACTCATTCTACACTTTTTTGGTGTATCTAAATCTGCTAGTCCATCTAACACTCCCCTCTCTCCAAACTGGCAATGCTGTTGTCCAAAGGTGCCACTGTAAAAGAATGAAAAGAGGGCGCACCAACCTTGCACATTACCCAAGTGATGTTTATTAAAATCAAAAAGAAGGAAACATACTCACAAACAAGGTCACCAGGACTGTGTCCAACACACCAGAGGACCTTCCAGATGTCTGACACGTTTCAAGGGGAGATCTCCTCTTCCTCAGGGCTCTGAGGAAGATTGGATCTCCCCTTCGAAACGCATCAGCCACCTAGAAGGTCCTCTGGCGTGTTGGACACAGTCCTTGTGACCTGGTTGCTTTTTGTCCATTGTTGACTTTGATATGCTTTTACAATCCACTTGTTTGTGAGCATGTTTCCTTCTTTTTGATTATAATAAACATCACTTGGGTAATGCGCAACGTTGGTGCGCCCTCTTTTCATTCTTTTACAGTGTTTCGGTTGAGTATTCCCTGACCCTTGGAAGGCAGCAAGGCCTGTGCATGTACTGGGAGCCATAGGAATTCCAGGCTTCTTCCATTGCCATCGCACCACTGTTGAGCGCAGGAGATTTTGTTTGACTGTACAAAGGTGCCCCCTGTGCTCTGTCATCCAGAGTGGGGGGCACTCCAATAAAGGAGGTGTTTTACTGGCCAGATCACCAGGTGAATACAGAGGGGAACAATTCCCTAAAATAAAATAATGCAGCTACCACATCTAATGCCTGTTAAGGGTTTGGGTTTAAAACAGTTTTAATTGTCAATAATTAGCCAATGTATGGGCTTGTACTGACTTTTTGGCTATCAAACAGCCAGGTAAGAAGGTCAAATAAGGACAGTGTTGGTATTTGTTGGAAGTACTCAACCATCTGCTCCTGCTGTTCCTACACAATGTGAGACTTGGCTGTGCATTCCAAGCACTCTTGGATGGCAAAAACAGTTGCAGATTTGCCCACCTGTTATCAGTTGAAAATCTTGAGTTGTTGGGTTGCCCAATCTGCCTAAGTACTGTATGTTCAGCTTAATGTTAAATGTGATAAATATCTGCCAGATCTGAATTAAGCATCAATATCTGAAAATTCCCTGTCTTTTATTCTTCACATCTCCGTTATGATTATGATCATTAGATGATTATTACAATTTATGGTTACAATTCTGTTTGTTTTCTGTCTTATTAGGGACCTCAAGGACCAAGAGGGCAGCCCGGTCCTCCTGTAAGTATAACATACCACATAATGGGCATCATACCACTAATTATCAGTACACTCAGCTGTCTGTGTGGTCTCCCAACAACCCACCAGACTTGTCCTGGAATTTAAACCTTGGAATCTGATTGGGTGTTGGCGAGGCAGCACAGACAGAACTAACACTGTGAGAGTTGTGTTCAGTAGCCCAGATAGAGATTTTATTTGCAAATATTATTAGACGGTTATTCATATTTAATAAATGCATTTTCTTTAACCATATATCTTCTTGTTTTAGGGTCCACCGGGTGCTCCAGGGCAAACCGTAAGTTAAACGCTAAATGTCAAAATGTCTTCTTTATCCCTTAGGATTCGTTTACACTAGTGTTGCTCTCCTAAAAAGTGATCCACAGCGGAAATTTGCATAGCAGGAGATTGTGACCAGCTCTCTATGGAACCGGTTCACACATCTCCGTAGCGGCTCCGGTGCGAATTGTACAGAGGTCCTGTGCGTCTTTTGGTCCGTTTCAGGTCCCAACGTCAGCCCAAAATTTGGGCTGAAATCGGACCTGATACGGTGAATGGAGACTCCTGCTGTGAGCAAATTTTGTATGATTTTTTAAAATTTGCACTTTTACTTATAAATTTGACTTTACTTATAAGATGTAGACCAGTCATAAACAGCCCAATGAAAATAATGCTTGATATTTTTATCAATATCAATACAATAAGCTGCACGTATACCTATATGCCTATACTAGAAGGGAGTTATCGGTGTCTATCTTATGTAGTGCCACATCCAAATAAACAGTCAAAAAACAGGAGAACTAAAACCCCTAGCTGGACTTTTAAGGCACTTGTGGTAAACAAATTATGTATAAAAAGAAGTGTCTCTTTGTGTAATATTTATTAGACGAATCAAGAAAAGAAATTCAATAAAAATTCATCATGATCGGAGGTAGACACAAAAAAACATGGTTTATACTGACCATTCTCCATATATATTATAGAGAAATGTGTGACTCTTCGTTATACCCCTGAAGAAAGAGAGACACCTCTCAGAAACGTTGGGACAATTTAGAGAACCACACTATGCAATGCAATGCTGTAATTCTGAATTCATGTGTACAAATATTTTGGGTCTACCTCCAATCATGTTGAATTTTTATTGAATTTCTTTACTTGATTCGTCTAATAAATATTACACAAAGAGACACTTCTTTTTATACATAATTTGTTTACCACAAGTGCCTTAAAAGTCCAGCTAGTGGTTTTAGTTCTCCTGTTTTTATATGCCTATACTCATTGGAAATAAAATGCCAAATTTTGTACTGATTTGGGGAATTCTACATGTGTACAGTAAATCGGTATCATAGGTTTACAGATTCTGCAAATGTCTCTTGTACACAATTTTATGTACTATTTTGATGGTACGGTATTGTTTATATTAAAGAATTTTGTTGCCTCTTCATTTCAGAGAATGGTGGATATGAATTCTGCTATTCAGGCCCTGATGGAGTCACATGCAGCACTGCGGATGGAGGTAAGATGTTAGTTAATTTTTCGTTAGAATTTGTAAGTATTATAATTTAACTGAATGGAGAAAAATGTATGTCAGTTTTAGATGTAACTAAACTGGGAATCCGTTGCATAGTTTGGATAATGGCTCATTTACACCTCATTGGATAATGGCTCATTTGCACCAGATGCAGTCAAACGTGCAGTTTAACCATTTTAAATACTCTAGTCGTCTGATATCTCCACATCAAACTTGCAGTTTAAACAAATTATGAACGCATATGCAAGAAAAATAATGCATTTCAATGTGCCTAGTTTACACATTGTGGTGCTTTAATGTGTGTTTAAAAAAGTACAAAATTCTGCATTTTTTTCAAGTATACTATATATATATATATATATATATTAAGGCTGTTACTCATTAAAATGTTAGTGTTCGATTAATCAATTTTTTTTAAACGATTTATCGACTAATTTTGATTAATTATAACGCACATAAATTTTTTGGATAACCACCATATATAGTCCCCACTGTAATATCCACAGACATCTCCCCCACTGTAATATACACAGACATCTCCTCCACTGTAATATCCACAGACATCTCCACCACTGTAATATCCACAGACATCTCCCCACTCTAATATCCACAGACATCTCCCCCACTGTAATATCCACAGACATCTCCCCACTCTAATATCCACAGACATCTCCCCCACTGTAATATGGTCCACATCTCCCCCACTGTATAGGAAGATTAGTGCTTGCTTAGTCTTACCAGAGAAGCCGGCCGAACACGAGCAGTTGAGGCCGGGTGATGACGTCAGCACGCCGCTTTAGGCTCACCTAGGCCGCCGCCAAGTGGACAAAGATGGCCTATCCTATGGCCGAGGCAGCAGTAGGGCTCCACGGATCACGTGGTGTGCCGATCATGCATATGGTGACCCGTTTGGATCACGGATCATTTACGATCCGTTGCACCAAAAAAAAATTAAATTAATTACTATTAATTACAATTAATCGAGGAATGAATCTTTAATTTCCACAGCCCTAATATATATATATATATATATATATATATATATATATATATAGATATAGAGATATTAATAATACACTGCACCCTCTCCCCCTTCTCAGTGTGAGATCAGTGGGAGCTATTAGCTATTAGCTCCTGCTGCTGTCAGTCAAATCCAGTGACTAGAAAGCAAGAGGTGGGGTGGAGCCACACTGTGTGTGTCAATAAACACACACAGTGCAGGTTGGGATCAAGCTTGCACATGTTCCACCATAGGAAACAGATTCCTTCTGGCACATGTGCATGTATACAACTGGGCAGTAAGTTTTTACATTATACTGAGTCCCAAGTGCACTTTTGTCTTCTACATGTTTCACCACATTGGCTTCTTCAGGAAGTATTAAAGTGCTACAGATTCACATCACATACCAAGGCTCCCAGAAGTTGCACCCGAGATAGGACCACAGACAAAGGGGTTAAACAATCCCAGACAGCCGCCAAATTCCAAGAGTCGGCCCCCACTGGGCCTATACCCATGCAGGGGGTCAATCACAGAGAGGGTACAGTAACACAGGGCAATATAAGATCTACAATGTAAATAATATGAATAAGTATACTTCTAGAGCTCTACATTCCAAAAAGTATGTTTAAATAAAAAGTATCCATATACTTACTAAAAACAGATCAGTACTTATCTAAACAAAATAACCTGTTAAAAATTGCAAAACTGCCCCAAGATAGTAGAGGTACTAGTGTAAAAAGATTCATATAATTCCATCTAGAGCCTCCCTCCAAGAGGAATTACAGCAGGTACACTGTGCTGCGGCCAAACCGCAGCGGATCAGTGTGAAGCCCCCCTAAAATGTTACAATTGTAATCAAAGTAGAAACTGAGTGTCTCATCGGGGACATAACCCTTCCCTGATGTGTCCAAAACTGGAAAAAATTCTGGGCTGCATAAAAAAATAATTTACATCATGTAAAAAAATGGTTTGTGGTATTTCTGTGATGTGAACATTTTTATTTATATTCTAATTTTTCTTTTCTCTTTTTTTTCCCCCCAAAATTTTATTGTCAACACGGTCTTCTTGTATGAACTTAACTCTCCTCTCTTGGATTCTATTAAATTATTCCTATTCTGCTCCTCCTGGGTTGCCCTCCTGTTTGACTTCTGATTGGTCTGCTCACACTTCTCCTTTATGCCATGCCCTTGCTTACCCTCCTTTCAACTCTGCTACTAATGATCAGAGCTATCAGAATACTGAAGTATCCATACTGGATTTCAGCACAGAGATCTTTAAAACGCTCCACTACCTGACAGATTTGATGCGCAGTATAAAGAACCCGCCCGGGACCCGGGACAATCCAGCGAGAATTTGTCGCGATTTGCTCGACTGTGAACGCAAAGTGGCAGATGGTAGGTCTTCATGCCTGTTTTGTCACATCCCAGCTCACTGAAGCAAACTTCTAGTGTTTGCTCCCTTTTTATCTGTTAAAGATACCAGTGTTTGTCCGCGTACAGAAAAATACTTGCCTGTTCTTGCCAGAAATCTTGTACACTTGTAACTCCAAGTGATCTCTGCCTGTACTGCACTCTAAGGCCCCGTACACACGACCAGTTTCCTCGGCAGAATTCAGCTTCCGACCGAGTTTCTGGCTGAATTCTGCCGAGAAACCCGGCCGTGTGTACACTTTCGGCCGAGGAAGCCGACGAGGAGCTCGGCGAGGAAATAGAGAACATGTTCTCTATTTCCTCGTTGTTCTATGGGAGCTCTCGCCCCGCCGAGCTCCTCGGCGGCTTCAGTGCTGAACTGGCCGAGGAACTCGATGTGTTTGGCACGTCGAGTTCCTCGGCCGTGTGTACGAGGCCTTAGGCCTCACACTGCGTTTAAAGTGGTTGTAAATGCTGAAGGTTTTTTACCTTCATGCAGTCTGCATGTAGCTAAAAATCCTTCAGTGAGCTCCCTCCAATCCAGTGATGTCCACAAAAGCCTCGCTGTCCCGAGACTCTTCTTCTGCATTGGCTAAGACAGCAGCAGAAACTCATTGGCTCCCTTTGCTGTCACTCACAGGCAGTGAGCCAAAGAGGAGAGAATGGGGCATGGGGCCAAGCCGCGGATTATGTATCCAGGGCTGGTACAAGGAAGGGGCGGAAGCCCCGGGCGATACAATTTGTGGGCGGGAGGGGACGCAGGTGAAGTGCCTGGCTGGCAGTGTGCTTCACAGTACATACTAGCCGGCTCCGCGCTCCCCCTCCTGCGGCTGCAGCGCTCCCCTCTCTCCCCACTCGGCGCTGGCTGTGTTTGTGTTCCGCGAGAGCCCTCCTAGACCGGCTCACGTGATAGCAGTGTTCCGCCTATCACACGAGCCAGTCTAGAGGAGCGGTACTTTGTTACAGCGCGCCTGCCAAAGTCTGAACACAGACCCAGCCAACTCCGTGATACACAGCGGGAGATGGCCGCTGTGTATGCATTACTAACTAGACGACAGTGAGTGTGAATTAGTCGGCACAGTGAGACTAATGGGCAAGTCAAGGCTGCATTTGATGGGCACTTGATAGGCACAGTGTGAGACTGTAATGGTGGGCACAGTGATGTTGTATTCATGGGCACAGTGATACTGCATTTAAGGGCACAGTAAGGCTGTAATGGCGGGCACAGTGAGACTAATGATTGGGCAAGTCGGGGCTGCATTTGATGGACACAGTGGGACTGTAATGGTGGGCACTGTGAATGTTTACATGGTGTGTTCAATAAAAACATGGTAACATTTAATTCTTTGTGTGTTATTAGTTTAAGCAGACTGTGATTGTCTATTGTTGTGACTTCGATGAAGATCAGATCACATTTTATGACCAATTTGTGCAGAAATCCATATCACTCCAAAAAGGTTCACATACTTTTTGTGGCAACTGTATAATCACACACATAGGCTGGACTTGATGGACTTCTGTCTTTTTTCAACCTCGCCTACTATGTCAGCTTAATAAATTTTTCTCTGTTACCCAAACATTTCATATTCCTGATATGTGCCTGCTGTACCATATACTTGTGCTAAAAAGTATTGTGTTCTCTTTGTATTGCTTCCTTTGTGTGAAATAATAATGGTGACAGTAATGCATACAAGTAGTTATCATCAAGCATTACTGTCACCATTATAGTTCATTGCTGGAACACTTCTGTGATCTGTAAAAAAATGAACATTACTTTTATTGTGCTGTATGTAGCCTGGTAACCAACATTGCACATTTCCTATCACCATTGATGAGTGGTCTATAAACTAGGATCTCTTTAACAATATATAGAAAGGGCTGGATTCAGATACATAGGCGTATCTGTCCGCCTGGCGTAACGTATCTGAGATACGTTACGCCGCTCTAACTTTGGGCGCAAGTTCTTTATTCAGAAAGAACTTGTGCCCTTAGTTAGAGCGGCGTAGCATATGTGTTGCGGCGTAAGGCCGCGTAATTCAAATGGGGATGTAGGGGGCGTGTTTTATTTAAACTTCCCTTGACCCCGCGTTTTTTACGTTTTACTTGAACGGCACATGCGCCGTTCGTAAAATCTCCCAGTGTGCATTGCTCTAAATGATGTCGCAAGGACGTCATTGCTTTCGACGTGAACGTAAATTACGTCCAGCCGTATTCGCGAACGACTTACGCAAACGACGTAAAACTTCAAAACTCGGCGCGGGAACGACGCCCATACTTAACATTAGCTACCCCTCATATAGCAGGGGTAACTATACGCCGGAAAAAGCCGAACGCAAACGACGTAAAAAAAAGCGCCGGGCGGTCGTTCGTTTCTGAATCGGCGTAACTCCTCATTTGCATATTCCTTGCGTAAACAAACGGAAGCCCCACCTAGTGGCCAGCGTGAGATTGCAGCCTAAGATCCGACGGTGTAAGTCACTTACACCTGTCGGATCTTAGGGATATCTATGCCTAACCTGATTCTAGGAATCAGGCGCATAGATACGACCGTCAGAACTTAGAGATACGACGGCGTGTCAGGAGATACGCCGTCGTATCTCTTTCTGAATCTGGCCCTATATGTGTGTGTGTCTAACCGTTCAGTCGTAACCAACTCTGTGGGACAACTCTTTGGGCACCATGTCTGATATATAATCAAAAGCCTAATTCCGTAGAACCATATCATTTTTTGGGCCAATTGTTTTACGAAGTAGGTCGTCTGGGTGTTTTCTCTCATTTTTACACACAACTAGGGCCAATTTGGACAGGAAGCTATTAACCTACTAACATATCTTTGGAGTGTGGGAGGAAACTGGAGTATCCAGAAGAAACCCACGCAAACTCCTACAGATAGTGTCCTGGCTGAGATTTGAGCACTACATGGCATAAGCACTAACCAGTAAGGTTGGCCATACATGGAGCAAATTTCTTTCCTGCAACCACTAGCCTGCTGGTTATAACCAAGTTGATCGATTGTACATTCAGCCTGCCCATACATAGTTCAAATTTTGGACGGTTCTTGCTGAACCGGTTGAGATTCAAACTGTGTATGACTAGACTAAGCCACTACGCCACTCATAAACAGTGTATGTGTCCAAAATATTTTATGAATGTGCACACTTTTTTCTTAACCATACATATATATTTTTTTTAGGAAAGTACTGGATTGATCCGAATCTTGGATGTCCATCAGATGCTATAGAGGTCTTCTGTAACTTTACAGCTGGAGGACAGACGTGTTTATCACCAGTTACTGTGACAAAGGTAAAATATCCACTTTAAGACTGGGCCTTTTCTGACTTTTTTTTACATGTAAAAATCTGTATTTTTTGCTAGAAAATTATGTAGAACCCCCAAATATAGTGGGTTTTATTTATTTTTTTATGTGATATGGTATTTGCACAGCAGTTTTTCAAATGCAAATTCTTTGAAAATAATACACTTTAATGAATTTTAGTGCACACAAAGACAATATACTGTGAAAAAAGAAAATATATATGTGTATATAAATACGTACACGTATATATTACTGCGCTGATCCTGTATATTTGTGTTAAAAATAAATACGCCAACAGCTAAAATGAATAAATATGCCCCAAAAATAACCCTTAAATGTATAAGGAAAGAATACAAATCAAATCAATACGCCAAAAAAGTAACAAATAACAAAATATCAAAAAATAAGTGTACACCAAGAAACAAGTGCCCAGATAAATTCAATAAAATAATAAAGTAGAAAAGTCCAATGCTCCTCAGAGACAGAAAACTTGTGTGGGTTCCATGTGTTGAATGAACCAACAAACGAAAAAAAAATATATATATATATATATATATATATATATATATATATATATATAGTAAATCTTCCACCTGTTGTGCCACCGCCACCTATTTCCAAAATGCACACTCACCAGACCAAACGCTTCCTGATGACGTAACGACGCTTGCGAAACGCATAGAGGCTTCTGGGTAAACTGTTTAGGTGGAACTACGTCACGTGCAATCCCCTGACGCTGAACCGCTTGGGAACCGAAGTGTGGAGTGCACGCCGCCGGATAATACATACACGACAGAACGTTAGTTGAGCTCAGTAACGCTGGAGAGACTGGTGCCGGTCGTACAGGCACAATACCATGTGAGTGCATCTTAACGTTCTTTTAAATAAAGCAATATTATTTGAGCATACTACACTATATCGAGTCCTTTTGCTTTAAGAGAAATATTTCACCTCATGGGAAAAGGAGTGCAGTGAGAGAGCTGCAAAGAGAGGAAAAGTCCATTATAACCTGGGAAACAGCGTGCTGGTTGTGCTTATAGGCGATTACTATAGTTTGGTCTGGTGAGTGTGCATTTTAGAAATAGGTGGCGGTGGTACAACGGGTAAATAACTTGCATTAAATGTATTAAATATATATACCGGTATATATATTTTTTGGTTCATTCAACACAAATATACAGGATCAGCGCAGTAATATATACGTGTACGTATTTATATACACATATATATTTTCTTTTTTCACAAATTTTATACACCTTTGAGGTGTTGATTATACTGCAGCAGACCACTTGAATATAAGTGTATGAAAAAACACTAAACACATTCACAATATTGATGAGCGCCGGTGACACAATACAAAAACACAATATACTACACATTTTTTTGTAAAATATAAAAGATGATGTTACGCCGAGTAAATAGATACCTAACATGTCATGCTTTAAAATTGCGCATGCTCATAGAATGGCTCCAAGCTACGGTGTTTAACCAGTTGCTGCGTCCGCGGCTCTTTAACCATATGATCAGCTGTGTCCAATCACAGCCGGTCACATGTAAACACGGAGATGCTGGTAACCGGCACTCCTCGCCTCACACTGACAGAGTGTGTGGTGAGAAGAGCCGATCAGCGGCATCTCCTTGCAGGGGGCAACAAAACATGTAATCAGGGCACTGATCATCAGTGTCCTGATTACATTATAGCGCCAACAGTGCCAGCAATCAGTGCCCACCAGTGCCAGCAATCAGTGCCCATTAGTGATGCCAGTCAGTGCTGGCTATCAGTGCCACCTATCAGTGCTGCCCATCAATGCCCATCACTGCTGTCCATCAATGCCCATTAGTGTTGCCCATCAGTGCCACCCATTAATGCCCATCAGTGCCACCTTTCAGTGCCAATCAGTACCACCTATTAGTGCCCATCAGTGCCTCCTAACTGTGCTCATCAGTGCCAAGTGTGGCATAGTGTCTCCTCGTCAGTGCCACCTCATCAGTGCTCATAAGTGCCACCTCATCAATGCCCACCAGTTCAGCCTATCAGTGCACATCAGTGAAGGAGAAGAATTACCGTATTTTCCGGCGTATAAGACGACCTTTTACACCGGAATTACACAGCCAAAATCCGTGGGTCGTCTTATACGCCGGGTATAGCAGCTGCTCGATCGATATCAGCTGCCGGGTGCTCTGTACGGCTGCATGTATTCTGTATATGCGCCGCTTAGCCAATCCCGATGCACTGTGTTGATGACAGAGCATGCTAAGCCTGCTCGGATTGGAGTAATAACCTCTGCCAATCCGAGCAGGCTACATTATGTAGCCTGTTTGGATTGGCAGAGGTTGTTATCCAATCCGAGCAGGCTTAGCATGCTCTGTCATCAACACAGTGCATCAGGATTTGCTGAGCGGCGCATATACAAACTATATACAGAGCACCCGGCAGGCTGCGGCTTCTTCATTTAATTAAAACCCATTACTTCCACACAAGGGGGTCGTCTAATACGGTGAGTAGACCACAAAACCAGCAGCATATTAGGGGGTCGTCTTATATGCCGAGTCGTCTTATACGCCGGCAAATACGGTACTTAGTTACAAAATTTACTGACAGAAACTAAGTAAAAAAAAAATCCAGCAGTGATTAAATACCACCAAAAGAAACCTCTATTTGTGTGAAGAAAATGATAAAAAATGACATATGGGTACAGTGTAGCATGACCACGCAATTGTCAAAGTGTGACAGCGCTGAAAGCTGAAAAATGGCCTGGGCAGGAAGGGGGGTGTAAGTGCCCTGTAGACAAGTGGTTAGAAATCTCTATAAGCAACGCTTTAAAAGCCTTTACAGGTTACCAGTTTAGAGTTATCTTCTTCATGCCGGCCGGCTGCATACAGTATATTCGGCCCTGTGCAGACCACTTACCGAGCTTAGAGCGCGCTCTGTCCTAACCAATATTTTCTGTTTCAACCAGCTGGAGTTTAATGTGGGCAAAGTGCAGATGAATTTTCTCCATTTGCTGAGCTCCGCGGCTGTCCACACCATCACCATCCACTGCCTGAACACATCGGTCTTAGGAGGAGACAAACCGCTTACCTTCAAAGGATGGAATGGCCAAAAATTTGAAGGAAACAAATTACTTGAAAGAAATGGGATTCTAGATGAATGCAAGGTAAAACATTACTGGATTTACACAATTAAGTAATTTTTATAGAATTTTTTGTGAAACGTTAAAAAACAATGTACATTGACAGTTAGTCCCCACATGCGCATTGAGTGAACATGCTAACTTGGGATAACCATACTTTAAATCTGTATTAAACCCAAAAACAAAATTGTAATATATTCCTAGAACATAAAGGAATTTGCACAGGACTGTATATTGCCAACATCCCTTTATACATTAAACATGCAAAGTAGCTACAGTTCCCACTCCTTCAGTGAGTAACCCAGGTGCACACAAGGGATCGCAAGACAGCAACAGATCACCAGGGGGCAGTGTGAATATGTTATCCAAAGTAGGCATAAATGTATCCCATCAACAGTGCTGCCTCTATGGTGAAAAGGTGATGATCTATGATCTGGAGCAGGGATCTCCAAACTACGGCCCTCCAGCTGTTGCGGAACTACACTTCCCATGAGGCATTGTAAAACTCTGACATTCACAGACATGACTGGGCATGATGGGAATTGTAGTTCCTGAACAACTGGAGGGCCGTAGTTTGGAGACCCCTGATCTGGAGCATCCCTGGCAAGGGTCCTTATGGGCCTGCAGGGACCAGAGGAGAAGCACCTGGATCTTTCAGTATTGGTTGATGTAGTAGTTGACATAGTGGAGATAACTGACATGCCTGTACTCCTGATGAAGATACGAAAATCGTATTCAGTATTCAATTGTCCTGTGTGAGTTGGGCAAAATTGAAAGATCTCCATCTCTATTCTATGCAATTTGGGCCAGATTCAGATAGATCAGCGGATCTTTAGATCCGCGTAATCTATCTGATTAAAGATCCGCCGCCGCAAGTTTTAGTGGGGGTAATTCACTTAAACACTTACCTCCAAACTTGCGGCGGCGTATCTTAAATCCCCCGGCGGAATTCAAATTCCGCGGCTAGGGGGAGTGTAGCATTTAAATCAGGCGCGTCCCCGCGCCGATTTAACTGCGCATGCGCCGTCCGCGAATTTTCCCGGCGTGCATTGCTCACAATGACGTCGCTAGGACGTCATTGGTTTCGGCGTGAGCGTAACTTGCGACAAGCGGTTTTGTGAATCGACGTACGCAAACGTCGTAAAAAAAAAAAAAATTGACGCGGGAACGACGGCCATACTTAACATTGGCTGCGCCTCATAGAAGCAGGGGTAAGTATACGCCGGGAAAACGCTTACGTAAACAACGTAAAGTGACTGCGTCGGGCCCGCGTACGTTTGTGAATTGGCAAATCTCGCTGATTTACATATCGTCGCCGTAAATCAGCAAAAACGCCCCCAGCGGCCATTTTAAAATTGCAGTTAAGATCCGACGGTGTAACACAGTTACACCTGTCGGATCTTAGGCATATCTATGCGTAACTGATTCTATGAATCAGTCGCATAGATACGACCGGCCTAACTCTGAGATACGACGGTGTATCAGGAGATACACCGTCGTATCTCTCTCTGAATCTGGCCCTTTGAGTCTATGGATTCTGAACATGCTACATTATGCCCACTAGATGGCACTGAGGAGCATACCTTTTTCCTATGATAGCGCCATCTAATAGTTATAATGCGGTATTACAAATTTGAAATGTAGAGAATATTGCCAGAGAACATTCGATGCGCACAGAACTAATTTCCATGCAGTTTCGATTGACAAACAACTTTGCAAATGTTTTTATAAATACACCCTTTAATGTGTTCATTAAATTTTATATAAATACAATCTAATTCAAATTATTTATATTGCACCATAGACCATTACTTAGTATTTCACCTCATTAATATTTATAAAAGTAATGCTAAGTAATGGTAAAGTAATTTTATAAAAATACAGGAAATACCATTGCTTAAATCAGCAGTCACATGACTGTTCACTTCTTCCTCCTCTCTGCCATTGGTGTGA